>NC_027751.1:11406613-11426137 GCF_000695525.1 Brassica oleracea var. oleracea
AAACCCTAAACCCTAAACCCTAAACCCTAAACTCTAAACCCTAAACCCTAAAACCCTAAACCCTAAACCCTAAACCCTAAACTCTAAACCCTAAACCCTAAATCCTAAACCCCACCCTTTAACTCTAAACCCTAAGTTTGTGACTTTTGATAAAACATTAAGTGCTATTTTTGTGACTTTTGATCTTGAGTACTAGTTTGGGAACAAAAACTTGATTTAGTGCTATTTTTGTCTTTTTCTCATTAAATAATCTAACATTATTAGTGATACTATTGAAACATAAAGTAATACAATAAATCAGAATAATATATCAAATATATTATTTTATTGATCAAGAAAACAAAAATATAACGTATTTGTTCAGAAATCAATGAGAATAAAAATAATCATGCATTATTTTTGGGGGATGAGGAGAAAGTATGAGCCGGAGGACGGAAATCATAAAAGTAGGAAAAAGTGCGTCCTACTTTAAATTGAAAAATTGATTTCATGGATAAATTATCCTCGATACTACTTAAGACTTAATATAACTTAAAAACTTTAAATTATTTGATATTTGACAATGACGATATAAACATACAAATTTTCTTATATCACTTTGCCAAATATCAAATAATTTAATATTTTGAAGTTATACTAAGTTGTAAGTAGTGTTGAAAATTATTAATTTAAGATGTATAAATTGATTTTACAATAAATTAATATATTAAAATTTATAAATTAGTTTTAAAGGTTTATAAATCAATCTAAAACAATGCATAAATGATAATAAATATGATAAAACATTTAATGAATTTTAGTGATAAAACCATTCAGCTATTTTTGAATCGTAAAAAATCTCCTCAACTAAAATTTCAAAATTATAAACCCTCAACTTATAAACTGTTAACGTATGTTACCCTCCATCAAGGTTTTTTAGATGGAAAGTACCATATGTTAACGGAATTAAAGTTGAAGGTTTATTTCATAGGCTTTTTAGCTCCGAGGTTTTTGTCGAAAGGTTTAATTACTAAAAATCTTTTTATAAAACACTAACATCGTTTATTGTTTTATGTCCAAGTGTGTGATGAGCACGACCATCTCATAACTAATTTGCATGGATTCAAGTTTAGCACTTTCATTTCTATAGATTTTATATTTTTTCGTTTTAAGTGACTTTTGTATATTTCAGGTCAATTAAATTCTAGCCAATTTTTTTGTCGATTGAGGATTTACATATATTATTTAGAACTAGTTTTCTTTTTTGGTAAAAACATAGAACAAGTTAAAAACTAATGATTAGTGTTTGAAAAGAGTTTATGTCAAAGCCTGTAGATAACGCATCCCATTTTTTATTTGTTTAAGACATCTAAAATGCTAGAAACGGCTAATTCTAAAACCAATCAGGAATTTAAAAAACAAAATGTTACCATTAAATAGGATTTTTAAAAATCTTCACTGTGCTTGAATAACTAGTGATGTGTTTGAATAATTATGGTCGTAGCCGTGGTGATGTATTTGAATAGTTATGGTTGTAGCCGAAGCTTAAAGAATGATAATGTTTAATGTTTTTGAATAATCAGGTTTGTTATGATACAATCAAATAATCTAGTTAGTCCAATGGCCAAGACGGGCGTGAAGTGACTTTGCACATGGAACGTCTAAGCCAACGGTATAAAATCGAACCAATGGTAGATGTTCTGTGTGACAACAGCGCGTTATTCAATCTCCGGAATCTAACCGTTTGATTAATAAGATCGAATCAATAAGATCGACGGTTGTTATTCAATTTAGTAGTGTATAGTATATACTTAAATCAAAATTTCCTTTTTATTATCCTAATCGTAATTACACAACTCTAAAAGTTTCTTTTTCTCTCTCAACAGATCAAAGATTCAGACTCTAACTAGGTTTTAATTGCAGCGAAGTAAAGTATGACGTCGTCGACGGAATTTGTGAAGTCGTTAGGCAAAGGTTCGTTTGGTTCCGTCAATCTCATCAAGTTCACTAAACCCGACGGCTCGAAGCCATACTACCACGCTGTGAAAAGCTCAAACGCACAAGACTACGACTCTCTCTACAACGAGTTTCAGATTCTATCTAAACTTAGAGATTGTCCGAGAATTGTGCAAACGTTTGGTACATCTCTCCAGAGAGGTGTGAATGATAACGGAACAAGAGTTTATAACATGTCGATGGAGTACGCAGCTGGCGGAAGTTTAACTTCGTTCATGGAAACAAGGTCGTTGACCGACACGATGATCAAAGACTTCACTCGTATGATTCTTGAAGGACTGGTCTCTGTTCATGATCACGGATACGTCCACTGCGACCTCAAACCGGACAATCTTCTTGTGTTTCCACGTGATGATGTTGGCGTAACGAAAGAAGTTTCGTATGAGTTGAAGCTTTCAGACTTTGGAATGTCGACAGAAGCTGGAGAGGAGTCGGTGTTTTGGGACTTTGATTCTCCCTACTTGGGAACGCCTCTTTACATGTCTCCCGAGTCTGTTAACTACGGCGTTGCCGACACATCGTTAGACTTGTGGTCGCTAGGTTGCGTTGTGTTGGAGATGTACACACGACAGCCTCCGTGGCCGTTCCAGGACTCGGAAGAGCTTTTGTGTCATTTATTGGATGAGAAGGCGCCAGAGATTCCAGAGTCTCTTCCTTGGGAGGCAAGGCAGTTTCTGCAAACGTGCTTTGCAAGAAATCCTGTGGAGAGGGGAAGTGCTTCGGATCTGTTGAAGCATCCGTTTCTTCTCCGGGGAGTTTCTGATGAGAAGAGAGTGATGGTTACAGCCGCCGGAAGTAGGATAAAGTCGGTGGCTGTACTGAAGTCTAGGGTTATAATGAAGAAGCCAATAAGAGTGAAAATTCTTCCACCAAAGACGCCACAGTTTAAGAAAGTTTTGAATAGGCCCTTGAGGCTCAAGACTATACCTCCAAAACCGCCAGGATTCAATCTCGTGTTTGTTCAGTCGTTTTGTCTCAGTGTATCAGTGTGTTCTGTCGCTTTGTTACTTGGTGGTAGATGGTGTAGAGCAAATTAATAATTAGTTGTGAGAATTGTACAGAGGAAACATCAAGGAGCAGCCAAGACCAGGTTTAGTTCCTGTGTCAACATTGTCACTTGATAGAACCATCTCGTAACTTTTGTTTTATTTTGTTCTTCTCTTTGAAATCTGTCTGTTTGTACTTGTATAGATTCTATACGTAACTTTGTAACAACACTTGGAGAATTTATGTTAATTGATTTTTTCTCTTTTCATTGTCTTTGTGTCGAACAAGATAACTAACAAGTCTAGCTAAAAAGTGTTTCCATGTCTCCAAAGCTGAATTAAAGAAGCAGCTGTTCTATGAATAGCTAAGGATGTGTGGATGTTCTTCCCAGAAACAGCGTTCAATGATGTTGCAATTATCTACAACCACTTCTCCTTCCCGTTTCAACTTCTTCCCTGAAACTACTCCGTTCTCGACTGCTCCTGAAAATGAATATATTCATACAGATGTTTAACAGATATTATTGAACTTTGATGTATAAGAATTGCCATTTTTTCCTCATATATTCTTGAAAATTGCAATATTCGTATTTGTTTATGGTCAATACATGACATATCACTAGAACGATATGTGTAATGATTTTGTTTAGGCAAAGCAAAAGCATCCCCTGTATTTATGTGGTTTGTATTTTATGGAACACTTACTTAATGTGTTTATGCTTTACTATCTAAGTGTGATGCGGCGGTGACCATCTCATAAGTAATTTGCATGAATTCAAGTTTCGTACTTTCTTTTTCTATAGTTTTTATATGCAACTCTTTTTAAAAAAAAATCTTATTTATTTACCTTATATTAGTAAGAGATATTTATGTATATTATATTTATTATAGAAACTTATGTAGGAATCTTATTTTACTACTATAGGACAACTGATATTCGTAAAGAATAATAAGAACATAAATTAAAATTACAATACCGAAATACAAGAATAAAGAAGAATTGCAGAGTCGAGATGGTTAATCTCTTTCCTTAAATCTTTAAACGCCCCATAGTGTGACGGTTTCATAGCGCTCAGATTCTCAGGATACAACCGCAACATTGTTTATGTTTACCAACACCGAAAAACAGAATCTATTGAACTTATTTCTGTGTTGTACTCTCGGACTCAAAAAAAAAAATACTAACATAACTATTCAAAGTAGGAGAAAGTGATTTGTTGTTCAAAGTCTATTTTTTTCTATAATGCTTACAAGCCATTTTATAGAAAAATAATGAGAAGCACAAATTTTATTCTTCAACACAAAAATGAAACCTCCATGGTGCACTAATGGAGACTTTAATTCTTGTCAATTAGTATGTGAATTTATTCCACATTTTGACAATAAATTAAAGAGTAAAACTATTATTGTTTTGACCAATTCAAACAAAATAATATACTTTAAAATAGATTTTTTTAAATATATTTTATCAATATAAAAGATCAACATATATTTGATTTAAGTTAATGAACATGAAGTCTAACTAACAAATAAAAACCCAAATCCAAGATCAAATATCTAATGTATGTATTTTCTACTTTATACAAGATTCTCAAATCACACAAATTAGACTTCCATTTCTCATTCAAATAAAATTTCATTTTTGACATATGAATACATTATTCATAATGTTCAAAAAGTAGTTCCAACAAGTAAGACTTGTTATATAAAGGTTTCATATTTGTCTCTCTCTTTTTGACAAAATTTCCATATTTGTCTTTTAAAGTAGTTTTTGTCTATTTCATATCGATTAAAATTTATAACACTGTGAGTTTGTATCTTGATAAAGAGAACAAAGTGTTTGCATGACTGTTGTTGTAGCCGAAGATTCAAGAATGATGATGTGTTTGAATAATTATGGTTGTAGCCGGAGATTAAATAATGATCATGTGGTTGTATAGTTGTGGTGGTGTGTTGATAATCCTATTTTCTATAATAAACTAGCAAAGTCCAATGACCAAAAACGGGAGTCAAGTGTTTTGAGCCAACGGTTAAGTTCGATTCAACTATAGCTCTTACCAACTGTAACATCGGCGCGTTATTCAGTTTCTCATCTATAACCGTTTGGTTCAGATAGAACCGATGATAGATGATCCTCCGCGTAAGATCGACGGTCGTTATTCAATTTCCTCTTTTTTTTTTTCCAACTTACAACTTTATTATAATGACGAAGAAATATCCTCATGGAGGATTTGGGTGATTGATACAGGTACATAAAATATAGAGTTGAAAGAAACTTGAGAATTATGAAATTGTTTAGCTAAATGATCTGCAGCTTTATTATCTTCTCTTGGAATCCATCTAAATTCTGCATCTTCAAATTTTTCCTTCCACCCTTTGATTTCCTGAATCCAATTATGCATGTGAAAATTCTTCTTGGACGTTGTTAGTAGCTCCTGAACCTGTTTGTTGTCACCTTCAAAAATCACTTTACGGTAACCTTTTGTCCACGTATGTTGCATTGCCATAAGAAGAGCTTGTAATTCTGTCTCCAGACTTTCATCTCCGTTAACTGATTGTTTACCCTGGCCTCCACCTAGGAAAAATCCTTGAGCATCTCTGAATATCCACCCTCCTGTTGACATATTTTGTCTCCTACTCCCATCATAATTAATCTTCACATAATCACAAGGAGGTCTCTCCCACATTGATTGTTTATGCCTCCCACTTAGCCTCTGGGTTGTATTACTGTTGCTTTCAGTTGAATACAACACCTGAGTCCATTCTCGTGCTTCATGTTGAGCTTGTTTGAGGTCTACTTTCCAATCAGTCTGTTTCCGTCTATAAACCAAAAGGTTTCTGCTTTTCCAGATGCGCCAGAGGATCCACAAAGGTTGTTGCCTATCAATAGGGTTAAGCGCCTTATTATTGACCGAGGATACGATAGCCTTTAATTTCTCTTCAAAACTGATACTATTATCAGTAAACGTACGGTCTAGTAGATTTGCCCCTCTCCAAAGTGCTTGAGTATACGGGCATTTAAAGAAGAGATGTTCCATATCTTCTTCTAACACACAACATCTTCTACACACACACTATCTTGAGAGACACGTCTTCGTTTTAGAATTGATCCCACAGGCATTGCTTCTGATAGAATTCTCCATAAAAAATGTTTGAGTTTGGGAGCAGTATTTAACTTCCATAGAGCAGCTTTAATTCCAGTTGATCCTCTTGGTGGTATAACTTGTTGATCTTGGCTATGCATACTCAACCAGTAACCTGACTTAACCGTATACATACCATCTTCAGTGTAGTTCCAACCCAGTAAATCTTGTCCTCCATATTGGCTTAACACAATGTGTTTTACTAAATCCACATCCTCTGGTACCATAATTCGCTCTAATAGTTCGACATTCCATTGTCTTGTACCCGGGCGAAATAGTGAATGAACTGTGTGATAGTCATTTACTATATTATCAATACCTCTTGGAGCTCTAGGTGGGTGAGTGGGTAGCCAGGCGTCCCTCCAGATTAGAGTCTCTTCACCATTACCAATTTGAACCCTCAATCCTGATTTAAGGAGCTCCTTTCCTTCCATTAGCGATCGCCATATAAATGACGGTTTATTTCCAACCCTTGCATTGAGAATAGATGTATCCTGATGATATCGGCCACGTAGAACTCTTGCAAGTAGACTTGTTGGTATTTGGCCAATCCTCCATACTTGTTTGGCAAGTAAAGCCAAGTTAAAATTTTCAATATCACGGAAACCTAGCCCACCTTCTTTCTTTGGAACACTCACTCTCTTCCAACTCAGCCAGTGCATCGACCGTCTCCCCGTTCCCTTACTCCACCAATATTCAGCAAATAGTTCTCTATATCTTCACATACTCCTTTAGGAAGCTTGAAAACATTCATTGGATAAACCGGAATAGCAGATGCTATTGTTTTAAGTAGAATTTCTTTTCCTGCCTCAGATAGATATTTATTTGACCACCCTTTTGTTCTGTTTTTTATCTTCCCTAAGATAAAATTAAATATCTCTTTCTTCTTCCGTCCTATAACTTCTGGTAGACCCAAATACTTGCCACATCCTCCATCGTTATGTATGTTAAGGATCGTGCGAAGTCTTGTCTTCATAGTATCTGAAACTCTGGAGCCAAATGTAATAGCTGATTTAGATAAATTGACCGCTTGTCCAGAAGCCTTTTCATACATTTGTAGTATCCTCTGTATAGTCTTGCATGACCGTGGATGAGCATGGCAGAAGAACAAGGCGTCATCAGCAAACAATAGGTGATTTATAGTTGGCCCATATGTGCTTATCTTCATTCCCTTCAGTTTTGTCTCCGCAGTAGCCCTCAACAGCAAATGGCTTAGTACTTCACTGTAAATGATGAAAAGATAAGGGGAAAGAGGATCACCTTGGCGTATTCCTCTCTGTGGGGTAATGTTTCCTGTTGGAGATCCATTGATCAATGCCGAGAAGCTTAATGTACTGACACACGTCATTATCCAACCGATCCATTTTGCATCAAAACCCATCCCGATCATTGTATCCTCCAAGAATTTCCATTCTAAACGATCATATGCCTTCGAGATATCTGTCTTGACTGCCATGTAAGACTTCGCCCATCTCTTCCTACTCTTTAGAGAGTGCAACATTTCATGAGCAATAATAACATTGTCAATAATGTTTCTTCCAGGGATGAAGGCAACTTGGTTCTCAGCTATTATGTTCGGCAGGTGCTGCTTCAATCGGCCAACAAGTATTTTGCTGATGATTTTGTAACTTACATTACAGAGCGATATCGGTCTAAAATCACCCATAGCTCTTGGAACCTCTATCTTTGGAATTAAGCATAGATTGGTCTTATTGATCTGAGGGTCTAGAATACCATTATCAAAGAACTGCTGAACTTCTTGAGTGATCTGATCTTTATTGGTTGGCCAGAATTGTCTATAGAACGCACCAGTAAAACCATCCGGTCCCGGGGCTTTGTTTGGACCAATACTGAAGACAGCTTTTCTAACTTCCTCTTCTGTAACTGGCCTAGTGAGGTCCTCATTCATCTCCCTTGTGACTCTTCTATTAAAATGGTTAAAAACGCCATCATATGTAAATTCTGCGTCTCTTGTTGTTGTAAATAGATTCCTGAAGTAATCCTCTGCGGCTTGACCAATAGCCTCATCACCTCGTTGCACCATTCCATTCTCATCCTCTATTGCCATTATTCTGTTTCGAGCCACCCTTGTTTTGGTACACGCATAGAAGAATTGTGTATTTCTATCTCCAGACTCCAACCATTGATTTCGACTTTTTAACCTCCAAAATTCTTCCTCATCACAATAAGCTTGTGATAGTTCTTTCCGTATCTGTCGTATCTCATTAG
Organism: Brassica oleracea var. oleracea; assembly: GCF_000695525.1. Taxonomy (NCBI): domain Eukaryota; kingdom Viridiplantae; phylum Streptophyta; class Magnoliopsida; order Brassicales; family Brassicaceae; genus Brassica; species Brassica oleracea. The sequence continues at coordinate 11,414,967 of NC_027751.1, forward strand.
TTGAGTGGCTTCCATAAGACATTGCGAAGTCAAGTTCTTCTTTTAAATGAGCAATGCGAATGACTGCATTAAACGTATGTTTCTTCTTCCACCGGGAAACCGAACCTCTGCAAGCTTTAAGTCTATTCTGAATAGATGTGCATGATCTCTGCTTCGTCCAAGTAGTTTTGACTTCATCTTGGAAGCTCTCCTCTCTGAACATTCGTTTATCATATCTAAACAATTTCACCGGCCGGTTAGTCGTCTGTGAGATTGTTGTCACCAAAGGTCGATGATCAGAAGCTTCAAACGCAAGAAATTCTGTTTGCGCCATTGGAAACTGAGCTAACCAGTTTGAGTTAGCCATGCTTCTATCAAGGCAGCAACGTATGTCATAATTATGTCGCTTCCCATACCAAGAAAATTTATTTCCTATTGCTTTCAGATCATGAAAGCCACATGTTGCAATCATTCTTCGAAAATCAACAAATGATCTCTCTGGTCGTGCTGGTCCCCCTTCTTTCTCCTCATTACTCCTGATTTCGTTAAAATCACCAATTATCAGCCAAGGCTCTGTCCGTGTAGTAGCCATTCTCTCTAAACATTCCCATAGTTGATGTCGCATAGAGGGTTCAGGGTAACCATAGACAAATGAGAGATAGTAGGAAACATCATTCATTTCAACAAAGCAGTCTACAAGATTTGGAGATTGAAACAGAACTGAAACATATACATACTTCTTCCATAACACAGCAATTCCACCACTCATACCTTGTGGTGGAACAGTTACATGACGGTCATAACCTAGATCACAGACCACATCTCGCACATAATCATCCTTTTGTTTTGTTTCCAGCAGGCATAGTATGTCCGGGAAATACTTCCGTTGTATTTCCTTGAGGCGTCGGACTGTAGGGTCTACACCCAAACCCTGACAGTTCCAAACGGTTGTGTTCATGGTGAAGCTGGTGGATTAGGGCCCACCGCGCCTCTCACTTGATCAGTTGTTGTGTCATTACCGCTAGATTCACCTCTCTCCAAAGCTGGACATTTGAGGAGACCTTCTTCCATCAGCGATGCTTCTGCTTTCCTCTTTCGTGCCTGCTGAGACTTGGATCATGGAGGAAAGCTATCATATAACGCTTGCATGGAACTCTCATCTGGTTCCTCCATGATTCTCTTGCCTTGACGTGCATCATCCCCTGCAATGTCTCCTGTGGAGTTAGAGTAGATTGGAATCGGATTGGAAAGCTCACTGGACTCCAATTCTCCTGAAAACATGTCTCCCAACGGCTCCGTATTGTATTCTTCATCATCTTCCATTACCTGATACTCTACCCCATTGGGTACTTCATTCTCCTCATTGTTGTTCTCCTCATTCATCTCATGGATGTCATGAATCTGAACTCCTTGTTCCGCCAGAGGAACAAGTAGTGGTTCATCATTATCATCTTCATCATCATCCTCAGAGTCATGATCCATTCCACCATTTTGGATCAAACAACTACCCGAATCATGCGTGAGCATTCCACATACCTCACAGAAGCCCCTTAACCTCTTATAGCGGAATTTGAGGAGAGTGTTGACTCCTGGAGTGAACTGGAAGTTCTTCTGGAACCGAAGTGGGAGATCAACATCCCAATTAACTCTGACACGAGCATACTCCACACGAACTGCCGTCTCAGCATTGTAATCCACATCCATGTATTGCCCCATCGCGCGTCCTATGTGCATGATTACGTCTTGGTTCATATACTGGAGCGGTATTCCCCTTATCTGGATCCAGAGGGGAATGAAGTTCAACATCAAAGGGTTAAACAGAGGAGACCACCTTTGCATTATGAGCATCCGATCAGCAAACGCCCAGGGACCTCTCCTGAGGACATTCTCCATTGATTCCTCGGATGGAAACACAAACTGGAACCGCCTTCCTTCAACAATTCTTCCATGGACCAACCCTGCATGTCCCCACTGTCGTGGTAAAGCCGCAATAATCGCACGAATGTTTTGACGCCTTGGGATTACAGGACGCCCAATGATGATGAAACGGTTCTCTGCTGCTGCTTGGTTGACCACATCCAGAGGTAGCGCCACTGGTTCATCTTCCACACCCAAATCTAAATCTTGTAAATTCCGGTGAAGATTATCCGTCACTGTTATCAATCTTCTGTACTTTTGCAATAGAAATTTGCTCAAGATAGTATTGAATGTGTGAAAGAATCGACTGATTCTAGATTGCCATATATAGAGTTCCAGAAAATAACTCCAATACATAAGTGCATCACGATGCGTAGTTGCCATCGTGAGAATAACCGTCGGGGAGTGGGCAATAAACCGTCGTCCGCCGTCGAAAACATCAATAACCGTTACCGAAATAACAGTGCAAAGTCTGAGGAATAACCGTTTCCAAATCGCCTTAGTTTCGCCTTCTTTCATTTTTTTACTTGAAGTAACTTTTTTATATTCAATTTCCTCTTTTTTTTTTGTTTCACTGGCAATTGATTCAACGGTCCAGATCGAATCCTGGTGGATCCTCCGTGTAAAATCGACGGTCGTTATTCAATTTCCTCCTTTTTTTTGTTTCACTGGCAATTGATTCAACGGTCCAGATCGAATCCTGGTGGATCCTCCGTGTAAAATCGACGGTCACTATTCAATTTCCTTTTTTGATTGTTCAGCAATTTCCGTTTTGATTTAGAAGTATCTAATATATATACCTGAATAAAGTTTCCTTTTTATTATCATATCCGCTAATTATACAACTCTCTCTCTCGAACAAATCAAAAACTCAGACTCTAACTAGGGTTTTACTTGCAGTGAAGTACATATTCTAACTAGGAAAGAGTATGATGGAGTTTGTGAAATCGTTGGGCAAAGGTTCGGGTGGTTCTGTCAATCTCATCAGAGTCACTAAACCCGACGGCTCGAACCCATACTACCACGCCGTGAAAAGCTCAAACTACTACGACTGTCTCCATGAGGAGTTTCAGATTCTATCTAAGCTCAGAGATTGTCCAGGAATCGTGCAAACCTTTGGAGCATCTCTGTCGAGAGGTGTCAATGATCAGGGGAGCAGAGTTAACAACATGTCGATGGAGTACGCAGCTGGTGGAAGTTTAACTTCTTTCATGGAAACAAGGTCGTATGATTCTTCAAGGACTTGTCTGCGCTCATGATCACGGCTACGTCCACTGCGATCTCAAACCGGACAATCTTCTCGTGTTTCCACGTGATGTTAATGGTGGTGTAACGAAAGAAGTTTCGTACGAGGTGAAGATTTCTGATTTTGGGATGTCGACAGAAGCTGGAGAGGGGTCGGTGTTTTGGGGGTGTGATTCTCCATACTTGGGAACGCCTCTTTACATGTCGCCGGAGTCTGTTCGTGACGGCGTGGCTGAGAAGTCGTTAGACTTGTGGTCGTTAGGTTGCGTTGTGTTGGAGATGTACACAGGAAAGCCTCCGTGGCCGTTCCAAGACTCGAAGGAGTTTTTGCGTAATTTGTTGGATGACAAGGCACCAGAGGTTCCAGAGTCTGTTCCTTGGGAAGCACGCCAGTTTCTATAAACGTGTTTCGCAAGGAATCCTGTGGAGAGAGGAAGCGCTTCGGGTCTGTTGAAGCATCCGTTTCTGATGAGAATAAAGTGGTGGTCACTAAGGACTTGGCTTAGCATGAAGATATGTGGTGTGATTAGGATCGTTTACATTGTAATAGTCTATATAGCAAATTCTCATTGTAACAAATCTTTTTTGACATAAATAAAGATTCAGTTTATCCTAACTCTAATACTTAAGAGTTTAGATTCTAGAAATCAATGAATCGAACTGGAGTATTGTAAAGAACAAGTTAAAACGGACTGAATGGTTTAGATCACCTAGTGGTCCGGGATGGGGTGTTACAATTATTCCACCAAAACCTCCAAAACCGCCAGTATGCAATGTCGTGTTTGTTCAGTCGTTTTGTCTCAGTGGGTCAGTGTGTTCCGTCGTTTAGTTACTTGGTGGTAGATGGATCAGACCAAGATAATACACAGTTGTGGAGCAGCCAAGGCAAGCAAAACCAAGTTTGGTTCCTGTATTAGCATTGCCACTTGGTCGCTAAACCATCTCGTTTACTTTTGTTTTCTTTTAGTTCTCTTTGATGTACCTACTCTGTTTATATAAGTTCTATACGTAACTTGTAACAACACTTGGGGGAATTTATGTTAATGTGTTTTTCTCTTTATGTTACTCGTCGTTGTGTCAATCATGAAAACAAACAAGTCTAGCTAAAAAAGTGTTTCCATGTCTCCAAAGCTTTGATTAAAGAGGCAGCTGTTTCATGAATAGCTAAGGATGTGTGGATGTTCTTCCCAGAAACCGCGTTCAATGATGTTGCAATGATCTACCACCACTTCTCCTTCCCGTTTCGGTTTCTTCCCTGAAACTACTACTCCATTCTTGACTGCAACAGCTTCCTGAAAATGAATATAATCATACAGCTGATTAACAGATAAACTACAAAATGCTCTGCAATGGAAAATAAGAAACAGAACCATTAAGAGTCAATAAGCAAGGCTTGATTAATTTAATTGGTTCTGAAAAATAAGAAACAGAACCAGTTTGGCCCTTTCTTTAGCTAGTCCATTGTATATCTTCCTCCTATACAAAGCTTTAAGAGAGTTCGATAGTAAAGGAGGCAAATACTAACCTTTGAGCGGAAGACCGATGAACCCATTCGAAAGATTAGAGGCAATGTATTGTACTCGATTCCAAATTGACTGCTAAGCAGCTCGTTCTTTTCTCGTGTTTGGGTTCCCTGGAAAAGCCATTCACAAAGAACAAATAAGAAAAACCATATTCAAGGCATGACAAAATGAAATCTTTCTCCACCATAACAAAGTACCTTTAAGTAATCTTGGGATTGAGTTTTGGTCTTTCCAGACTTAACAAGCATCCAGAAACATGTATTATACTGATTATTAATATGGCCTGCCAAACAAAAAGACAGAAATAAAACATGATACTACTCATATATAGATGATTCCAAAAGATTGATCAGACATTATATTTACTCACAGTCAACTTGTCTCCAAGCCAGATAATCCAAAAGAATCTTGTATGTTGGATAGCATACTGCTCGTCCATCAAACGATGGAGGGTACTTTAGTTCTTTATGAGGGAAGAAATCTCCCCATCTTATCACATATGTGGATGTAAACAAGGATGCGATTGCAGATATTATCTTACTGCGATACAATATCAGGACATTAAGAACCAAAAGAATCAGGGAGATAAGAGCCAAAACTGTAAGGAAAATAAAATAAAATTCGTTTTAACCTGGAGTGTCTTTTGTAGAGCTCAGATTCTCTCTTCAAAACAAAGCTGAAATCGTTGATGAAGTTAGTTAATAACTTAGATATGTAAAAGATGATATACAAGAGGCTGAGAGATGGAGGGAGACCTGTACTCATCACTCACACCATAGGCAAAGTGAATATCCTCAAACTCCTCGAGAACAGCCACTGCACATGAATTCATAAGTTTCAGAGCTTGCTCATCATTTGGCTTCTCAAACTCATGAACGTCAGAAAACCTACCAAAACCCCAAGCAAGCTCCACAAAATAAATTTCAACATATAACGTTAGTTGATTAGTGCTGAAAATGCAAGTTAAGATTCAAGAACTAGAATACGCCCTAGACTAAAGTAACCATAGCATCACATCAGCAAACTGAAGAGGCCAGCTAAAGAAGTAAACCAATTCATGACATAGCTGAATCGTAGGGAGCCCAAGGACATGACTAGTTTAAGGCAAAAAAAACAAAAAAAAAATTACCTGTGAAAGTGAGAGCCGTCAATCCTAACAACGACCCAAGTTAAAGGTAACAATTTGCTCTCAAACCGAAACGACCTAACAAAATCTGGTTCAACTCTGCCAATATCTTTAGTGAAGTGACCAAGATCATTATATAAGGAGGGGTGCTCATTCCAAAAGCTTCTTCCAGCAATATTCTCTGAGTGTACAAGAACCGCCTTTCTCCTCAATCTTTTTACAGGATTGCCATTCTCATCATGCTTTACAGTTTCTTCCACCTGAATGAAGTTAAATGGAAGTATCTCATATAAGAAATCTATAAAAATTCTGCGGTATAAGCCAAGTTTATGAAAAACATCAAGCAAGAAGATGCAATGAAAAGGGGAGATCTAACTTTTTTACAAAACACAATACAAAGAAGATAACACATATTTTCAGCTAGTTATATCAACGTGAAAAAAGCTGAAGTAATAGTCTTTTACACATGACAATATTTTTACAAGGGTTCAGGCAATTAACATTCTAAATGGAAAAGCTAAACGTACATGTGCGCCAATCATATTGTTCAACAAACTGATCTTAGTAACCTTCATAGAGAACCAAATTTCAATTGGAAGGTCTATAATCTAAATAACACATCACATACTAAAGCAAACATAGAAGCGCTGTATATATAATTTCTAACAGAAAATATAAACTATAACCTTTTTCTTGAAGAGACATGATCCTTGTCGAAACAATTCAGGAAGCGTTTTGTAATTGATACCAAACTTCTGAAAGAGAAGCTCATTTTTCTGCTGCTTTTGTGTATCCTGCAGGTATCCAATGGAAATAGACAAACAATGAAATATAATCACTAATCATGATATCAGGAGAAGAAGGTAAAAGATCACATAGTCATAATGCTAAACACATTCCACAAAAACAAAAAAAAAAAACAAAATTGATATCTGCCACAGAAAAGCACTAACAACACACCTTAAGAACCTCTTGTGCTTCGCTTATGGTCTTTCCACTTTTAACTAACATCCAAAAACAGGTTTCATACTGATTATTGGCGTGGCCTGTAACGAAGAAACGGAACTTGTTAGACGTTTCAGTAGATAATTCACGCAAACAAGTATCAACATTATCTAAAACAGAAATTATCATGAACGTGTGTCAAGTACAATATATCTGAGGTAAGAATGTCTTACAGTCCTGTTGTTTCCACGCAAGATAAGCTTGAAGGACCTCTGGCGATGCGCAACTTACAACTTTTGAGGTGAAAGAAGGAGAATATTCCAATTTTCTTTGGGGAAAGAACTCTTTCCATTTTGTTACATACGCTGAAGCAAAGAAGGAAGCTACCAACGACAAAATCTTACTGCGTATTAACCACAAAAAAACAGGAAAGTGAAGACTATATAAGTCAACCAGAGAATATTATGCAAAGGGTGGTTTCCAAATATGGATCAAGTTAGATGAATAAACACCTGGCTCGTCTCTGGTAGAATCTTGACGTTTTCTTGAACACAAAGCTAAGGAAGACACAGAAAACAATTGGAAGGTGATGGATAGAGTGAGAGCGTGAGACAAATGAAGACAAAGAAAGTGAGTTGTGGAACCTGTATTCATCACTGTATCCATAAGCAAAGATGATATCAGGATACTCTTCCAGAACCGCAGATGAACATGAGTTCATAAGATTGAGAGCAGCTTCATCATTAGGCTTCTCAAACTCATGAACTTGGGAAAACCTATAGTGGTTAAAGGAGGTAAGAGAGCATTCTCGAGAAACAGCTGTTTCATGAATAGCTAAGGATGTGTGGATGTTCTTCCCACATCCTATGCGTGTTTTATGTAGACTATCTCCCTTGTCGAATTACAATCAAGGAGAGAAACTTTTACCTAGAAAAATCACGACCATCGATCCGAACAAGGATCAAATTAGGAAGCATAACTTCATCTTCCAATTCGAATGACTTGACATACTCGTACTTGCTATTCGCCATATAATTTATTTGATGCTACTCTTTGACTTTTGAACTTTTCACAGAAACACGCATAAACCTGCCGACGCCATTAGAACGGAGTTCTCGCGGTTGATCGGGAGGCGACGGCTCTTCCACTAAGCTTTGACGCTTCCGTTCTCTTACTGGGCTTCTTTGGGCTTTTCTCATTTACTGCTTCTACTTAATTTAAACGCAACATTGTTTGAAACCAAACCAAATAAACCTAAAGAGCAATCGAACCGGTTACTAAACCGAAAACCTTAGTATAAAAAGGTTTCAACGAAAATAAAACGCAAACCGGGGTTATCTGGATAAATTCAAATAACATACAATTTTACATTTCTCCTGTCGGCCATTAGGCTATTACATATGTTTTCAGTTTTTGACAGGTAAACCGTATATTGACACCAAAACACACAGGAGTGTTGAAATGAGCACCTAGTCACCTAGAAAAGCTGCATGTGTGCTTTAGTGCTTAGAGCAACTCCAAAGGAGGTTCATATGAATCCTTAACTGCATGGTTAGAATAAAAAATTAATAAAAGAGTTAGAAATGGGAAGCAGCAGTCCGTAGAGAAGGGCTTAACGGATCCAATCCGTAGGGACGTGGCTGTTTCTTATTGGACCTGGATCGGGAAAATGTGCACGAGGAAACAAAAATGAAATCATTCGCGAAGAAGAGAAAAAAAGAAAAGAGGAAAGGCGACGGTTTATGCGATTCGATCTCCTCGAGCCATTAAGGTAAATCGATGTCTTTCTACAACGATTTGTGATTTTTATTAGGTTTCTTCTTCTTTATGTTCTTGTGTAGGGATCGGTTGTGGGATTTGAAACGATTTGGGGATTTTTCGTTTCTAATTAGGGTTTCGTTTTCACTGGAATTGGGAATTTTTGGGTTCTTCTCGATCGATTTCTGTATATCTTCTTCTCTTTTTTTGAAACAGTGAATCTATTAGGATTTCTAAACGATTTGGGGTAAAAGGGATTAGGGTTTCAAATCGAATTGGGTTCAATCGATATGGGTTTCAATCGATATGGGTTTCAATCGATTAGGAGGCTGTGATTATCTTCTTCTCTTACATCATCTGCGATTAGGACCGCGTGATTATCTTCTTGTATGTGATTGTGGCTCTGTGAATATCTTCCTCTGTTACATTATATGAGATTGTTTTCTTCTCTTACAGTATCTTGTTCTCTTACATTACAATCGTCTCTGTGATTTTCTTCTTCTCTTACCATTACGAGCATGTGATTCTGTGATTGTCTTGCTCTCTTACCATTCTTCTCATAGTTTAGTATTACTCCGGTGTGATCTTAATTAGTTAATGTTTTGAATTCTTTAGTTTTTGAAAATGTATTACAAACTCTTTATAAGTCAGATTATTTTTTGGAGAAGAAGGTCGATTGAATATGTGAACCGTTTAAATGTTTTTCATGTGTCATGTCTAATTTGTATCTTTTATATCTGTTTCAGGTTAAGGAAAATGAGACAAGACTACAGCTACACCCAGCCTTCTTCATCTGAGGACTCCTCCCTCGATATAACTTCTCTTCTTCAAGCAGAAGCTGATATCTACGCGGATGAAGCGCAGAGCATGCATAACATCTCCGAGCCGTATAACTACCCTCCACAAAAGCTGACGATGGAATCCCGAAGACTTGCTACTGTGGTGCTGACCCTGTTGTTGCTGCATCGTACACAAGCAAAGACCCAGGCCGAAGGTACTTCACGTGTGAGAACGCCGATGATGGAGACTGCCACATCTGGAAATGGTGGGATATAGCCGTAATGGAAGAGATGTCTGACTTTCAGAGACAACTTAGGGAGGTTAAGTCTCAACATAACGAGAGTGAGCAGAAGCTGGTTAAGGTAGAGGAGACGGTGTCGGAGTTATCTAAGAAGATCTCAGGGATTAAAGAGATGTTCCTATTGGCTGTTTGTGTCCTGCTGAGTTTGTTCATCGTAATCTTTATGGTGATCATGTTGGGTGGTGAGTTTGTTTTCCTTTTGCTTTTCATATTATAATCTCGATTTTTTATAAAAATTTTGACTGCTTTTTATTCATATTTGTTTAGGAAGAGCTACGGAGGTTGAAAAGGCGAGGGTCTGAGCTTTGAAAGGTAATGAATAAACTACTTCCTTGAATTTGTTAAAATCATTTTCGCATACTCTAGTATAGCTGTAAATATTTCTAACTCCGGACTTAACTAGAAATTAGAGTGATATTGATAGAAATGGTAAATGGCATTAAGTGATATATCTGTAAATTTTATAAACCGTTAAGATTTTATTTGTGTTAAATGAAACTTAATTGCTACCTTCCTAACTCCTCTGAGTTGATAGGTGTTTAATGTTAAATAGTTAGTACTCCTCTGAGTTAAATGCTACTGAGTCGTCTGTAGTTATAGTTTACTTAAGCCTCTGTCTTTGTTTAGGAGTGAGTCGTCTTTAGTATTTTCCCACCATGGATAAAACTTCTAGTTTTGTGATCCTACTAAATAGCCAAAACTCTTTCGATCTTCATTCACCCGACCCTGATTTGTTCTCTACCCAAGGAGTAGATGAGTCTACCGTTAGTCAGAGGAGGAAATGGACGTTCTAGCTTTTTTCACTTTCACATTTATATAAGATCGGATTGTATAAGACTTTAACCTATCTCCTTAGCTTTCTTTCATCTTCCTTGTAAGATTGTACTCTCTACTACTCCATGTAAACGATATCAATCTATTTGCTAAGTACTTCCGTTTGCATCTCTACTTGCCTTTAACTCAAGGTTTGTGTCTCTGTTACATATTTGAATGAATGTGAAGCTCTTTAAATGTTGTTCTTATTATTTTCTTCTTCTTGTTAGTGTATATGCTGTCTTCTCAAGGTTTGTGTCTCTGTATTAGTTTCTTCTCAAATGAAGTATATATGTTGTCTCTGTATTGAAGTATATATGTTGTCTCTGTATATAGAAATGAGTTAGAAATGAGTTAGAAATTTACAAATTTCAATTTACAAATTTTCATTAGTTATAAATATATAGAAATGAGTTAGATTCTACTTCTCTAATGAACTTCATTTTCACATATTATATTGAAGGTCGGTTTCCGAAAATGTCATCATCATCATCAGATGAACTCGAAGAAAGATTAGAAGAAGCTTTCGACGGTATATTTCAAAATATACACGACGACATAGTCGCCGGCAGAAGAAAGAAGAAAGGGCAACGTACTTACATAGAACGCAACTGTGAAGAAGGACACATCCGTTTATGGAATGACTACTTTAGCGAAGAACCGACATTTCTGAGACATTTATTCAGGCGTCGTTTCCGCATGAATAAGGACTTATTCATGCGTATAGCCTATCGTCTCTGATATCTTGCATATTTACATTGTTTTATCCATTCATCCATGAGCA
>NC_027751.1:11426237-11426830 GCF_000695525.1 Brassica oleracea var. oleracea
GAGTTTCGATTCTTTCAACAGAGAAGAGATGCAACCGGGAGGGATGGCCTCTCTCCACTACAAAAATGTACGGCTGCAATTCGTCTCCTTGCTTATGGTTCAGCTGCTGACTCGGTTGACGAATATCTTCGACTTGGGGAAAGCACCGCACTTTCCTGTCTCGAAAATTTCACAGAAGGAATTATTCGGTTATTTGGAGATGAGTATCTACGAAGACCCACGCCGGAGGATCTTCAACGACTACTTGATATTGGAGAGAAACGCGGATTTCCTGGGATGGTTGGAAGCATTGATTGTATGCATTGGGAGTGGAAAAATTGCCCAACCGAATGGAAAGGACAATACACATGTGGATCGGGAAAACCGACAATTGTCTTAGAGGCAGTAGCTTCGCAAGATCTTTGGATTTGGCATGCTTTCTTTGGTCCTTCAGGTACGTTAAACGATCTTAATGTCCTCGATCGGTCCCCCGTTTTTTATGACATTTTGGAAGGTCGAGCTCCAAGGGTCCGGTACGTCGTCAACGGAAACCAGTATGATTTGGCATACTACCTCACCGACGGTATATATCCAAAATGGTCAACATTTATCCA
>NC_027751.1:11426930-11429676 GCF_000695525.1 Brassica oleracea var. oleracea
ATTTACGTGTAGGTTACGAGGAACTCATTTCGAGGTATTTACGAGGAGTTGTAGCGACGTCTTTGCATGGAATATTGACGTGGTCTTTACGACGAATCGCCCTACTTCGTCTTTACGACGAAATATATTCCTCGCTAAGTTACGACGAATTAGCGAGGAAATATGTGTTACGACGGACGAGTAACGAGCAAACGCGCTTCCTCGCTATTTCGTCGTAAAGCCTCTTTTACGACGAAATAACGAGGAAAACCACCCTCGTTAAGGTGATGTTTTCTTGTAGTGTATACATGATCAATTGAAAATCGATTTAATTGAAAATGTTTGGACTAAATTTGGTGATGAATATTAAATTATGTTATGTTTATTGTATTTCATGTAATAAATAAAATTTTCAATTTTACATTTTTTAAAATTTAATATTATTTTATTCGTAAAGATTTTTAAATGAGTATCATCATTGGATTATCATTTTCTAAAAGAGTCCTTAACTATTACAAAAATATATATCTATATATATATATACTACTCCTAAGGACTCCAATGGTGGATCCACCATTGGAGATGCTCTTATGGATCTATTATCATTTTACCAAGTAATCTAATTAGTAGGATCTTCATTTCAACATCTACCACTGGTTACAAAAGACTCTGTCGACTGTCTAGAAAAAATTTAGGCTCTTAACAGCTCGGCACAGATATAAGAACCAGTAAAGACTCTGTCGACTGTCTACAAACATTTAGGAATGGATTCCCAGTTCATAGAATCACTATAAAAATATTTCAGATTCGTATTTGTCTACTCTCAAACATGCTTGCCTAAGAATCAGGCGCATACATGCGTAAAAGAGGAATTATATACGCGAAAGCAATAAGCAACCAGACAGACACCTTACCACCACAGGGTGTATTTATTCATTTAATCTATTTTTTTAGTTAAACCTTGCAAGGTTTAACGAAACTTCTGGTGTCTATCTGGCTTGACCGGCAGGGGGCCAAGCGGTTATTTCCATGCTTTGCCTAAGAGATTGCTTCATGTGCAGCTAATCTTCGTTCAACCATAGTCAGATGACTACAAGCACAAGCACAGTGCGGAAGAGTGTGACGCCGCTGTCCCTGCAAAAGAATTGCAAGCAAACTATAATTATGTTAAGATAGTATTGTTTATAGAGGAAATTAAATAAAAAGTACCAAAAAGGGTATGAGACAAGTCCTTGGAGATCGGTTTCAGCATGAAAAAACATGGGTAATAGACTTTGAAACTGCATTTTAACACTTAATGAGACCTAATTGTTGTGGCAAATCAAAGAGATCACTTAGAATGGATGCGGTAGATTAAGTTCCTCACCTTTCACTTCAAGATGACGTGGTGCAACAACTTTCTTCTGGAAATGCTAACAGCTTGACTCGGCTTATATTTTCTTCTTTCACTACACTTTTAAGTTTACCCTCACTCGGTGGATATTTTCTTTTACTTTGAATATGATGCACAAATGCAGCTACTATGACATGCAGCTTTGGAGGAGCCTTGCTGGTTGAAGAGACATTGTGACCAGCATCCTTCAAAGCTTTGACAACTAGCTTCAGCAATTTCTGGAAGTGCGCATTACACCTTGCAGGTACACTAGTCGATGCAAGTGTAGGTTTTCCACAAAGTAATGGGCCTGCTGGAGCTCTGAATGTAACAACACAAATAACGCAGAGTTACAAGGGAACCGCTATAATAATAATCATGTTCTAATTACAAACCAGCATACAAAGTTTCCTATAATGATAGTGTATCAACCTGAAACCTGGTTAATGCTCTATCACTATCACAGTTAGACTATTCCAACTCAGTTACATTTTCAGCTGGAGCTCACTTTCAAAGATGACTAAGCTAACATTACCTCTTTTGCACAGGTACGTCAAAAGAGAAACTCTAACACAACCGGAACAACACAGTCCACCGATCATGGTTATCGAAAATCATTAAGCTAACAACTTTCTACTAATCCCTCTTGAAACCCCTTGAATCAGAGCTAAGTGCCAATACACATTAAAAACTATAAAGTAGGTTCATTTCATCATCACTAAAACATCTTAACCCAACTATAATACGTAAAAAACATAACTAACATGGCAGAAATAAAAACAAAACCTTTTGATAACGTTTGTGCAACCCGTGTAGAGCTTCTGCTTGCTATCCTTGAGAATATGAAGCTGGCAGTACTTGAGTTATATTTGAAATGAATGTGTTTCTTGCTTTTGCGGATTCGAATTTAATGGTTAAATCTCTATGAAATATTAAATATTATTTTACCAAAAAAAAATTAAATATCATAAAAAAAAAACTGATTTTGACTGTGAAATGGCTAAACGGTAAAAAATTAAGTTTTTACTGTTGTAAATGAAGTGTTGGGGAAATACATCTGTTATCATTACTGTCGACCAGAAGGTCCATATATATACAAGGTATTAAACCGTCATAAGGTCATGTTTATCCTAACAAGATAAGGATAAGGATAAACACTATGTTATAGATATACATGGAATATATACTAGATAAACACATAGTCTCTAGTTGTCTTTATCATGTCTCGGATTGGGCCTGCAGTACGGGCTGGTCCATGGTCGATCATCATTTGGTTTATAACACTCCCCCTTGATCGACACATCCGGTACAGGTTCGTTGCATGCTTAATGTTGCATAATTAAAACCTCTCCTGAAAAACCCCAAAACCAATGTGGCAAAATGGGAAACCAAGGA
>NC_027751.1:11432392-11432950 GCF_000695525.1 Brassica oleracea var. oleracea
TTTTCTGCTTCTTTTGCTCAATGTCTAATAAATATGAGAACAGGTCATAATAGGTGGTGAAACCTTTGGCCTGATGTGATAACAACACTTCCTCTGAATGGAATGTGTCACGAGTTTTGTTTAACAAATCCTCGTTTGTTACCAATTCACCACATAGTCTAAGACTATAGGTGATTCTCATAAGATCAGAGTGATAATTGTCCACGGATTCATAATCCTGGAACCTTAGAGCTTCCCATTTTTTCTTGGATTCGTGCAACAATGGCTCACAGAATCTAGAATTCAAAAATGACCAGAGATTATGAGGATCATTAACATATCCAAACTCGTCTCTTAGGTCCTCACAGAGATGGTGTCGCATAATCATTATGGCTCTGTGTCTTTCACACGCAAGGGTGTCATTGCCATACTTGATGCACTTCCCAAGTCCTCTAGACTTCAAGACGGCTGAAGTGTTTATAGCCCAATCAAGATAATTATCTCCAGAGAGATCAAGGGCTTTGTAATCTGAGGGTATTAAACTCGACATCTGAAATCATTATTCAAAACAGGTCTTAT
>NC_027751.1:11433074-11433597 GCF_000695525.1 Brassica oleracea var. oleracea
GTCCTCTTATTTCAAACACAAGGTTTCAAGGCCTTTAGGGTTCTATCTTAGATGATCAGGAAAATGTTCCATATTTTCTTCATCCCATAGGATCGGATCATTTAATATAATGATTTTTTTTTCAGTTCAGATCAGATTGCTTGAAAACTATGAATGATCTATATCCCTAACAGTCGAGATTTCATGTTCAGTATAGAATATTAGTATGCAAACAAAATGCAATCAAGCAAACCAATTCAATCATGAAATCATGTTAGGATTTTCGAAAAATATACCACATATTTATTATTATTTTTTTCGAAAAATAATCAAATCAGAAATTATTGTGACTTAAAAAAAATAAATCAGGAAGATTTGATTTATTCAAGCAATTTATTATATACTTTTCGATTTAAAAATAAATATATTTTCTGAGATATATCTCTGATATTTGGATTTTAAATATTTTTAAAAAATATTTTTTTTCAATCCTAATCAAGTTCTAGTCGTTATCAATCATCAGGAAAACAAATTTCTCAGACAA
>NC_027751.1:11433639-11433806 GCF_000695525.1 Brassica oleracea var. oleracea
AAAAAAATTATGTAACATGCAGTCCTTAACAGTTCTAGTTGATTCAGATCAGATAAGAACATTAAACAGGACAATAATGATAAGTTTAAGCAAGTAACAGTCGGTTTCTTTCAACATATAGCTGTCAGATTTTTAAAAAAATTGTTTAACTTTCAATCCTAAACAGG
>NC_027751.1:11434062-11439420 GCF_000695525.1 Brassica oleracea var. oleracea
TTTTTGTTGCTGCTTGTTGGAATAGGAGACTGGTATATGGTTGAGAGAGATTTTGGTTTCTGGAACAAATTTTCCGCCTGTATTGTAGCTTAGCGTGAGGGCGCGTCCGAACTCCGATTGATGCGGGGTTAGCGGCGTTGGCTTCGTCTCGTCAAGAGCTTTAATTTGGTATCTGGCTCGTCGTCTGGATCCACCGGAGTTGAGGGATAGAGCTGTTTGAAGTTTGTCGGGAATTAGGATTTTTACTGCTCGGATTTATTTGTGGTTTTTAGGGTTAGGGTTTATGAGAGCAACGTCGTGCTGATAACGTGTTATAAATGAAGTGTTGGAGAAATACATCTGTTATCATTACTGTCGACTAGAAGGTCCATATATATACAAGGTATTAGACCGTCTTAAGGTCATGTTTATCCTAACAAGATAAGGATAAGGATAAACACTATGTTACAGATATACATGGAATATATACTAGATAAACACATAGTCTCTGGTTGTCTTTATCATGTCCCGGATTGGGCCTGCAGTACGAGCTGGTCCATGGTCGATCAACATTTGGTTTATAACATTTATCTTTTTCTTTCAGTTTTTTTATGATATTAACTACTAATTTTCATTTAATATTTTTACCATTTCACGTTATTATACAAAAAGACATATATACGAGGAATCTATACTATTATAGAAGAATCTTTTCTGGGATTCTGCCTCTGCTTTTCCAATATATTTACAAGTAAATAGCACTTGTTACGAAATCAGCCACCGCAATTGTTGAAAATAAAAAGATGTGGGGTCCGCTGCACTATTTGCACAGTAAATTCTACTTTTTAACTTCTATATAAACGATCGATTCGATCGTTTATAAATCATCCCTCAACCTTCTCTTCTCTCTATAATAAACTCTTTCTATCAGTGTTAAAAATTCTATGGGTATAAATTTTGCCCTTATTTAAATTCTCGCGATACAATAATATTCCAGTTCTTTTTATAACACGTTATCAGCACGATCGTTCTTCAATTTGGTAAAATTTATTTGTATCATTTATACCATGCTATAATGGTCGGTATACCGCCTCTACTATTATAATGTTATAATGGCCGGAATACCGCCTATATTATTTATTAGTAATTTAATTAATTTATTGGTCGGCCGAGCCGCCTTATATTCTGTTTATTATTAATTGGTCGGCCGAGCCGCCGTATAGTTTATTTATTACTCTGCATTGACCGGTTGAGCCGTCAGATGATTTATTGTCATAACATAAATATTTCATTGCCATAATTTTTTTTTACTTTTATTAATTTTTATGAAATTTTATAGATTTGATTGACTGTTTAATACAATATTTTCAGACTGATTTTTGGTGCACTCGATTTAACACCAATGGTCACAAAGAAATTTTTTTCAAAATTTTTCCCTTTCTCAAACCGTCATGAACAGTGATTTTCATCTATAAATACAACTCATTTTCACTCCATTTCATCATCCAAAACATTACATCTTCTCTCAAAATATTTCAAATCGCTCTCCTCCGAATTTTTTCATTTCAAGAAAGATGATTCGCGGATTTTTGGTCTTGTTCCTTTTATAACACGTTATCAGCACGATCACTCTGCGATTCGGTAAAATTTATTTGTATCATTTATACCATGCTATAATGGTCGGTATACCGCCTCTACTATTATAATGTTATAATGGCCGGAATACCGCCTATATTATTTATTAGTAATTTAATTAATTTATTGGTCGGCCGAGCCGCCTTATATTCTGTTTATTATTTATTGGTCGGCCGAGCCGCCTTATATTCTGTTTATTATTTATTGGTCGGCCGAGCCGCCTTATATTCTGTTTATTATTTATTGGTCGGCCGAGCCGCCTTATATTCTGTTTATTATTTATTGGTCGGCCGAGCCGCCTTATATTCTGTTTATTATTTATTGGTCGGCCGAACCGCCTTATATTCTGTTTATTATTTATTGGTCGGCCGAACCGCCTTATATTCTGTTTATTATTTATTGGTCGGCCGAACCGCCTTATATTCTGTTTATTATTTATTGGTCGGCCGAACCGCCTTATATTCTGTTTATTATTTATTGGTCGGCCGAACCGCCTTATATTCTGTTTATTATTTATTGGTCGGCCGAACCGCCTTATATTCTGTTTATTATTTATTGGTCGGCCGAACCGCCTTATATTCTGTTTATTATTTATTGGTCGGCCGAACCGCCTTATATTCTGTTTATTATTTATTGGTCGGCCGAGCCGCCTTATATTCTGTTTATTATTAATTGGTCGGCCGAGCCGCCGTATAGTTTATTTATTACTCTGCATTGACCGGTTGAGCCGTCAGATGATTTATTGTCATAACATAAATATTTCATTGCCATAATTTTTTTTTACTTTTATTAATTTTTATGAAATTTTATAGATTTGATTGACTGTTTAATACAATATTTTCAGACTGATTTTTGGTGCACTCGATTTAACACCAATGGTCACAAAGAAATTTTTTTCAAAATTTTTCCCTTTCTCAAACCGTCATGAACAGTGATTTTCATCTATAAATACAACTCATTTTCACTCCATTTCATCATCCAAAACATTACATCTTCTCTCAAAATATTTCAAATCGCTCTCCTCCGAATTTTTTCATTTCAAGAAAGATGATTCGCGGATTTTTGGTCTTATGTGCAATTTTTATTTTTGCTTCTATGTATGGTCTTTTTGTTGGAGAATTTGCTCCTGGAGAATTTATGCTAAATGTCGGTTTACTTTTCTATGCGTTGCTTCTCCTTTTAATTGCTTGCATGATTAATATAAACGGTTTCTTTTAATATTAATAATATTCTAATAATTTTTATTTTGTGTCTTAGAAATACAAATGGAAAACGTAGAGAAGCTCCAATTTCCAGCTTTAGACATCACTGGTACCAACTACATTTCATGGGTTACAAATGTTGAACTTCATCTTGAATCTCTTGGTCTATCCCAGACCGTTAAAGAGAATAATACTTCAACGCCTCAAGAAAAGGCTAAATCGGTGATCTTCCTTAGAAGACACCTTGATGAAAGTATTATTTATGACTATTCCAACATGAGAGGCCCTAAAGAGCTATGGAAGTCTCTGAAAGATCGTTTTGATCATCAGAAAGACATAACACTTCCACTTGCTCGGGATGAATGGCAGAGTCTGAGATTCCAAGATTTCGACAAAGTGATGAATTACAATTCTGATGTGTTAGGAATTGTGGCTAAATTGAGATACTGTGGTGAAACGATCACTGAATCTCAAATGTTTGAGAAGACATACACCACATTCCACAAGAGCCACATCACCCTGCAACAACAGTACAGGTTGCGGGGATATACCAAATTTTCGGAATTGATTGTAGCTCTTCTCATAGCAGAAAAGAACAACGAGCTTCTGATCAAGAATCACATGACCCGTCCAACTGGTTCTAAACCGTTTCCTGAAGCAAACGCATTAGATGCGAAGAAACCACTAAGGGAAAATAATACCTTTCGGGCTCGCGGTCGCGGTCGTCAAAACTACCGTGGACGACGACAAAATTACAATCCAAAAGATAGGAAGTCATTCCAGTGGGTCCGCTCTGAACAAACCCCTAAGGGCAAAGAACACCAAGGAAATACCTCCCAGAAGCGAGAAGAAGCTTGTTTCAGATGCGGTACTAAGGGAAACTAGTCTCGTTTATGTCGTACCCCTGCACACCTTTGTGCTCTATATAAGGAGTCCGTCAAAGGGAAAGAAAAAGAAGTAAACTTTACGGAACACTCTGAGGGTACAACGCACCTTGATGCGTCTGACTTTGTGAATGATTTCGAGGAGACCGCTATCACGGAAGTTTAAATGCCCATCATGTGACTCTTGAAATTCCACAATTATACCATAAATAATTGTTGTTTGTGGAAGATTAATGTATAATTATTGTGTGTTTTTCACCTTCTTATGTATAATTATTGTGTGTTTAATGTTTCCTAATGATGTATAATATTTTATGAATATTATTATCTTATGATTAATTCTTTTTGTTTGTCTCAGAAATGGACATTACAAATGGAACATCAACCAAGATCAATACTAAAGATATTTGTATACCAGATAGTGGAACAACGCACACTATTCTGAAACACAGAAAATATTTTTCTGAACTAAAACCGACAAATATCATTGTTAACACAATATCAGGTCCTGCAGACTTGATTGAAGGGATTGGTAAAGCCTATTTCACATTACCTAATGGGACAAAATTCTCGATAAATAATGCACTATTTTCTCCAAATTCTAAAAGGAATTTGTTGAGTTTTAAAGACATATATCTTCAAGGATTTGATACTCAGTCTGCAACTGAGGATAGAAAGAAGTATATGTATATTACTCTTGAGAAATCGGGACAACAAAAGGTATTGGAAAAATTACCAAAACTCTCTTCTGGTCTGCATCATACATATATAAGTGCCCTTGAATCACATTTGGTGATTAAGGAAAATTCTGATGATTTTACACTATGGCATGATCGTCTTGGTCATCCAGGCACTACAATGATGCGAAAAATCATCGAGAACTCACATGGTCATTCACTGAAACCCCAAGAAGTTTATCAAGGGAATAAAATGACATGTATTGCGTGTTCTCTTGGAAAGTTGATTATAAGACCATCGCCAACCAAAATAGAGAAAGAGTTACCAAAGTTCCTTGAACGAATTCAAGGCGATATTTGTGGACCTATACATCCACCTTGTGGACCATTCTATTATTTTTTGGTAATGATCGATGCGTCGAGTAGATGGTCACATATTTTTCTATTGTCCTCTCGAAATTTGGCATTTGCGAGATTTTTTTCTCAGATAATCAAACTAAGAGCTCAGTTTCCTGATTATCCGATAAAGAGAGTTAGACTGGACAACGCTGGTGAATTTACCTCTCAAGCATTCAATGATTATTGTATGGTAACTGGAATTGATGTTGAACACCCTGTCGCTCATGTTCATACACAAAATGGTTTGGCTGAATCATTAATTAAACGTCTGCAACTGATTGCGAGACCATTGATCATGAAATCTAAACTCCCAACTTCCGTGTGGGGACATGCTATTTTGCATGAAGAAGCACTGATTCGGGTGAGACCAAGTGCATATCACAAATACTCCCCAATACAGTTAGCATTTGGACGAGAACCAAATATTTCTCATTTAAGAATTTTTGGTTGTGCTGTATATGTGCCAATTGTACCTCCCCAACGTACAAAGATGGGACCCCAAAGGAGGTTAGGGATATATGTTGGTTGTGACTCTCCATCAATTATACGATACCTAGAACCGCAAACTGGTGACATGTTTAC
>NC_027751.1:11440635-11440811 GCF_000695525.1 Brassica oleracea var. oleracea
GTTGAAACGATTTAACATGGATAAATCAACTCCTCTTAGTACCCCGATGGTCGTTAGGTCACTTAATATTGAAAGTGCTCATTTCGACCACCTGAGGAGAAAGAAGAGATACTTGGTCCGGAAGTACCATATCTAAGTGCAATTGGAGCGCTGATGTACCTTGCAAATTGTACACG
>NC_027751.1:11440961-11457039 GCF_000695525.1 Brassica oleracea var. oleracea
TCAGATCCACACAAAGCCCGATCGCAAACAGGATACGTTTTCACGATCGGAGGCACCGCTATATCTTGGCGTTCTCAGAAACAAACGCTCGTGGCTACTTCTTGAAATCATGCTGAGATCATTGCACTCCATGAAGCAAGTAGAGAATGTGTATGGCTAAGATCAATAAGCCGACACATCTGTTCAAGCAGTGGAATTGACGAAAAGAAAATACGGAGCCAACTATTCTATATGAAGATAATGCAGCATGTGTTGCTCAAACAAAGGACGGATATATTAAAAGCGATAGAACGAAGCATATTCATTAGAAGTTCTTCTCATACACTCAAGAGCTCGTGAAGAAGAAGAGATTGAAGGTAAGATATGTCCAATCATGCGACAATGCAGCTGACCTCTTCACAAAATCACTTCCGACTTCGGTATTCAGAAAACATGTTCGTAACATTGGAATGCGTCATCAGAAGGATCTATGACTGCTTATTCGAGGGGGAGCTTACGTGGTTGTACTCTTTTTACCTTACTATGGTTTTTTCCATTGGGTTTTACAAGAAAGGTTTTTAACGAGGCAACAAAGACGTTAAGCGAGAATGGATAGTGACACCGGTCCCCAAGGGGGAGTGTTACGAAAGCAGCCACCGCAATTGTTGAAAATAAAAAGATGTGGGGCCCGCTGCACTGTTTGCACAGTAAATCTTACTTTTTAACTTCTATATAAACGATCAATTCGATCGTTTATAAATCATCCCTCAACCTTCTCTTCTCTCTATAATAAACTCTTTCTATCAGTGTTAAAAATTCTACGGGTATAAATTTTGCCCTTATTTAAATTCTCGCGATACAATAAAATTTCAGTTATTTTTATAACAGCACTGTCTTTTTCTTTTCTTTTTTAAAAGAACATCGTGCATATTAATTGACCAAGAACCAACTATTTTTAAGTCTAATGACAAAAAAATTAAAACCCAAACATGTTTCGACCCAATCCCGAAAACAAATTAGCCCAAACTATAATTTTTAATTTTTGTACAAATTTTTTAGTATAATGGGCCATTTGGGCCCTGATATTCAACATAATTGAAGCCAATTATATAATTTATCCTTTTCACATATAAACCTACTGCATTTTTGTATTTAATTTCATTATTAGATTAAATTTTTATAAAGTTTTAGTTTGAATAAACATTAAATATGAATAATAAAAACATTACCATTTAATAAATGTTAAATTATATTAGTTTATAGAAATTAAAAGTATATACAATTAACTTTAAAATATATAAACACTGCATAACTAATATTATTGATTAGAAATATAACACTTTTTGAATCCATTCTCAGTTTCATTCCTATTTTGTACACATAAACAATCATTTTAAACAGAATAAATACAAAGAAAACATAAACAATCAACACATTTTAAATGTATTATAGAATCATAAAATTTAGGAAAAATCTTATACTTTACAAATATTTATCCTTTTCAAATAAAATTGTAAAAAGAAAACGATCCCGTGTTTTGAAAGCGCAGATCAAAATCTAATATATACTATTAAAGTATAATATCTATTAGGATTATGCCCTTGGTTTTCTCGGTTATTTACAATGGCAATACCATTGACTTTTTTAGAATATTTTTTTAGTTCGCCAAATAAATTTTCAACCAATCAGATGTCAGTAATTTTGATAACCAATCACATTAATACTTGGAAGCGGAAAGCAAGTAGCCAACTGGAAACTAAATATATTCTGAGCATTAATGTGGATCATCCGTGAGATCCCTAACAAAACCTACATCCCAATTCACAATATATATATATATATACAAAATCATAAAAGCCCTTATGTACAACTACGGAAATCTTAACTATTCCATAAGAAATGTGTCTAAAAAGAGATGACATACTATAATAAAAATAAAATATGAAGAAGAAAGTAGTTTACATTTTGAAATTGAGAATCCAAATCGTAAATACATTATAACAATAAAAGTATTAATTATCAAATGCACATTTTATTTTTAAATATACTTTTATATGATTATAACAAATAATAAATTCCGCACTTTGAAAGCGCGGATCAAAATCTAGTTGTTATTTATATTTGGTAACCTTACACCTTATTACGCAAAAAAACACAAACAAAATTATTAATATTATAATTCCTTTTATTGACAAAGGCGTAATATTATTATAAATATTATTTGAGTTTCAACGTATAAAAAAATCAGGGATTTCGGCAAGGATAATCGCATCTGCATTGCATGTGTCCTTCGCCTGTATCCATGCAACGACCTAACCCGTTTTTCCTATTTTTGGTACATTGTGATTTACATTGGTTGATATCACATTTTCCATTTTTGTGAGGGTATCGTTCAACACAAGCTTTTTGGATTGGTCCTCGCTTTTGAGCAATTGCCATTTCTCCTGTTTTTAATAATTAAAACATAACTTTAGTTTCTGTATTTAGAATATAATTTTTTTTTCTAATACCATATGCTTGACGGAGTATTTTTAGTATATTTGTAGACTAATTTGAAAGTCTAAACATTTTTTCGTTAGGGTCCGATTGGTAATGGTTGTAGCTTTAAAATTTTTGATGTAGAAAAAAATCTGTAGATTTTTTACTGTGGCTTTAAATTTTATTGTTGTAGAATTTTATGGAAAGCACTAAAAAATTGCTTTCGATATTTGGCTCTGCAAAGCACTTGTACAGATGTAGGTTATTTCAAAAGCTGTGGTTTCGAAAAAAAAATAAATCTTAATTGCTCTAAATTTGGTGCTTTAAAAATAAATAGGGATTTGGACAGTACCTACGGCAACTACCCATCACCCCTTAATCATTGATTATTCTTGGAAAGTACTAAACTCAATATTACAGAATAAACAGACGATTTATACGAGTATATTAAATAATACGGCATCAAAATATATTTATTTTAGAATAACTATATAATATATTAATAAAATTGTAAATGTAAGTACATACCAAGCAGAAGAATTGTGAGCATGACGAGACCAATAAGCGAAGATCGAAAATAATTTTTCATCTTAGATAATGAACTAATGGTGTTTTAAAATTTAGAAAGAAATTCATTACAAGAAAACATCAACTTACTGACTGCATGTTGCGGCTGATTATGTAACTAATTTGCGACTGTTTTGTACTCTTTTACGACCAAGAAAAATTAGTCGCCAATTAGTCGCCAATAAGTCGCTAATTAGCGACTAATGACATCAGTCGTAAAATAGTCGTTAATTAGCGATTGTTTTGCGACTACCTATGTGGTCGGCAACACGTACTCGTAAAACAGTCGCTAATTTAACGATGGCGATAGTAAGTAGTCGTAAAATAGTCGTTAATTTAGTGACCGTTTTTACAACCACTTACGATGTATCCTAAACTTAGTAAGTAGTCGCTAAATACTCTATACCCTGAATCTTAACATCTATACCCTAAACCCCAAATTTAAATCTAGATATAAAATTATAAAATCTAATCTTTTCAATCTTATAATCTAAACTAAATTTAAACTCAAAATATTTTATAAAATCATATAATCAAAATATAAATCTTATATATACTATATACCTTATATCATAAACACTAAAATTTCAACTAAACTCCCAATACTATAAATTAACCTTAAACTTTTAAATTAATTTTTTAATAATTAATCTCAAATCTTTAATCTATAACTCAAATACTATACACTATACACCAAACCATTAACTCTAAACATAAACCCTATACTCCAAATTAACCTTGTACCCCAAATCTGAACTTAAACACCTCTAATATTTTCAAAGTTAAACACCAAATCTTAAACATACATTTTACAAATTTATCTTTTAAAGATTTGGATTCAAATCTCGAACATTTATAATCATTATCTATATATGTATTTAAAGTTATCAAAATAATATTAATACTAGTTTTACAAATATTATACATTATTCTTCTAAACCATAATCTCATTATTTAAATATAATCTCCAAACTAAATTCTTTAAACCTTATTTCAACCCTTGTAGTAATTCTAAATCTTTAAACCCTATTTCAACCCTTGTAGTAATTCTTAAACCCTAAAACTACATACTTCAAACCATATACTATAAAACACTAAAACAAAGATCTAATTTATATGATATGTATATCTCAAACTATATACTTTTTTGTTAACTATCCCAAACTATATGCTAGACTTCGAAATTTTAATTATACATTTCAAAAATAAAACTAAAGCACTACATAACAAAACAACCAAAAACACAGAAAATTAAAGATATACAAAATACAAAGGAAATTTTGATTTTCTTTCTTTTGGCCATTGATTGGCTTCGATCCAATGGCCAAAAATCAATCTGTTATGTATCTTCGTCCTTCTCTCTGATTGGCCAATTTGAGAAGCATAAAGATCATCATTATTAGCCATTAGATTAAATCATCCAATGGTTGTCAATTAACTGAAATTTTCTTTTATTTATTTATTTCATTTTCTCTCTTTCCTCTCACCCCTACGAATCTTATCTTCTCTTTCTATGTATTCCACTATCTCTCTCTCTAAGATTTTCTAAGTGATGAGTTCACACCGAAGCATTGTTATCAGCCCATAATAATTCATCCTAATCTTAAAGGCAGCGACAAGTCCACCATGACGCCTTCTCTGTATTTCTCTTTCCTCCGTGACGCCTCCCTCCTCCTCTGCTCCGTGACGCCTCACTCCTCCTCTGCTCCGTGTGCCTCCTATTCTTCTTGGTTTTGTCATTATTAGATCATCTATATATATTCGGTTATGTATTGTACCGGTTGGTTTAACTTCCTTTTACGAAACCAATCTGATATAAAAGGCAATTGCTTGTAACAAACTTGGGTTAAGAAAGCTTTAATTGAAAACATTCAATATGGTATCAGAGCCAGGTTAACATGATCACTCAAGATGAGCGACAGAAGAACATCAAGCCACCTGTGAAGTCTGATGCTGTGGTTTTCCAAGCTACTGGTTCTGTACCGGAGCTGATTTCTCCTTCTGATAGTCCAGTTCTTGCTGCTCAGTATCAGCATGGCTATCGTCCTAAGTCACGACCTTTGTGTACCTACTGTGGTCAATATGGACATATTCTTCAGAGATGTTTCAAGATTCATGGTTATCCTCCGGGTCACCGCTTTCATGGTCAAGCACCGAGAGATCAATCTTCTTTTCAGACTCCTCGAGGACATCAGAATCAGAGTGGTTATCCTCGCCCTCAGAATCAGCATCAGCATACTTCATATCCTCCTAGTAACACTGTTGCGAATGTCACTAATGCTCCCCTGATGAATCCTTCTCTCCCACCTCACTCGAATTTGGAACTTAGCTGTTTGAGCCAAGATCAAGTTCAGTACATTCTTCAGCAACTCCAAGCTAATGTTCGTCCTTCAGAGACTGTGGTTCAACATCAACATGCTACTATAACTGAACAAGGTCACATGGCTGCTCAATCATCATCTGGTATAATTCTTTCTCTTTCCTCCAACCTTCGTTATGAAAACCAAACACTTACATATAACCATGAATGTCTTTCATCTTCATATAATTCCCTGCCTAGTGGTTCTTGGATTGTTGACAGTGGGGCTACGACACATGTCTGCTCTGACCTTGCTGCTTTTAGTGACCTCTCTTCTGTCACTGGTGTTATGGTTTCTCTTCCTAATGGTCACAAATAACCCATCAATCATATAGGCAGTATCATTGTGTCACCAACTATCACTTTGCATAATGTTCTCTATGTGCCTTCATTTCGTTTCAATCTTATAAGTGTTCGTTGTTCGCTTGTTGATAACAATTCCTCTGCTCACTTCTATGTTGATCAATGTTTAATTCAGGAATCTACTCAGGGATTGACGATTGGTAGAGGTTTTGTTTACAACAATCTTTACGTTCTCGATGCACGTATTACTGCATCTAGTTCTTCTTCTAGTTTATGTGGTTCCGTATTGGATGATGCACATCTCTGGCATCAATGTCTTGGTCACACTTCTATGGCAAAGTTACTTCATGTTCCGGGTATTACAAAGTCCTCTCTGTCTAATGTTGAAGATTGTCCTGTATGTCTTTTAGCTAAGCAAAGACGCCTACCATACATTTCTCATAATCACTTGTCTTCTTTACCTTTTGCTTTAGTTCATATGGATGTATGGGGTCCTTTTTCAGTAGAATCAATAGAGGATTTTAGATATTTTCTCACTTTGGTTGATGATTGTACCCGTGTAACTTGGATATATTTTTTAAAGAATAAAAGTGATGTTGCTTCAGTATTCCCTGACTTTCTTAAGCATGTTAATACACAATATAATGCAACTGTGAAATCAATTCGTACTGACAATGCTCCTGAGCTTGCATTTACTGATCTCATTCGCAAAACTGGTATGATTCACCAATTTTCTTGTGCATACACTCCTCAACAAAACTCTGTTGTTGAGCGTAAGCACCAACATATTTTGAATGTGGCTAGCGCTTTGTTATTTCAATCAAAAGTACCTTTGATATATTGGACTGATTGTGTTTCCACAGCTGTGTTCCTTATTAATCGAACTCCTTCTATTCTTCTTAACAAACGATCACCATATGAGAAATTGATGAACAAGCAACCTGACTATTCATTCTTGCGATCATTTGGTTGTCTTTGTTTTGTGTCTACTCATGATAAGGATATGAATAAGTTCACACCTCGTGCTGATCCTTGTGTTTTCTTAGGATACTCTCCAGGTTACAAAGGTTATAAAGTTTTAAACATAGATACTCAAAGAATCTTTGTCTCTCGAAATGTCACATTTAAAGAACATATTTTCCCTTATCATACAATACCTGGTTCGGTTTCTCCTGATAACATGTTTTCTAAAACTGTTTTGCCGATGTCTACTCCTGTTGCTTTAGATTTTGTTGTTCAATTGAATCCTGTTTCTTTACCTGCATCTACTGCATCTTCTTCATCTACATCTGCATTGCCTCCTGTGACTGTTACTAGAGAACCTGTTCCCCCAGTGACTGGACAGAGTCAACTACTTCGCATAAGGCCACAACGGAATGCTCGTACTCCAGGTTATCTCTCTGAGTATCATTGTTCTTTTATTCATCATACGTCTCTTCCATCTTCCTCTTCTCTTTACCCTCTTGATTCTGTTCATACCTATTCAAACCTCAAACCTCTATATCAACAATTCCTTATGTCTTATTCCATTGACCCTGAACCTACAACATTCAAACAAGCCATGTTATCGCCTGAATTTCGTAAAGCAACTGATGATGAACTACATGCTATGGAAGATAATCATACTTGGTTAGTTGTTTCTCTTCCTCCTGGAAATAATGTGGTTGGGTGCAAATGGGTCTTTACCATGAAGTATAAAGCAGATGGGACTGTTGAACAACGAAAGTCTCGCTTGGTTGCAAAGGGATATACACAACAGGAAGGTGTTGATTACACTGATATGTGTTCTCCGGTTGCTAAATTGGCCTCTGTGAAACTCCTTCTTGGTCTTGCTGCTGTTAAAGGTCTGAAGTTGAGTCAGATGGATGTATCAAACGCATTTCTTCACAGTGATCTTGATGAAGAAATCTACATGAGCCTCCCTCAAGTTTACACTCCATCTCCTGGCACGACTCTACCTCCTAATCCTGTATGTCTCTTGAATAAATCTATCTACGGTCTTAAGCAAGCATCGAGGCAATGGTACCATTGTCTCACTGATGTCCTCTTTGCTACTGGCTATCTTCAGTCTCCCTCAGACAACACTTTGTTTGTTCGACGTTCTGGTGCCTCTTTCACTGCGATTCTCATTTATGTTGATGATATTATGATCGCTAGCAATGATGAATATGCGGTCCAGACGCTTAAGAACACACTTCATCAACATTTCAAGATCAAAGACTTGGGTGATTTGCGATTCTTCTTAGGTCTTGAGATTGCGCGTACTGCTGCTGGTATTTCTATTTGCCAACGGAAGTATGCTTTGAATCTTCTCTCTGATGCAGGCTTATTGGCTTGTAAACCGTCTTCGGTTCCGATGGATCCTGTTGCTAAACTACGCAAGACTTCAGGCACTCTCTTGGATGATCCGACATCTTTTCGTGCTTTGATTGGTCGTTTGCTATATCTTACTATCACGCGGCCTGATATCACTTGCTATGTCTCAACGCCTTTGCTGATTCAAATTCGGGTGCTTGTGCTGACAGCAGACGCTCCATCACTGGTTATTGTGTTTACCTTGGTTCTTCTCTGATAACTTGGAAATCTAAGAAGCAGGATATGGTTAGTCGCAGCAGCACTGAAGCAGAGTATCGAAGTATGGCGCATGCGACTTGTGAACTTCTTTGGTTCCAACAACTTCTTACGTTTCTTGGTGTCCACGTTACCACTCAGGCGAAGCTTTTCTGTGACAGCATGTCCGCAATTTATATTGCAACCAATCCTGTTTTCCATGAGCGCACGAAGCATGTGGAAATCGACTGTCATACGGTTCGTGATCAAGTCAAGAACGGCTTTCTTTGGTTGATGAATGTCTCGAGTTCTAATCAACACGCTGACATTCTCACTAAGCCGTTGCAGCCGGGTCCTTTCACCTCCATTCTTGCTCGTATGTCCACTTCAAGCCTCTTCACTCCATCTTCTTCTTCACTTCCGACTTCCGCATCATCGGCTTGAGGGGGGCGTATTAGATCATCTATATATATTCGGTTATGTATTGTACCGGTTGGTTTAGCTTCCTTTTACTAAACCAATCTGATATAAAAGGCAACTGCTTGTAACAAACTTGGGTTAAGAAATCTTTAATTGAAAACATTCAATAGTCATGGCGGCTGCAGAGGTAAATTAGGTTTTGTCCAATCTCACATTCTTTCATAGACCTTATATATATCTCTTACTTATTTGTCTAATATGATTTTTGTTCTTGTTTTCTTATTATTGTTTGTTTATTTGTGTAGATCTAAGAACTAAGAGGAGGATAAAAAGAAGAAGATGAAGAAATGGAGGAAGAGCACAACGTTTTGGCTGAGAGTGACAGGTTCGGTAACGGCGGTCTTCTTCTCCGCCGCCTGCATCCAGCACAAAGATATATATATATATATATATTTGTATGTTATATGTAATGTAACATGTATATGTGACATATGTATAACATATTTGTATTATGTTTTTATTGATAAATCAAAATGATTTAGTTTATTAATGAAAAGTTTTTAATTTTTTTTAATATTTTAATTTATTTTGCGACTAAGAGCATCTCCAACCCCCACTCCATAAATTACTGCAAAATGGAGTGATAAACAATCAAAAAACCTATTACTCCATTTATGCAGTAATCACTTTTTTGTTTGTTCATCACTCTATTTTCCACTCCATTTTGCAGTAAATTATAGAGTGGGGTTGGAAATGCTCTAAAAAGTTACTACATCAATGTTTTGCTCGTCGCAAGTTAGTCGCCAAAAATTGCAACTAAATAGAGACCACCAACCGTCCTCGCAAAATTGTTGCAATTCAATCGTAAAATTTAGCGACTGTTCCATGACTAATAACATTGGTCGTAAATTAGTTGTAATTCAGTCGCAAAATTACAACTAATTTACTACTAACAATTTTTGTGACACGTTGATTTGTTACTACGTGTATCAGTCGCAAATCAGTCGTAAACTTACGTTTTGCGACTGATTAGCTACTGATTCTGTAGTCGGGAAATTCATGTTTTCTTGTAGTGTAAAAACAAGTATATTTATAGATGAATCACAAATTGAAATATATCTAAATTAAGCTATGTGCTTTTTAAAATTCCGATATACAAGGATCTAGTTTGACCCAAAAACCAAAACATTCACAGTTTCTAGTCTTTTTTAATTTATTTAATAGATAAAAAGTCTGACTCATTTATTTTAATTTTATTTAAAATGTTTCTCGATATACATAAGAAATCAAATTCTATTAAGTCACAAATTCAAAAGTTATGTAATACCTAGTAGGAAAAGAAACTGAAAGATAAATGATTAATGGTAATTTAGTCTACTAAAGTAGAAATACATTTTTAAAGTGAAATATAAAAAAATTTAGTTATCTTTATATACATTTCTAACAATATTAGATATATGAGTGACACGTAAGATAAGTCACATAAACAGATTCAATTAATATATGAAGGATGTGTTTAGCCTTATGGTCGGAGGCGTTTTGGATCGACCGCTAGAAGAAGCCAGTTTCGTATTAGCATTAACGTTATGCTATTTTAGAATCATCCTTAGAGATGTGCGGATTTTACCCAGAGCTATTAACTCTACTGGTAAAGATTTATGCTCTAAGGGTAGAGGTGTCAGGTTTCAGTCTCAGCAGTTGTGAGAGGAAATTTAGCAACAACCGGCTCTTGTCGTTGGTCTAAGGAGATTACGGGCTTTGGCCCATAATTTCTTGAATTTAAAAAAAAAAGATGTGTCGATTTTTTGGTTCTGACTGAAGGAAAATGTAATTGTCCGATGGCCAAAGAGTTTAAGTCAAGAGGGTTAAAGGCCTTTAGGTTTGGCCAAGTGTGAATGGCCAGACCGCGCTAGGGGTTAGCGTTAAAGTGTCCAATGTAGTAGAAAATGATTCATATTTTTCCATTTTTATCATACAACGATTGTTTCGTATAATTTCCTTTAGTTATACAAAACTTCTTTTGGTATAAAATTGTTTTAACTATGAAGCCATTCCAAAAATACTTTTCTTTGACTTTTTTAGTTACCGCCGAGGAAGATGAAGCCTAAGAGCCTCAACTTTGAATCCTTTGGGTGCAAGGCAGACAATGAATTGATGGGCCATAACGTCGAGGGGCAAAAGGCCGAAGCCATTGAGCTGTAAGCCTAAATATAATGATTTGTATGGTTGTAATGCTGAGGGGCGTAAGGCCGAAGAAATTGAGCCGTAGGGCTGAGGAGGGTGATCTGCTCGGCCGTAAGACCAAGGAGGTCAATTTAACTTTGTCACTGAAAGACAAATTGTATAACTTTGTTCGTAGTTACGCGAGGAATGTTTTGTATAGTTCCGCTTTGATCTTTGCGAAACTGTTTTGCACAACTTGTTTGGGTCATATGAAAGTTGTATTAAAAACTGTTTCGTAAACTTGATTTGGCTTTTGCTGAAAGTTATTTTTTATAACTCGTTCCGTCTATATAATTTCGTGCAATTTTTACGAGAGATGTTTTGTATAAAGGTATATTTGGAGCGTATTAGTCGCAGATACTTGTGACGTCATTGAGTGAAGACAAAACGTCAATGGTGAGGAGACTTGGTCAACCAGCAAGGAGATTTGATCAAGAAGTGAAGAGACTTGATCAACGAGCGAGAAAACCAGTCAACAAGCATGGAGACTTTAACAAGTGAGTGGAAGGCTTCTCTTTTGTCCATGTTTGTTACTCGTGCCATGAAGTCTACTAGTATAAGTAAATAGAGACGTGCCTTAGGTTAGGCACCACCTTAGAAGAAAGACCGTAAGCATAAAGGTTTTGGTATCGAATGAGAGTAGCTAACTTCCCAAGGAAGAGATATTCCCAAATTTCCTTTATGGAATATTTCCAAATCTTTCTCAAAGCCTTTTGAAAATCTTCCCGTGATTATTTACCTTTTCTCTTCGGTAAATCATAGCTTATTTAACCTTCAAGTAGTCTTTACTTCAGCTCTAAGTCAGCTCCAGTTCCAGTCTTCAAGTCAGTTACAGAGCTTCGCTTCACGTAGCACTTCTTGTACTAATTCATTTAGTACTTCACGACTGGTACATGAACACCTTGAGGAGTTGTTTTTCTTCAGCTTCTAAAACTCAGTCGTCACTGTACTAACAGTATGATCAAGGGTCGACTAAATAAAAATGTTGGCTTGAAGAGCTTCAGCTGGGATCCGGTTAACGTTCGGAATGATCCTATAGGATCGGAGTTTGTTCTGTTTCCAATTGAGTTGTTGATTGTTTTACGAAGCTGACGAGCTCGAGTAAAACATGATGTGTGCGTTATGACCTTCGAATCTTCGTCGCAATCAATTAATATCAGTTTCTCTTGAGTTCCATAACTTCAACTTCAATGTTTTTATTCTCTGCTTCTTATTCTTTCATTTAAATAATCGAGACACGTTACTTAACCAAAAGTATGGCTCGTTATACTGCACTACTGACAAATTGCTAAGAGTAAAGCACACAAAGGTTTCTTAGGAAGATTATTATTAGACTCTCATGAGAATTAGGTCTGCGCATTCGGGTTTCTGCCGAGTCCGGGTCTTTCGTGTCCTAAACATTTGAACCTGACTAGGTATTTAAAAATTTTTGTTCGGGTTCGGATCAGTTCTTGTTGGGTCCGAATCGGTTCTAATTCATATACCCGTAAAACCCATAATTTTCAGGTATATTTTGAGTTCCGTTCGGTTTGGGTATTTAGGACCCGAAGTAAAGTATCCGAACTGGATTTGAAAACCCGAAAATACCTTAAAACCAACAAAAAAAATCCGGAAAATACCCAATTTTTTTTACCATTAATCTAACCCAAAAATCTAAAAATACCAAATTTTTTATTCAAATACACGAATTATATTTCTGAAAATTTTAAATTTTTACCTGAAACCTGAAACTATACACGAAAACCTGAACCCAAAACTAAAACAAAATATTTGTAATACCAAAAATATACCCAAACACCCAAATATACCTATATACTAGAAAGTTCTGGTATTTTGGGTACCCAAACATGTCTTGGATAGGACCCAGACCCAAACCTAGACGTGCGGGTCCAAAAAATATTATATTCAATATGTATTTTAGCCTAGATCGAAACTGGATTTATATTTTTGGATTGGTTCCAGTTCAAGTTTTTGGGTCAGGGTAAAATCCGAAAGGAAAGAAAAGAATTTCAAATAAAATATGTGGCTCTGGCAGTATCAACATTATTGAAAAAAATTAAAATACGATTTTAAAATTCTGGTAGAGCTCAAAACAAAACATATAGATAACTGGATTGCATGGATAAAATTTTTATTCCTGAGAATATGGGAGGGTTAAACTTTCTAGATCAGCATAGCTTCATTGTTGTGCTTCTGGCGAAAAAATTGTGGAGGCTAATTCAATTTCTTCATCATTATTGGCTAGTGTTCTTAGAGGAAGATAGTATAATTGTTCTTTTTCTTTACAATATCGGAACATATACTCATTATCATTTGGATGGTGTAACATTATGGCTGCGTAACATCTGTTGGTAATGGCCCAGTTATTGGCTTAGGACGGAGTCTTAAAGATCAAATGGTTAATCATTTGGTCTCGTGGTTATAGCAGAAGCTTCTCAGCATTTTTTGGAATGCCCCCTTTCTTTTCTTTTTATTCAAAAAAGAAGCTTCTCAGCATTACATGTTGAGATTGAAGGATTGCTATGGGCAACGTCGTGTGTGAAAATATACAAAAATTTCTTTCAAAAAGAAAATATTCAAATTTCCACAATCCAAACTGAGACTTATTTCTCAAATTTAGTGGATGTAATTATAAGCCCGGTAGACTGACCGACCTTCATCCCGCCTTTTGAAGGATAATTTTGAGAATGTAATAGTAATTCATATCCATGTAAACGAGACATAGTCATATAGTGTTGTGCTTCAAAACAGTATTTTTCCTGATCAAAATTTGGGTTAAAGACAACTGACAAAAAAAAATGCAACTATTTCTTCTTTAATATAAATAGGGTTTTTTGCAAGATTGACTTAAAACTCAAAGTCAAACCTAAAACTAACCCATGATTTTCTTGGATTTTTCTTTTGTTTTATTCACCCCACAAGTTCATGATATTCACAAAAATGCCATCAAATTTTTTTTATTTTTTTTTTCCGAAATGACATTTTTACTCTCTCACCCTCATCATCTTCAAGTAATTACAAGATTGCCATTGTCATCAATACCCCAACCACCATGAAAAACAAATCTGAAGCTTTTAATGCACCTAAAATCGATTTACACTCTCTCTCTTTCTCACTTGTTATGAACTAAAAACAACATCTCTTTCACTTTGCCTCCATATTCATCCAAAAAACTCAAGCTTTTGATTCAAATTTTTTTTATGGTTTATAGAGCCATTCAAGCATACTATTCTTGGTGGGTTACTTTCGTTTGAGATTTCTAGGCGGTTGGAGAAGACTCTGTGTGCTAAGGAAGTCATCACACTAGTTTAAGGTATGAAATTGAATTTTTTTCCAGATCTGTTCATGTAGAAGACTTACCGTAAGTAGTCTGGCAGTAGAAGACTTTCTTCTGGTCAAACGGACGATTTACTTTTAAGTCGTCATCTTTGTTTGTTAAAAAAAATCTAGAGAATACCCTAGACGACTTACTGATAAGTCGTCTACGATAAATTGGTTAGTTTTGCATTTGACCAAATTTTGTCAGATATTTGACTTTTCCTAGACTACTTACCAGTAAGTCGTCTCCGGGAAAACAAAAATTTCAATATTTTATTAAATCTAGACGACTTATCTGTAAGTCGTCTCAGGTTACTTTTGCAATTGGAAAATAAAACTTAAATATTTAACTTTTCCCAAACGACTTACGCGGAAGTCGTCAAGTAAGACGACTTACTTGAAAGTCGTCCAGGATAAGCAAAGTCGTCCAAATTTATTTCCTAGATTATGGTCAAACCTTGCTTATCTCGGACGACTTACTTGAAAGTCGTCCAGGCACTTTCTTGTACGTCGTCTGCCTAGACGACTTTCAAGTAAGTCGTCTGTGTAAAGTTAAATATATAAGTTTCTTTTTCGAATTGCAAACTAACCTGAGAAGACTTACAAATAAGTAGTCTAGCTTTAATAAAATATTAAAAGAAGACCTTCAATTAAGTCGTCCAGAAGGTCGTCCATTTAGTCGTCCATAATTTTTTCTTCCAGAAGACCTTCAAGTTAGTCGTCCAGTGTTCAGTCTATGTACTAAAGGAGATTGCTGTGAGGCAGCAAGTTTCCTTGTTCGATCACTCTTTGCACGGAAAAGTGCCAAAGCAGCATCCCTCTTTTCTAGATATCTAGCATCCTCCTTCTGTAAATCTGAAACAGTGGATTGATTTTTGTCCAATAGAACAAGGCTCGGTTCTGGAGCTTTATCTTCCGAGGAACTAGCATCTGTGGGCACAGCTGCGGGCACATCTGCGGGTACATCCTGCGTGTCATCAACATCAAAATCCCATTTTGGAAACATTTGACCCATGTCCTTCAAAACAAAGTTGATCACCATAGTCTGCACTAAATAGAAGATATGAACTTAGATATTTGACGGATTAAGAAAGATGGAAAGAAAAGCCTTCGCAGGCGACTTATAATTAAGTCGTCTAGAAAGTCTTCAAGTTGGACGACTTAGTAGACGACTTATAATTAAGTCGTCTGGAAATTCTTCTAGCTGGAAGACTTAGTAGAAGACTTATAATTAAGTAGTCTGGGAAGACTATCCAGACTACTTAATTATAAGTATTCTACTAAGTCTTCCAGCTGGAAGACTTTTCAGACGACTTAATTAGAAGTCGTCCAGATTGAAGTAAATACCTGACTGAGGATAGCCTCTTTAAACTGTCTGCGTCCTTTGCGACCCTTGTAAGCCAGTATCGATGGAGACGGATTGTTTGGGACAAGATTACCAAAAGTAGCACCCAATTCCGGAAGAGTTGTGTACACCCAGACCTGGAGAGCTTGCGCAAACCCATTAATAGTGTAACAACCCGAAATATCTCTGCCCTTCACAGAGTCCATCAACACCTTAAACGCGACTCTCCCCCATGGATAATTCTCAAACCGTTCTAGCTCCATCACTAGCCTTGCCAGACTAACCCGTGTAGGGGTTGAATACTTTCTCCCTTCAATGTATCCAGTGAAGATGGCAAGGTACGCGAGCCGCTTGCGATCATCCCGAGACCACCCTTCGCATCTCTCAAGTGCTGCTATTATCTCCTGAGTAGATGGCCCAGCTTTGACATGAACTCCCAGCATCTCTCAAAAAGAAATCAACTCCTTTGTAACAACAGAGTGAGGTCTCTCAAGGTCCTCGATGTACTCGCAGTTTAGACCAGTGAGGTGTTCAAA
>NC_027751.1:11457054-11465167 GCF_000695525.1 Brassica oleracea var. oleracea
GACCAACGAGACTCCACAGCTCATACTTCTTCTTTATGTCCAGCTGGAAACCGAGCATGTAGTGAACCAGCCTTGAAGCCCAATCAAATCCCAGCTCTTGGAACTTGATGAAAACTCCCAACTTCGAGTCCTTCAGCTCTTCATATTCGTCATCATGAAGAGCTTTCTTTAAAGCAGCATGCAACGTCCAGCAAGTGTGATACGAAATGCTATGCATTGCGGGGGGCTCTTCCCCTAACGTATATATCCTACGGGGGAGTTCTGGCATCTCCATTTTTTTTGCCTGCAAAACAATCAAAGACAACCATCTCAAACAATCAAAGACTTATAATTAACTCATCTGGCAAGTTTTCCAGCTGAAAGACTTATAATTAAGTCGTTTGGAAAGTCTTCCAGCTGGAAGACTTTCCAGACGACTTAATTATAAGTCTTCCAAGACTTCCAGTTTTATGTTCATCTTTTCCTCAATCAATCACTAGACAGTAAGTGATATAACTTACCGGCGGCGGAGTTCAACGAGACGCCTCTAAGAGAATGTGCGCTAGGGATTCCTCTCGGATCTTAAATAGAGGAAGCGGCTGTGAGAACGGTGGTGAGAACGACGGTGATAACGGCGGACAGATAATCGGCGGTGAGAACGATGAGAACGATGGATTAGAGAGAATCGACGGAAATCGCCTTCGAAATCGCCTTTGAGAGAAACGGCTTTAGGGTTTTCTGATTTTCGATAAACAGTGAAAAAAAACATCTTATATATGGCCGATAAATAATCCGGTTAGGTTTAAAAGTACATTGTAAAATTAAAGGTTGGGTCTGGTTTGAACCCCTAAACTAAATTGACTAAATTAACTAACTAACCACGTTATAAACCCGTAGTTATACTTAAATAGTGTTTACTATACACATAAATAAAAACTCTTAGGTAAATTTTAAAGTTTTCAAAAAAAACATTTATGCATTCCAAAATCTAACCCTAAGAACACATACAATACTACAACATATGTTGGCAAAACCTAAACCAAATAATATCGTGACTCACTACTTTCACTCATCTATGTTGAAAACAATTAACTTTTGTTATATCTTAATTTATATCTTTTAAAACATATGTTAATTACATGATTTCAATTTTTCACTTATCAAAATATTTTTTACAAAATTTTTAAATTATTTCTAAGTAAAACTAGTCCAGACTACTTTCCAGTAAGTCGTCTTACCGTAAATCGTCTGGACAGACGATTTACGGGGCTAGAAACGTAAAAAAAATTCGGTTTTTTTGTTTGTTCACAAGGGGTTGGTTGTAATTTCAATAGTTTTTTAGATTATTTTTGCATTTGATTCAAATTTAGGTTAACCTTTGTATTTGAAATCAAGTTGTGAGTCATATTTGACAATTTTTTCATATAAATAAATAAATGCAGTACTTTCGATGCTAAAACTTATCTTATGGGAAGCAAAAGCGCCTGCTACGTATAATATACAAGCCTTTGGCTTCAGAAATTGTTAAAAGATGAGAGATCATATGTTTCTGCGTCAGCGTGTTTCCTTCTTGTACACACATAATTCTAGCTATTGGAAAGATAAAACTGTATTTGCCCATTTATCAAATAAAAGGCTAATTTTATCTTTAAATGAGCCCAAGTAAATATTTTATCAAATTAATGAGCCCAAGTAAATATTTTATCAAATTAATGAGCCCATGTACGAGCCTCAGAATCGCCCCAGACTATTTATTTGGCAACTACCGTTCATCGAACCGACTCTAGGGTTTCAGCGACTTGAAGATGGCGACGCAAATCAGCAAGAAGAGGAAGGTGAGCTTCACTGTGTCCCTTTCTATCTTGATGGATCTCTTTCGTGTAATTTCGTAGTTTGAACCGTGACTGTGTTGAGTTTCTGTAGTTTGTCGCCGACGGTGTGTTCTACGCCGAGTTGAACGAGGTTCTAACTAGGGAGCTAGCAGAGGATGGTTACTCAGGTGTGGAGGTTAGGGTTACTCCCATGAGGACTGAGATTATCATTAGAGCTACCCGTACCCAAAATGTTCTCGGTAATATGCTCAATCTTGAAAATGTACAAAGCTTGCTAGGGATGATCTCATAAGGATAGCTATTGGATATTTATAGGTGAGAAGGGGAGGAGAATCAGGGAGTTGACATCTCTTGTGCAGAAGAGATTCAGATTCCCTCAAGACAGTGTTGAGCTTTACGCTGAGAAGGTTGCTAACAGAGGCCTCTGTGCCATTGCTCAGGCTGAGTCTCTCCGTTACAAGCTCCTCGGTGGTCTTGCTGTTCGCAGGTACACTCATGTTTGTCTGTAATGTCTTGCTGCGAAATATTATTCATCAACTGATACTTGATTTGGTTCACATACTAGAAGAGAGAGTGTGATTAGTTTAGTGGCTGTTTCTGTAGGTTGTTGCGTAGTTGTCATTGTCTCTTGCTGATGTTGGAATGATATTGTGTTGCATAGGGCTTGCTATGGTGTCTTGAGATTCGTCATGGAGAGTGGCGCTAAGGGATGTGAGGTGATGACAAATTCCAGTACTCTCTATTTGTTTTTATTTTCTCTCCACATAAAATTCTCAGACGTTATTCGTTTGAAATGCTTACTCAGGTGATTGTGAGTGGAAAGCTCCGTGCAGCACGTGCCAAGTCCATGAAATTCAAAGACGGTTACATGGTTTCCTCTGGTCAACCTACCAAGGAGTACATCGACTCTGCAGTCAGACATGTTCTCCTCAGACAGGTGAGAGTTTCTTCTTCCTGAGTTCCCTCCTATTGACTGACTATGTGAACCAGAGATGTTTAACTTGTCTGTTTAAACTCCAAATGGTGCAGGGTGTGCTTGGAATCAAGGTCAAGGTCATGCTTGACTGGGACCCTAAGGGTGTACTTGGACCAAAGACACCACTACCTGATGTTGTCATCATCCATACTCCCAAGGAAGAAGATGTCAACTCCGCACCAGCTCAGGTTGCTGCTCCGGCTGCTCTTCTTCCAGAAGCTCCCCTCACAGCCGTAGATTACCCTGAGATGATCCCTGTCGCCTAGAAGAAAACTCATTGGGATGCCTCTGTTTTTGGTTAAACGTTATCAGCTTCTTTTTAAGATGCTTGTTGTTTAAATGTCCTCGAAGCAGACAAGTTTTTTCTCATGTTGTTTTTAAAATCTATGTCAAGTATTTTTGGATGTTGAATGCGTTTAGCTCAATGGAATTTTTGGTCATAAAAGAAAAAAATCAATCGTTGCGACGTATTTTGTTAATTCAAACATTGTTTCAACCGACCCTGCAGAGTGATATGTTCTGTAGTAGTGTTGTGCAATGATTCACTGTTTGGTCACGATGTAATTCAGTAAATTTCAACTGCATTTTTAACCACTGCTTTGGTGTGTAAGCAGAGTCTGTTTCTACAATTTTAGATGTCGTAAACAAATAAAAATATAATGATTGGACAATAAAAATATGATGATTGGACAAGTTTTGGTTCATTTGTTAAACATTCGTCTGATAATATTCATTTTCATTTTCTGGAAGCTGTTGTTGTCGAGAATGGAGTAAGTTTCAGGGAAGAAACTGAAACGGGAAGGAGAAGAGGTTGTGGATCACTGCAACATCATGGAACTCTGTTTCTAGGAAGAACATCCACACATCCTTAGCTATTCATAAAACAGCTACTTCTTTAATCAAGCTTTGTACACTTGGAAACACTTTTTAGCTAGACTTTTGAGATCTTGTTTGACAATGAAAAGAGAACAGAAATAGAAAACTCATTAACATAAATTCTCCAAGTGTTGTCACAAAGTTCTGTAGAACCAAATATAAACAAAGCAGAGACATCATATTTAAAGAGGAGAACTAAAATATAACAAAAGTAACGAGATGGTTCTCCCAAGTGGCAATGCTAACAGAAGAACCAAACTCCGTCTCACTAGTCTTGGCTTCTCCTTGATGTTTCCTCTGTGCAATTTTCACAACTGTGTGTTAACTTGATCTACACCAACTACAAAGACGACAGTATACACTGACACACTCTACTGAACGGAAACGAGATTGCATCCTGGTGGTTTCGGAGGTATGATCTTCAACCTCAAGGGTCTATTCTCAACTTTCTTAAACTGTGGCGGCTTTGGTGGAATAATCTTCAATCGTAGTGGCTTCTTCATAATATCCTCAGACTTCAGTACCACAGCCACCGACTTTCTCCTACTTCCGGCAACGGTAACCATCACTTTCTTCTCATCAGAAAGAAGAAACTGATGCTTCAACATATCCAAAGCACTTCCTCTCTCCACAGGATTCCTTGCGAAACACGTTTCTATAAACTGCCTTGCCTCCCAAGGAAGAGACTCTGGAACCTCCGGCGCCTTCCCATCCAACAAATGACGCAAAATCTCCTCCGAGTCTTGCAACGGCCACGGAGACTGTCTTGGTCTGATCCATCTACCACCAAGTAACTAAACGACGGAACACACTGACCCACTGAGACAAAACGACTGAACAAACACGACATTGCATACTGGCGGTTTTGGAGGTTTTGGTGGAATAATTGTAACACCCCATCCCGGACCACTAGGTGATCTAAACCATTCAGTCCGTTTTAACTTGTTCTTTACAATACTCCAGTTCGATTCATTGATTTCTAGAATCTAAACTCTTAAGTATTAGAGTTAGGATAAACTGAATCTTTATTTATGTCAAAAAAGATTTGTTACAATGAGAA
Organism: Brassica oleracea var. oleracea; assembly: GCF_000695525.1. Classification (NCBI taxonomy): domain Eukaryota; kingdom Viridiplantae; phylum Streptophyta; class Magnoliopsida; order Brassicales; family Brassicaceae; genus Brassica; species Brassica oleracea. The sequence goes on from NC_027751.1 coordinate 11,461,778, forward strand.
TTTGCTATATAGACTATTACAATGTAAACGATCCTAATCACACCACATATCTTCATGCTAAGCCAAGTCCTTAGTGACCACCACTTTATTCTCATCAGAAACGGATGCTTCAACAGACCCGAAGCGCTTCCTCTCTCCACAGGATTCCTTGCGAAACACGTTTATAGAAACTGGCGTGCTTCCCAAGGAACAGACTCTGGAACCTCTGGTGCCTTGTCATCCAACAAATTACGCAAAAACTCCTTCGAGTCTTGGAACGGCCACGGAGGCTTTCCTGTGTACATCTCCAACACAACGCAACCTAACGACCACAAGTCTAACGACTTCTCGGCGACGCCGTAGTGAACAGACTCAGGAGACATGTAAAGAGGCGTTCCCAAGTAGGGAGAATCAAACTCCCAAAACACCGACCCCTCTCCAGCTTCTGTCGACATCCCAAAATCAGAAATCTTCAACTCGTACGAAACTTCTTTCGTTACACCACCATTAACATCCCGTGGAAACCCGAGAATATTATCCGGTTTGAGATCGCAGTGGACGTATCCGTGATCATGAACAGAGACCAGTCCTTCAAGAATCATACGAGTGAAGTCTCTGATCATCGTATCCGTCAACGACCTTGTTTCCATGAAAGAAGTTAAACTTCCGCCAGCTGCGTACTCCATCGACATGCCGTAAACTCTGTTCCCGTGATCATTGACTCCTCTCGACAGAGATGTACCAAAGGTTCGCACGATTCCAGGACAATCTCTGAGTTTGGAGATAATCTGAAACTCGTTGTATAGAGAATCGAAGTCATGCGCGAACGAGCTTTTCACGGCGTGGTAGTGTGGCTTCGAGCCGTCGTGTTTATTGAACTTGATGAGATTGACTGAACCATACGAGCCTTTGCCTAATGGTTTCACAAACTCCATGGACGCCATCATACTTTTTACTTCGCTGCAAACAAAACCCTAATTAGAGAGTGAATCTTTGATTCGTTGAGAGAGAAAGGAAACTTTTGGAGTTGTTTAAATAGCGGATATGATATTAATGAAAAGGAAACTATATACTATACACTACTAGTTCAAAAAAAGGAAATTACGGGAACATCAAAAAAAGGAAATTGAATAACGGCCGTCAATCTTACTCAGAGGATTTATCATTAATTCGATCTGAACCGTTGAATCATACGCCGACAAATCAAAAAAAAAAAAGGAAATTGAATAGCAACCGTCGATCTTACACGCCGTTATACCATTGATCTGATCTTAACCGTTGAATCAAACCGTTAGCTTTGGGAAATCGACTAACGCGCCGTTTTTACAAGGGAAGATCTACGCAATAGATTCGATCTTAACCGTTGGCTCAAACGTTACAAATGTGCAAAAATACTTGACGCCTTGGTCATTGGACTTTGCTAAATTATATCATCACATAACAAATCTGGTTATTACAACCACAATTATTCAAACAAATGATCTCTTTAATCTCCGGCTACAACCAAAATTATTCAAACACATTATTGATTTTTTTCCTTATGAAGATGAAAATCTTAAGTAAAGCTAACTGTTTCTTAAAAAAAAATGTCAAGATTTCTGATTGGTTCCAGAATTAACTTGTTTCTATTAACATTATTTTATACTTGAAATATATGTGACAAATTTACTATATACATACAGTTCTATGCAACATTGCTTATAAACTGGTTTAGAGCGTGTTTTAAATTTACAAAGCTGCAAACTAATAGAAATAAATGGTTTTAACTGATTAAAAATGTAATAAAATATTTTAAAAATCATCGAATGGTATGGCGGATTTGAAAATTGGTAAACATTTAGAATTTGAAATCTTAGATTTACCTGTTTGTATGGTCATGTGACATGAATATCTAAATCTCATTGTGAGCAACCAAATCTATCTAGCGCCAATAAAATTAGTCGGCTGGATCTTGATACACCAAATACTCCGGATTATAAAAATTATAGTAAAATATATTTTTGCAGCTTCAGAGACCTTAGCAATCTGGGCTGAAATATCTATCTAAACTATTAAAACAGAAGTACAAATGGTAATTAGCCCTGAGTTTTTTTCAATAATTACAAGGAAATGCCACTAACAAAAAACACGGTAGTTTTACAGTTTCTTTAACCTATTTCCTACACCAAATAAACGTTAACCAATCCCGTTCGGTACAATGGAGTGTTATTCACCGTCGTTTTATAACTTGACAAAACCAGCAAACTTAAATCGACATAACCAGTTTTTTTCGTCAGTGTATATGTATAATCGACAGAGAGAGAATGATAGCGAATTCCGTTTAATGGGATTATCATGTTCAATCGCGAATTCCGTTTTTCGTCTTGCCGATGTTCTCTTCTACTTTTGCATCTCTTTACAATTACTGGATCTTTAAAGGATCACGATTTTCTTTGATTATGCTTGATTGAGATTATACACGGATGTGAATCTCGGATTTTAATGTAAGTTTTCCCATGTTGATCAAATCGAGATGTTAGGGATCGATATGGTAATTCTAGCTTCAGAAAAGTAGATTAGGGGTCTTTGTTGGCGTCTCTAAATACAGTGACATTTAGTAAAGGAGGTGGGGTTGATGTTCACGGCTGTTTTCTGGAGCTCTAAGCAATTGAAGATTGGTGATGGTAACCGGAGAAGATGACTGGAGGTCAAAGACGTTCACCGGCGACCCACAATTCTTTTTTTGGGCAATTCATCTTCTTTCATCAGAAGTCACGTGTGAAATTTTCTTTTGCAATAGTACACGTGTTTTGTTTGTAGAATCATCCTTGCTCACGTGTTTGAACTTTTTTGGGCTGTATGTCATCAATCTTTATGTACTAAGCTTTTGGGCTTTAAAATTTAATGAAAACAGATTGACAAAAAAAAAACGGTGGGGAGATAACTTTGTATTTTCCTAAATCAATAACATTCAGAATAATTTACCTATTTTTATGCTAGCATCATAACTAATCTTGACAATCCAAAATATGACCACAAATCACTATAAACTGAAAATTCGTTTGAATCAAACAGAAGTGAATTAAATACATAATATTCTTCATTACTATAAAGTGATTTATGCAATACTTTATAAGGGTTGGCATTCGGGTCTCAAATCAAATTTGGTTCCAATCTATTCGGGTTTCGAAATTAAAAATTTCGGCCCATTCAGATACTTATAAAATTTTGTTTGGCTTTTATGCGGGTATTTGCCGGTTCCAGTAACCCATTTAATTATTTTTAAAAAATTTTAATGCATAATATACTTTAAATTTATAAACTTAACATATAAATTGGTTTGGCTTGAATATCTGAATAGACAATCAATAAATATTTTAAGTATTTTTTGGTATTTTGAATATTTTTCAGCTATTTTATACATTTATTTTT
>NC_027751.1:11465358-11466894 GCF_000695525.1 Brassica oleracea var. oleracea
ATGTTCAATGTTAAAAATATTTACTATTAACGATGTAAAAATAAGATTTATACGTATATAAAAGTGGAAGAAAATACCCGCGCGGTTGGCAGCAAAATATCAGCTAAAGACAAAGAGATAAGACACCACGAAAAGTCCTTAGAACGAAAAAATCCGGTAATTTTCTTATATTTTTTTCCCAAAAAAAAAACAATTTTGGTTTGAGCCTTTATAATAGATGAAGTGCAATATGTTTGGCAATTTCTCTTTTGTTGGGCCGACAAATTATCAAAACAATTCTTAATTTTATTTCTATATTATTATAATTTCATCACATTTAAATATTTACAAACTACCTATTTTTGCAACAAATTTATACAATAAATCTAATCTATCAAAACATATACCAACAAATAATATTATTTTAAATCATATGTAAGTAGTTTTAAATAATATATTTTCGAATATAATAAAAATAAATTTTGATATTTATATACAATTTTAAAATTTAAATAGCCATCTCTAGATTTAATATAATAAAAGATATAATTGAAACTCAAATATGCTGCATTTTAGTGTTATATATATTTGTCAAAATAAAATGATTACTTAACACACACAGTTATAAGAAATACTCATTAAGAAATAAATTCAGTAGCTAAACATGAACAAACAAGTTGAAGTCGAGTGAAGTCGTTCTAATATGTTAAAACCATAAAATAGTAAAATAGGGTCATTCTAAAATGTTTAAAAATTAAAGAAAACATCCGCGCGGACGCGCATGTCAAAATCTAGTTTGTCATTAAAATAAAAGGTCGCAAGATGGGCTTCTCCAGCTTGGGTACCCGACCTGCTTTTGCTTATGTTAGGATGTGGTTGCTTTGGTCTAGTTTTTTAGTTCTTGAATCTTAACTTGCAATCTAAGCAGGAAGACAAATTTGATCACTAATCAACTAAGTACTAAGGGCATCTTTATCCCATATACTCTAATGGGTCTCTTAATTTATTTTTAATAGTATTTTAGGAGTTAATTTTGGTAAGAGACATGTTTAAAAACTTTGTATTTTTTTTCCTCCATTGCAAGTTTCTTATTTAGGGTTTCTTAAAAAAATATTTAATTTTTTTTATTAAATTAATTTTTTATTACATAAAAGATAACATTTTAAACATAGATTTTAAAATTAAAACATGAAAATAAAGATTAGTAAAATAAACAAGAATTATTTGAAATAAGCATATGAGCTCAGTTGTTGTCTTCATCACGTCCAAATTTATGCCATATATGTTGAACCAAATCATCTTTCAGTTGTTGATGCATTTGTCTATCACGAATTCTTATCCGAACACCCATCTGGTTTACGATATTTGTAGGGATATCTGTAGAATACGTGAGATCGACATGTGAACTTCCGTTGTCTTCTCCTTGTTGGAATTCTGAAACATCATATTGAGTGTATCCATCTCGTTCGTTTTCTACTATCATATTATGGAGTATGATACATGCTCTCATAATCTTGCCAATTTTGACTTTATCCCAAAACAGCGCTGGATTTTTAA
>NC_027751.1:11468496-11481661 GCF_000695525.1 Brassica oleracea var. oleracea
TGCCAACGTTGCTTGCATTGATTCCCGTCGCGTTTTTCACAGCCAGCAAGTTTTGGACTAGCCGAGAAGTATGCTGCAACTCTTGTCCAGAACGTTGCTGACTTCTGCTCATTCCCCACCACGGGGTCTTTGCTAGTGTTCAGCCAGCTGCTAATCAGCACTATATCCTCTGTCACTGTCCACGTCCTTCTTTCCTTACACTCTACTGGAAGCTCCGCAGCTTGACTGCCAAAGGACGGCACTTGCGATGAAGAGGTTGGAACGCGTCCTTGACTGCCAAAGACTACATTTTGTTGACTATGGAGAAGTTCAACAAAATTTGCCGAGTCCTGGAATGGATTGAAATCCATTTTCGAAGTAAAGGAGAGAGGAGAAAGAGGAGACAGAGGAGAAAGATGAGACAAAGGAGACAGAGGAGACAGAGGAGAAAGAGGTGAAAGAGGTGAAAGAGGAGACACATGCGAATGAGAATAAACAGGGGAAAGAGGAGAAGGAACGAGAAGGCGCATTCATCTGTTGGAGAATGAACTAGAAGACACAGTTTATAAAACGTTTAAGAAAATGAAGGAGAGAGATTTCGCATTCAACACACACAACCAACAAGTCTATGTAACCAACACACACAACTCGCATTCAACACACACAACCAATATGACTTGACATATATCTAACAACAAACAACTAATAACAAACAATGCTTTATTTTCAATTTCAAATAACTCAAACCACACCATCAATTCTATTTATTACGGTGACACAACCATAACCCAACACTAAAGCAACCATTAATTACCCTAACTACCAGTCAGACAGAAGCTACACCATTTTATTACAGACCAGATAAAAGAGAGAAAGACTAACCTTTGATGCTGCGTATTCCTCTGTCAAATGACCCGTGCTTAAGCACGTTTGATCCAGCCATCTAAACACACAAAGACTGAACACATTAACCTATTTTCTTTAATTCTGAAACAAAGACTGAGACTTTAATTCTTTTCTTTTCAGTACACAATACATAAGCTATTTTATCTAAGACAGAAGAGGATTAAGAAGCAAACACTAACCTCAGATTCCACAGAACATATCAAACGCGATTTGATCCCTTCATCTCAGCACGCAAAAGACAGAACCAAAAGACACAAACAAATAATAAAATTAATCACCACAGAGAAGCCCAATCAAAACCAATAAACAAAACGAGATTGAAATAATATATTTGAACCAGCTGACATGTATGACTGAAGAACATGGAACATAAGCTTTACCTGAGCGATTCGCAGAGAGCCATCGACTGAGAGCTCCGTTAGCCGTCGACGACAGCCACCGCCAGACAGATAGCTCCGTCAGCCGTCGAGGAGAGCCACCGAGAGACAGAGAGCTCCGTCACCGTCGAGGAGAGCCACCGCAAGACAGAATTGAACCTACAAACAAATAAAACTCGCGATCAAACCAAGAAGAAGTCTAATCTAAACATGCATGATTGAAAAACACAACAATACATTTACCTTCCGATTCCAGTAGATCCACGGCGAGAGAGGGAGAATCGCATAGTCACACGAGCCACAGAGACAGAGGATTCCGTTAGGAGGTGTGGAGACAGGGAGTATCGCCGGTATGTCGACGATCCACGGTGAGAATAGGAGAATCGCCTTCTCCGAGCTTCGGTTTCGAGAGAGAGAGAAAGGAGATGATTCGGTTTCGAGAAAGAGAGAAATGACGAAACAAAGACACGCTCCCCTTCTCTCCTCTCATTTTGCTTACACGTGTTCCATAAATACGTTTCTTCTTTACCCCAAATAAGAAACGTCTTTACCTTGTAATTGTCTTTTTGATTTTCTTTTAATCATAAGATCTCCCCTAAATACGAGGGATAATCCTGCTCTAACTTACTATGTTGAAAATATAACTTATGGAGTTTCCTCGGATTTTGATATATTTTTCTGGAGTACATAAATTTGAGAAGCAAGATGATGATCAGACTCTTAAATACAATTCATTTGCATTGTTTGTTCTCTTGATGTTTGAGAATATCACTTTGCCTTTGGTGTGAGTGATGAGATCTACATTTCTCAACCTCTTCTATTCGAGCTATGTGTTGAAGAAATAATATGAGCTCTATATAATAGAATACAAACTAGGTCAAATACAAAAAAAATTCCCTTACAGTTTTGGCTCTTTCTCTCTGGTTTCACTCGTTCTTGATTTTCTGATATTGTATTGCAGTACTATATTATCTGCAATCGCATCCCTCTTTACATCCATATGTGATAAAATGAAAACTTTCAGTTTTGATGTATACAATGGACTAGCTAAAGAACTTAATAAGTGCAAAACTGGTTGTGTTTCTTATCGTCAGAACCAATTAAGTTTCTCAAATTTCGGTGACTAACTCCTAAACGGCTAAATCATACACCAAACCTGAATGTTTGCTGCTCATTTCTTATCAAGCCCATCAAGGATATGAATGGTGTGTGGAACATCTTTTCCATGGCTGATCATTCTGTTTATTTGTTTAACAGAAGTCTGAAGGTATTCATTTTCAGGAAGCTGTTTCAGTCGAGAATGGATTAGTTTCACGGAATAAACTGAAAACTGGAATGAGAACTGGTTGTAGATCATTGCAATATCATTGACGGCTTTTTTTGTGAAGAACATCTTCACATTCTTAGCTGCTACTCATCAAACAGCTGCTTTTCACTTCACTTGCAAGACTAGTTTATTTGCATATACTTAATGTAATCTATATGGTAGGATTATGTCAACTATACGCAATGTGGAATTAATCAAGTTAACTTGTTATTTAAAAGGTTACAATTATTCAGACTTCAGAGAATTTACATTGGTCATGAATGAATGTTTAAAGGTAGGAAAATAACATATACGTAAGCATAAATAATTCATATAGTATATAATTGTGGAAGAGAGATAGGGAGATATGCAAGACATTAAATTCACACCATATCTGTGCATCGACCAACCGCTAACTTCTGTTGCGTTACGTAAAAGTAACTTTATCTTCTCTTTTTATAATGAACAAAGACAATATATTAGACCCAAAAAACAAAGACAATATATTTAAAAGTTTATATCGCGTTGTATAGTTAATTGTACTCCAAATGTCTATTAAGTCGGTCCAACTACTTGATACGACCTAACAAGACTGAAACTTTCAAGTCTGACTGTTAGCTGAGAATTGTAACTTAACATTTTACCAATAAAAATAGCTTTTGAGAATTGTTTTGGTTCTCATATCAAATTTAGATGTGTGGACTTTTTTAAACATGTCTTGTGTTGTAATCATGGATTTTTATACAATGGATTTCCTCGATTAAATCTAGTAAATATCTTTTCAATTCTTGGGTTTAGTTCAAGTTAAAAAAAAAAACTAAATAAAATACGTATCTTTCCAATGACCTTTTGTTTATTCTATAGCGAATGAATTAAAGAAAATGCACAGCTAAAAATTAAAGTTATATATATGTTCTCTTAGCATCTTAGCATCCAAGGAGCATGATCGATGTAGGTTTTTATGGTGGAGTTCTTAACGAAATATAAAAACCGTCTCTTAGTTTTTAACTAAAAAAACTAAAAACCAGCTTTTAAATATCTTATTTAAGAGTCAGTTTTTAGCGTTTTTAGTTAAACGTTAAGAGACGGTTTTTTATATCCCGTTAAAAACTCCGTCCTAGGAACTTCTTCACATTAAATATGCTCTTAGCTCTTTGAATAGGCTATAATAGAGAAAAAAATCCGGTCAAAGTCCATAATTGATAGCGAATAATATTATACTAGTAAAGATTTGTTTTCCTTATAAAATTAGATATAATGAGTTTAAACAAGCCCTCATTTATAAGGTAACAATTTGAAAGTCTTACGAAATTTTTTTCCTATTACTAAACTTCAAAAAGAATTATGTATTCCTTTTTGTCTGAGTAGGATAAATATATACTTTAATCTGAACAATATATTTGTGTTCATGTACCGAATAATTTAATGAAAGAAAAAGAAATATAAAATAAAATTGGAAACAATCAATATGGTCACTGATTCCTACCCCCACCACCATTCGTCAAAAGAGATTCCTGATTTAGAGCATCTCGTTTATGCACATTTCTCTACCATATATTATAAATATACGAAAATTTTATCTTGATAGTATATATTTCTTCTCTTTCTTCAAAACAAAAAAAAAAAACTCAGAAAGAGATAGAGAGAGGCCAAAAAATGGCGGATGAATCTCCAAAGTCTATCTACGACTTCACCGTCAAGGTAAGGTTTTTCTTCATGCATCATTCTTGATTCTTGATTCTTGATTCTTGATTCATATAAACAAAGTAAAAGACTCAAAAAGAAGAAGAAGAGACTTTCATTTTGATTCAATGGATCTTCCAGTGGTTTGCTTAAGGAAGATAATACATATGTGTTTATGTTTTGTTTGTTGAACCATCGCAGGATATCTCAGGTAACGATGTGAGTTTGAGCCAATTCAAGGGCAAAACTCTTCTGATTGTAAACGTTGCCTCCAAATGGTAAATACCCTTTTTTTTGGTAAAAAAATGGTAAAAAATACCCTTTCATTTATTTTCGCACTAATTAAAAAAATACTCTTTTAAGCGTTACTATGGTTCCTCTAATTTCACAAGATAGGAATGAAATTTGAAACACAGAAGATTTTGTAATACTAGTATTTAATCAACTCGGTTTGGTTGATGATTAGTACCAGACCCTGCTTTTGCAGTTACGGTTTACCATAATATGTAATTTGTTTATGTAAGAACAAGAATAGTAATATTTGATTAATTCATTCATATTAATAACAGAACTTTTGAAAAGCTGAAACTAAGCTAAATTTTTAATTGCAGTGGACTAACGGATGCGAACTACAAGGAACTCAATGTTCTGTACGAAAAATACAAGGAACAAGGTCTGTTACCATACATCTATACAAAATCTGGTTTTCAAATATTATTTGTGAAATATAATTTAAAAAACTGGGCAAAAATATTTAGGGTTGGAGATATTAGCGTTCCCATGCAATCAGTTTTTGGGACAAGAACCAGGAAACAATGAAGAGATTCAGCAAACTGTCTGCACAAGGTTCAAAGCTGAGTTCCCCATCTTTGACAAGGTACTTAAACTTTTTATTTATCAAATTGAAGTATGTACAACCTCTACTAATCACACTCTAATCGAAATTATCAACCTGCAATCCCACAACCTTCACGTCCAGTCAAAATTGCAATTATTTATTTACTAGTAGTTAAAAAGATTGGTTATATATTATAAAAGAGAAATACTTGACGGCATTAATGTAGGTAGATGTGAACGGGAAGAACACGGCCCCGTTATACAAATACTTGAAAGCAGAGAAAGGAGGATTGCTAATTGACGCAATCAAATGGAACTTCACAAAGTTCTTGGTTTCTCCTGACGGCAAAGTCTCCCAGAGATATTCTCCCAGAACGTCTCCTCTTCAGTTCGAGGTACGTACCACCCCTGTTCCCACCTAAACCGGAATCCTCATATTTTCATGTGTGCACAATCTTATAACCGGTCTTTTTTTTGTGTGCAGAAAGACATTCAAGCTCTGCTGGGACAGGCTTCTTCTTGAATCATCATCGAAAGTTTCAAGAACGGGTTTATCTATTTATTAAACGTTTTTACATTTGGTCCGTGTCTTAAGAATCCACAACTTTGCAAACTTGTTTGTTCTCTTAATCCTTGAGACCGCGTCTTTAAATAAAGTGTCGTTTCATTGATAAGAAATAAAAAGAAATTAGGGCCGGCTTGACACATGTTATGGGCCCTAGGGTTAAATAAACCCTAGGGTTAAATAAACCATTTATATTCGGATAATGTTTAAAATATTTTTAAAATTTAATCAGTAATATTTTGCAATATTTTATGATGAAAATAAAACTATATACATATCAAATAATTTTGTGTTTTTTTCAATTTTATTTATTGTATTTATAATTTTTTATATAAAAATATAGATTTATAAAAAAAATTAGCCCATTAACTATTAATATACGTGATGATATATGTTTGGATCTGGGGCGGTCGCACCGCTTGTCCCCTACTCAGCCTGCCCCGAAAGAAACCACATTAATCATGTGACTCGTTTTAAAGCTCAATTTTTTTAAAAAAGTCAGGCTGAGCTGGATACGTAAACCGAACACGTGAAAGGATCTTGTTGAATAATTTGCCTTACCGTAACACCACCACACGTTAAGTATTCTGAATTATCACCTGAATCAAAGTAAAACCATCGACTGCACATCACTGATTCGATGTGCCTGAGGAACAATGCTTTTACTATCTAATTTCACTACTGTGTTGAAGAAAAAAAACTCATTGCGTTACGATACTGGCTTATGTTGCATTAAAAAATGTTTTAAGGATTACAAGAACGAAAAGATGTGAAATAAGCTAAGTAGTGGCAGGCTAATGGCAATTTTTTGGGGTTTGGTGTGTATTCACATCAGTCATGGATTCAATTTCCTCTTGGAACTAAATTATCATCACTTGGCCAGCGTGAACTTGGGATTCGGTACAAGTGGTTTACATGGTAGATCGTAACAGATGATCGGTTCACCCCCTGACATTAGTCGGAAGGTATTTCAAACTCGGATCAGACAATGTAGTAGTCAGTCCACTCTGTAGCACTAAGTCCCAAGGCTGACCGGATCAGCCAATAGAGTTTATCAAAAAATAAAAGATGTGAAATCATATTTATATATAGGAACACGGATTAATAGAAAGTAACACTATCACTCAATTTAAATCATTACTAGATCTCGATCCGCGCAACCGCGCGAGTTTTTATTTTCATTTATTTTTATATAAATATTTTATTTTTAACTCTAAATTGGTATATATTATAATATATATGTGTCTATCAATTTTTAAAACATAATAAGTTTACGGTATATTTTTTTCATTGAATAGATTGTTTCAAACTTTCACATGTATTTCTATCTTCTTCTATGTATATATTTTCGGATTATTATTTCATTATTAAAATCGTAACTATATATATAAAGATTAGTAAAATATTGTTTTATTGCCATATTCAAATATATTGTAACATTTCACAAATTCAGAAATTTTTTAAAAAATTAAAATTTTTGCTTCATAGATTTATATTATCGAGTAAATAATTAAACATTTAGTTTTTGTTTAATTTTTAAAATAAACTATATAGTTTAAAATTTGTTTTCATTGGTTTAAGTTAGTAAAGATTAATCATTGTTAGATAATATGATTTTTGTTATTTAATTTTTTTTTTATAATTTTAAAAGTTAACATCGACAAATATTTAAATAATTAACATATGAAGGTATAGTATTTCAACATTAAATTATATCTATTTAATTTATACTATCTATAAATCCAGTGGATCTTCTATTGTTTAAATTCAATTATTGATAGTCCAATAAAAATTTCTAGTAGGCCCAAAATTTAAATGATAGGATTATAGATTAAATTTAATATGACTATAAGAATATGTCCATTAGGTCCATTTTTTTAAAAAAAATCACACAAGATTCAAGGTTGTGACTTCTGTTTTAATATATAAGATTAATTATTTTGTAAAACAATTAAATACTTTATATAGTAGTAAATGGGGAAGTGCACAATTAATAAATGGGTTTTTGCCAAAACCAATCCAAATATTGATTCTAACCATAAAATTATCTTTATTTATAAAAGACAGTTTAGTCTCTTCTTAGGCCATCCACGTTCGCTTCCTCTCTCGCCGACACGTGTCACTGACGACGAGGTGCTGCGTTTCATTAAACCGAACGCGTTATCTTCTGGGCCTCGCTCGATCTTTCTGTGTTGGGCCTTTTACACTCACATCCCGAACGATGTCACAACGTCTCCAACCCTAAGACACATTGCTCTCGCGTAACTCTTTTCTGCGCCGTCGACGCGTGACGTCTTCGATTCCTTCTTCTTCGATGAAACGGCCGGAGTTATGTCGTCGTCTTTATTCCAATTGCATTCAATCCCTCGCTCATTCAATCCCTCTCTCAGACTCTTCGATGCGCCCTTTGATCCCGAGCGGATCTGTATAAATATGTAAGATCTATAGATCCCCAACGCATCATCTCTTTCTTTCTCTTGAGACTTTCTGATTCCTGTTGCTATGTCTATTTCGAGAGTCTTCTTCTCTGACCTGAAGTCCGGCAAATGCTCCTCCGTCGTCGAGGCCCGGCTCCTACGGTTCTGGGAGGCGAGGAACGTCAAACGTGGTGGCGAGCTGATGTGGGTCGATATGCTACTTATGGACGTGAATGTAAGTTTGATTCTTCTTGATCTCCTTAGATCTGTTTACGTCATTTTCTGACTTCTAAATCTTATCTGTTTCAGTCGACTTTGATCCAAGCTACTATCAACGCGAATCGGCTTCCAAGGTTCCGAGATAGGCTCGCCGCCGGGACGATGTACTCTGTCTCTGGCTTTGACGTGGCTCGCTGTGCTCAGAACTTCAAGCTTGCGGACTCTTCTTTGATGATCCGGTTTAACGATTCCACCGAGTTTGACGTGTTATCTGATCCGGTCTCGCCAATACCTGCAGAGGGATTCCGGTTCCGTAACCAGACCGAGTTGGTTGGTTTAGCCAATACAAACACTCAGCTTCCAGGTACAGATGTGATCGTATCGTACATATGTATATTTATCTGTATGGGTTTTGTGCTTTATGTATTAAGCCACTGAGCTCTCTGATCTCAATATTGAACCTGTATATATTATTGGTGAAATCGTGGCGGTGAAGAGCACCGTGTCTGACCCTCCGGAGGACAAGAACCGTGTCATGGTCACCGTCAAACTAGAAAAGTAATTTATTTGTTTCTTTAACAACTTTCATATTTGCTTAATCATTTTAGCTGCACTAACTTTTGTTATATATGTGCAGTGATGTGTCTGTCACTCTTAGTCTGTTTGACGCTCAAGCCGTTTCATTCCACCAGAAGCTTGGAGGCATGCGTGATGATCCTAAAGTGATTGTTGCCACAAGCATAAACCCGAAGATGGTTGGAGGTATTTCGTTGCTTATTTCGTATGTGGCATAAATTAATATGTGTAATTCCTTTTTCAGAAATTTTTACTATTTTGTGTAGGTCGTTTATTCCTCAACGCGACGTCAGGAACACATGTTTATTATGATAAGGAGACACATGCAGGAGAGTCTTTATTTTTCCGGTAAGCTTGGTCTGTTTTGAGTATGTAATCAGACGTTGAGATTTTGTGATGTTAACTTCGTGAACTTTTGTTCTGATTGGTGGCTAGAGACACTGGTCTTCCGTCTGCCGCACCTCTCTTGAAGTCTTATGCGAAGGTTGAGCCTGTGAAAATTGCAGAGCTTAACCATTTTATCACTACAGATCCGCCCCAGGTAATGAGTTATGTATATGCAATTAGCTCATTCGTGTGTTTAATTATAAAGATTGTTTTTTGACTGCACGCAATGTTGATGTTTAAGCAGCAGGAAATAGATTTCTTATGCACTGCGAGAGTTTCTCAAGTTGAAGCGGACAAAGGGTGGTGCTATGTTGCGTGTTCTAAGTGCAGCAAGAAATTGCAACGCACTGTCACTTCTTTCGAATGTGCACGCTGTAATAATCCTCATGCGGTCGGATCTTTACGGTATGTATCGATTTGTTATAATATGATAGTTGGTCGCCTTCTTGATCACTTGCGTCACACTGATTCCACTTCGGTTTATTTGTTCTCTTTTAGTTATCGTGTTGAGATGGTTGTAACTGATGATACTGCGGAATGGACATTTGTTTGCTTTGATGGTGTTATGACTAAGTTGCATAATCTCAGGGCAAGTGAGGCGGTCCAGTTACTGGTAATATATAATTTGATTACTTATGTGGTTATTATATAATGTTGTTGACACTCTCGATGCTTCCATTAAATGACAAGGCTGAAGAAGGAGTGAACCCTGAGGATTCCGTGATGCCTCCGTTCGTTGCAGGAATGGAAGGCAAGACCTACACTTTCCAAGTCCATGTCACGCCCTACAACTTCACCGTCAACCACCAGACGTTCACCGTATCGCGTATCATCAATGAGGTTGAGCGTTCACCAGCTCCAGAATTTGTCGATGATGTAAGTGCAATACTTATTATGATATTTCGCCATTAGCATATGCAGCGTATAACAATTTGAATGTAACAGGAAGGTGATGACAATGATGATGATGATGCGCCAGACGGGCCTAACAACCGTGAGAAGTCTGGTTCCGACAAGGGCAATTGTGAGTCATCAAAGAGGGCTGGAAAGGAGCCAGTCGGTAATGTGCGTAAAAGGGCGCGTATTGCTTAAGATGGATCTTCGATAATAATCTCTCGATATTCTGCAGCTTAATAATGTTTCTGCATTCTTCTTTATTCTCATCTTTACTCTATCTATGTTATGGATTTTCTACATTCACGTTGTTTTTTTTTTTTGTTTTTCAAACTCTCTACTTTATGGTTGTTATGGATGCTTTTTATATTGAGTTGACAAAAGTTTAAAAAAGGAACAAGTTGATGCTTTATTTGATTCCGGTGAGTTAATAAATGTTAGTGATTATTTTATTAAAAGATTTAGTGTTTTATTTTAATTGTGTACGTAAGTGGACGTCCATAATCATATTATGGACTACAAAAACTTTGGGTACGTTAGTATGAGTGTATGTATATATACAGTCCACGGTCTAATATAATTATGTATATGAGTATGAAAATATTTAATGTTCTTTAAATTGTGTGCATAAACTGACGTCCATAATCATATTATGTATTACAAAACTTTGGTTACGTGCATGAGTGTACGTCTGTTGTCCACAAGCTAATATAATTATTATTCTCCATGTATTTACGAAAGTTTTTCCTTTTTCTTTTTTTTTTAAACTTAGTGTTATCGCATATTGACCTCCTGCATTAATTACTATGTCTGTAGCTATATATCTTTGACACTGAGAATGAGCTTCAAAACAGAAAGAGGGCGATCACGGAAGATCCTTCTTCACTGGCACTTGACGATAGTATCATCGTCCGCTTGATTGAGATGCTAGACATCCACAATCATCTAGCGAGGACTTTCAGACACGCAAGCGACCGGTACAAAGGCACTGGATCAATCGAATTCAGTATCACATTGGTCAGACAGCCAAACCGAGGTCGTCAATATGATCTTCCTACTGCGAATGAAATCGGTGGACTAATCGTTGGGGACTTATCTGCAACGTCAGTAGGAAAAGATATAGTGGTTGAGCTGAAGTCATCAGCACTTCAGAGGATAAGTGATCTTCACCCACTGCTGATGAGTCTTCAATATCCATTGTTATTTCCTTATGGGGATACCGGTTACCACGAGAGATTACCATACTGTGGACCAGAGGCATCCACTGTGAGAAGAGAATACATGACAATGCGTGAGTTCGATGCTTACCAAATCCAGACTAGGCCTTCAGAAGGAATGACAATAATTAAGGGTGGAAAACTGTTCCATCAGTATATTGTTGACGCGTACGTAGCTACCGAGACGGAGAGGCTGCGGTTTATTAGTCTGAATCAGAAGAAACTGAGAGCAGATCTATATAATAACGTATGCGACGCAGTTGACATAGGCGATGCAGATGCGACGCAGCTTGGAAAAAAAGTCATCCTGCCTTCGTCCTTCACTGCTAGCCCTCGGTATATGTCTGAAAAATATCAAGACGCCATGGCTATCTGTCGTTGGTATGGAAATCCTCATCTGTTTATCACTGTCACCGCAAATCCAAATTGGGTAGAGCTCACCGATCATCTTGATGCATATGGGGGTGATTCCGCTAATAGTCGACCTGATCTGGAGTGTCGGATTTTCAAACTTAAGCTTGATGAGATGATGGCAGATTTTAAAAAGGGAGTATACTTCCCGAAACCCGACGCAGGTAAAAATACTACTATATACTAAACTATTATTATATGTTTTCGCTTATCAGTTTATAATATGTTCAGGATCGTTTTGAAAGTTTTTAAAATATCGGTGTGACATATAATATTACTACGATATTTTATGATAAATTTTATGTTTTCATATAAGAATTTATTTTGAAAGTTTACATACTTTTTAATTTTAATTATATAACTGAAATATATGTATAAATTCAAATGAGATGAACCATCATACTATAGAATATGATATTTAGTGATTATTTACATCAATTAAGAAAAGTTGTTTAAACAATAAACTGAATAAATTCTTAGTTCATTAGAATATATAAACCCTAAATAGTAGTAGACTCAAATTTATATATACGATCTAAATAAATTAATTGTACAAAAACATCATAATCTGCATCATATGTTTTACGAAGTGAAAATTAATTTGAACACACATAATATATAATCTGGATTATAGTGATTAGTTAAATCAATTATGTAGAGTTGTTTAAAAAATAAACCAAATATATTTTAATGTAAAAGAGTACACAAACGTTAATATCAGTAGACTGATGCTTTATATATACGATATGAATTAAAATAAAGTCGCACGTAATATATAATTGTTACATTATAAATACAAATGCATACTTTTATAATACCATCTTTACAACATTTATTATATTTAAACTTAAAATATAATCAATTTAAAATTATTATGATCATTAAAATGATATTAGACATATCTTTATAACTATTATTATTATTATTACTTTTGGTGTCCAGTCATAACTAAACTACGTTTCAGTTTCTAATTATACTTTCTGATATGTTGTCCTTGCACTACAAGAAAACATCAAGGATTCTGAGGGAAAAAATCGTCGGAATTTCGTCGGAATATCGTTATTCCGACGCAATTCCGACGAAACACGTCGTCGGAAATAATTCCTCGGAATTTCTTTTTTCCTCTGAAATCCCTCGGAATTTTCCGACGGAATTCCGAGGAAATAAATTTCCGAGGAAATTCCGAGGATCCCTTGTTTGTCGGAAAAGTCCTCGGAATATACCGAGGTAGAACTTCGTCGGGATAATTCCTCGGAAGTTCATCGATCGATGCGTGTTTGGACATATATACATCGATCGATAGGAGTATACCGACGGACTTTTTCCTCGGTTTATTCCGAGGAACTGTTCCCTCGGTATATTCCGAGGGAAATGTCCCTCGCTATATTTTT
>NC_027751.1:11484682-11485047 GCF_000695525.1 Brassica oleracea var. oleracea
ATGTTCAGCTTTGCCTTCTTAATTGATTATAACCATGTTGAGAGCAATGATTCTATTTTGTAGAGAATGAAGCGCACGAAAACATCAGCAAAGAAAAACACACAAGAATCGGGTTCATCACAGCTGGAGAAGCAAAGGCCAAAGAAGTGAGATAAGTCTGATACCACCCACTACAACAACATGAAGAAGGTAGCTGTTCCGGCTACACAACTATCATGTCCTGAGACAATGACAATATTGGGAATCAAATCAGACATTGAAGGGCTGTTCCAGAACATGGGTCTAGGCCAACTATGCAACCTCAAGGAACCCACTTATCCGGAGTTGGTACGCCAGTTCATAGCATCCGCATACGTCACCCGTCC
>NC_027751.1:11487824-11509125 GCF_000695525.1 Brassica oleracea var. oleracea
ATATGATAAACCAAGACCAGCTACGAGTTTCTGAACCTCGTAGTATGAACCAGGAGCTACATTATCCTCGGGTAGAATACCTTTTACAAAATCAGCAATCGCATCCACACAGTCTTCAGCCAAATTATAATCTGTTTTAATGCTCATCAATCTTGTAGCAGATGATAAAGCTGAATGAACATCTCTGCAACCTTCGTATAATGGTTGCTTTCCAGCATCCAACATATCATAAAATCTCTTAGCTTGTGCATTGGGTAAATCTTCCCCTCTAAAATGATCATTTACCATCTGCTCAGTACCTACACCATAATCTACATCCGTTCTAATTGGTTCTTCTAATCTAACCGCTGGCTGAGGTTCACTAGTACTACCATGTTCATAATCAGTTTCCCCATGATGATACCAAATTTTGTAACTTCGTGTAAACCCACTCAAATATAGATGAGTCCAAACATCCCACTCTTTAATAACCTTTCTATTTTTACAATTAGAGCAAGGACATCTTAACATACCTGTTTTTGCTTCCGGTTGTCGGTGAACTAACCCCATGAATTCAGTTATACCTCGTTGGTATTCTTCCGTAAGCAATCTCGTGTTCGGATCCAAATGAGGTCGATCGATCCAAGAACGAAAATAATTTGAAGAAGACATCTTTTTTATGAATCAAATTCGTGTGTAAATAGAGTAAGAGGGAGGATGAAGATATGAAGTGAATGAAGAGGAAGAGGAGTGCTTGTATTTATAGTTTAAATCCTGCCGACATACCGAGGAAATTCCGACGGAATTCCGACGGACAAAACTAGTTCGTCGGAATTTCCTCGGAATTTTGTAAAATCCCCCAACGGCTCTCCAACGGCTATAATATTTCCTCGGAATTCATCGGTTTTTTCCGAGGAACAGAGTTTTCCTCGGAATTTCCTCGGAATATTCCGACGGACTGTAGTTTCCTCGGAATTCCGTCGGTATATTCCGAGGATTTTATTTTCCGTCGGAATGTCCGTCAGAATATCACTGTTTTCTTGTAGTGTTGACTTATAAGTAACTCATGCCGAAAATATATTTTTAAAATTTTTTTCCTTAAAGTTATATGAAATATTTAAAAACAGTTCAATATCTAATTCCATAGTAGTTTCATTAATTTATTTTTTTATTTGACCTTAATATAGTTATTTCTCATATCATTGTAGCTGTCTACACAATCGAATTTCAAAAGCGAGGTTTGCCGCATGCCCATATCTTATTGTGGTTGAAAGGGATCAGAAAAGACGTTATAGCCGCGATGATTGACGAATACATCTCAGCAGAGTTTCCCGATAAGGAAGTTGATAGAGAAGGATTTGAACTGGTTGAGCGTCATATGATCCATGGTCCGTGTGGCAGGATGCGCCCCAAGTCACCGTGCATGGACAAGGGAGAGTGCACAAAGAACTTCCCTAAACCTTTATCTGAGCATACAAGAATTGACAAATCTGGGTTTGTCGTTTATAGAAGGAGGTCTGATGATACGTCTTTTGTCGTTAAGAACGACATACAAGTGGACAATCGATTTGTTGTGCCTCATAACCTTGGCCTGCTGAAGAAATATCAAGCACATATAAACGTTGAGTGGTGCTGCAGAACTAGCGCAATAAAATATCTGTTCAAGTATATCACTAAAGGCGTTGATCGAGCAACTGCTCTTCTAGAGATGAATGATCCAGGTGCCAATGTCGAAGGGGGTAAAAAGAAGAATGATGGTCAAGAATGATGGTCAAGCGACTAGGTAACAGGTTGTTGCAGCGAAATCATGACTGGGACGGATGTTGGAGAAGAGGTTTTGATTCCTAGGATACAGCTGAGTCCCACCGACACGATTCATCCTTTCGTCTTTCGTCGACGCCAGTTCCCAATCAGGCTATGTTACGCCATGACAATAAACAAGAGTCAAGGCCAGAGCTTAAGACAAGTTGCTTTATACCTTCCTCGCCCTGTTTTTACTCACGGACAGTTGTACGTTGCCATGTCCAGAGTGACAACCCCAGCTGGTCTGAAGATATTAGACGAGACTTCCGACAAAGACGGTGAAGATGGAGTTACCAATATCGTATACAAGGAAATTTTCAGGGATGTTCGAGTGACTCAGATTAGAACTAACAAATTTTACTTAAAAAAACAATATCGCATTGATTTCGTTTTCAGTAACTAACTACACCATTGTTTTGCACTGCTCGCTCCGACTACCTCACGAATACACCATTGTTTTGATTCAGATATTTTTTTCAGAAAACTGCTTTCTTAATTTTCAGTCAGGCGACATCTATGTTTTGTTTTTGTTTACCTTTTGGTGCACGAGTTGTCGATGACCTATCCATGAAAAAAAAAAATATTAAAACATGCACCAATGTCGAAAGATTAGGTTCATCCATCTTAATTCATTTAAGATTTACGTATCAGTTTACATAAATACATTTCATATACAGAAAAAAACAAATTAAAAAAGGAATTGGCATTATGAGTCATATAATTTGCATGAAGTGTTAGTTATACGTAAAAAACGAATATTAACAATTCGGGTCAAACTTCAAATGTATTTAATACAAATCCAACTAAACAATTTGTGTTCATAAGTTAATAATTAGCTTATACGCTTCTAAATTATAATCAAGCAACTTAGCGATAATATATTATACAAAAGTTAAGTATTCAATGTAACTTATTCACCAATTGCGATTACAAACTATCACTTCTTTACGAATAATACAAAAATGATAAAATCTAATACTTATAACTGTAATATAGTCATCTATCGAGAGTTACATGACTTAATGAAGATAAAAACAAACAAATGTGTTATCTTTTACTATATACAACACCGTAAATTAATTCTTCATAGTCGCATCAATTCAATTGGAATTTAGCCGTTTTGGAATACTCGGATGTATGAACAAAAAAAATAATAATAAATTAATCATTTTGACATCCGCACAATCTTAGGATTAAGAATTCACGTAACTGATTCAAAAAAAAAACATCTAAATGCATTTAAAATTATTTTTTACACCGTATTAAACGAATATACGCCAAAAAAAAAAAAAAACATCATTCAACCGTTCAACAATACAACGTAATCTTAATAAAAGGTATTAAATTTAGGCCACGTAATGTCTCATTATAACTGAAATGTAAATTAAAACCAACAATCTTCTATGTAACATCAATTACACACAAATGTTCATACAAAAAAAAAACTCATTTTACACATTATATTAACATCTAATACACGTACGGGAGCATACGAATACAACCTGATCTCTCATTATATTAGATAATAAAAATCCCAAATACTGGTATCAGTCATGTCAGAAAACGATTATGATTCCGACGAGAGTATCGGTAGCTGTGAAGGAACCCCCCCGTTCACAGACCCCGCAAACTATTTCCAGTGTATGAAATCTATCAAAGGACTCACCCATCTTCGTCAATCTGCAGATGGAGGCTATGACAACGGTATATACATTTATGGTATATTAATGTTGTGCAGAGGCGATTTTGCTGAGGGGAAAGAGTACATCGTAAACTATCTTGGAAAACTAATCAGGATAGATCCCCACAGTGCTTGACCACGATTAAAACTTCACTTAGATCGATCAAAGTTATTTTGAAGATAAGGTATTTAGCAAATACAGCCAGGATGGAGCCCGAAGCAGAATGTCACCAGCATGATATGGACAGCGCATGTGAAGATTGTTATTATTTTAAGAAGATGAACGAATTTATTGACTACATACGCACAAAGAAACCGTGAACAAACCCGCCAAATTTATTGAAACATTATTTAAATTAAACTTTTGCATCAAGCTTAATAACAAATAATAAGATTTCTCCAATTTATACATTATTCTTCCGTACAAAATTCACATGTGTATATATGCATCTTGAAAAAAAAAACAAAAGGCCTCGAATAATAAAAGGATGCTTTGGGGGTTTGGGTCGTACTCACGTAAATAATTTTATAAGGTAGTCTAATGGAGGATAGCTAAAACTAAACTTTTGAAATGATAGCGAAGATTACTCTCATAGTAATATATGATACTAAAATCGAACTCATAACCAGTATATTATAACTTAAAAGTTCTCATCTGTGTTGTTTGTATATGATATCATCTATATCATAATTATAAATTATTCATAAATATATGAAATTGTTTTATTCAAACTTCCCTACCCCATATTCAATCAAATGCAAAACCAACCTAAAGAGATAGTAAAAGTACTATATATATAACCCTTATGACAAAACAAAAAACAAGAAAGTTATTTTACAATTATGTCCTTCGTAAATCTACACGTAAAAATGAAAGTCTACATATCTGTAGACGTCAATACAAGTTTACATCGTAATTTGATCGTATAAATTAATTTTAAAAGTGTACAAAAATATTTTTTGTGAAACTTTAAACTAATCATTAATATAAGGGTTAATATGAAGTTTAGAAATGGAAATTTTATATAATTGAACAATTTAAAAGAATACATATTGATTTGGTACATGTGTTAGACAATGTTTATGGTTTAAAATAAAATGTTGTAGCATGTTATGTCTTTTAAGGTTAAATTCTTAGGGTAATATTTTAGATTTATATGTTTTTGTTTTATTGATTAAAATTTGCATACTAGTGTTGAGTAGTTTATATATCTGGATATTTGATACAATAATTGAGACTCTTTTGATTATCAAGCAAACATTTAGGGTTTGAGTTTTGTAGTTTAGGGTTTCGTAGACTTACAATTTAGTCTACTGTAATTAGTGTTTTTTTTAAAATATCATTATTTTAAAGTTTAAATATGAAATTATATATTATAAATATTAAAAAATAATGAAAGAAATTTATTAATTCATATATAAATTGCTAAAAATATAAAGGAAGTAGGAAAATAAAAATATTTGTAGACTGATAAAGAAGTCTACTCTCAACGAATTTAACCTAACCGGATGTAACCAACAAAATTCTAACCTAATCAAATTTAAACCAGCCTTACCGGTGCAAACTGATAAAAAAGTCGACTCCCACTGAATTTAACCTAACTGAATTTAACCAAGTTAATTTTAACCAAATTTAATTTTAGTAGATTTCAAAAGAAGTCTACAGTGTCGTAAATTTTAACCCGATTACAATTTTTGTCTCCCTATATAAATGAAATTTATACTATCTCTATCTAAAATGGCTGCACAAGTTTATAAAACTCACTCACTTCTCTCTAAAACTCTCTCTCTTCTCTCTAAAATTCTCTCATTTCTCTCTTTTTTTTCTCTAAAACTCTTTCATGTCTTTCTCACAATATTATCTTGTTATTATAGGTATTATGATTCATGGTTTTCATCTTGTCCTTTAAAAATGTAAGTTTTAGATTTATAAATTTTAAATGTGTGTTTTTATGCTATGTCTTTCTCAAAATATTATTTTGTTTTTGTAGGTATTATCATTCATGGTTTTCATCTTCTCTAAAAGTGTAAGTTTTAGATCTATAGATTTTAAATTCATATTTTAATGTTATGTCTTTCTCACAATATTATCTTGTTTTATAGGTACTATCATTCATGGTTTTCATCTTCTCCTCTAAAAATGTAAGTTTTAAATCTATAGATTTTAAATGTGTATTTATATGTTCATATTCAAATAAAGTTATAGATTCAAATCTGTACATTTACTTTGCTACTATTTTATCTTACAAATTCTGTTTTTAAAGTATTTTCAGATTTAAAACTATTTTTCACATTTTAAAATGTACAGATTTTTTCAGATCTGAAAATTATTAGATAATGTAGACTTCTAATGAAGTCTACTTATAAGCTAAAGCTAGTAAACTTCAAAAAAGTATACTAAACCACTAATTTTAAGCAGACTTCATTGGAAGTTTACAAAAATATGACTTCAATTTTTTTCCTATGTTTTATTAATAATTTTATCTTATTTTTCAGGTATTTTCTTCCATGGTTAATATCTCTCTATCCAAAAATGTAAGATTTACATCTATTGATTTTAAATATGTGTTTTTGTATTTATATTTAAATAAAATTACATATTCAAACTTTATGTCTTTAATTTACTACTATTTTGTCTTATAAATTCTATTTTCTAAAATGTTTTAGATCTAAACTTATTTTCATATTTTTTAATGTAATTATTTTTCAGATCTAAAACTTTTCTGACAAAGTAGACTTCAAAAGTCAGGGCTAGTAGACTTAAACTAAAGTCTACTCTACCATAAATTTTAAGTAGACTTAATAAAAAGTCTACTAAAATATGATTTAATTTTTTTATCTTATGTTTTTCTCGTAACTTTATATTACTTTGCATGTACTTTTTTCCAAGATTCATTTGAGGCATCAAGATTATGAAAAGTCAAACACGTTCTGAAGAATATTTTTTAATAAATTTCCTTTTAATAATTTGTCATAATAAAATATTCATTTGTAAACAATTATATGATGCATAATCTATAAACATTGTATTATTTTTTAGTTGTGTTTCACTTGTATGATATTATTAATTTTTGTTAGCTATCAATTTTTTTCACAAGATACTCTAATCAACCAAACGATTAAAACCTTCATAAGCTAAAACAATAACTAACACACATGTGAGAAGAAGAAAATCTACACAAAATTCCTAAGAAGTTTGAAGAGTAAAACTAATCACAAAATTTTGTAGTAAGTTTCAAGTGTATACTTCAAACAACAAAATGCAGAAGCAAACTACTAACACACTGTAATATAATTAAATCATGAAAATATGATGACTAATACACAAACATACTGTTAATAGTATTTACGACGTAGACTTCAACATCAATCTACTTTTGTAGACTTCCAAAGATGTCTATACTTATTATCTAACATATAGTCAAACCAAAAATTTGTAGTCTACTTGGCACTGTCTTGATACACAAAGGCGTACAATATGTATCTTACATAACTCGATCAAGTTCCGCACTTGTCGATCATTCGTGACATGCATATTCTGAGTATCATGACCCATTTGCTCTAAAGTTACGTCTGGTAAGGAATATGCTAGCTCCACCATCTCAGTTTTTTTGTCGAGATCATAATATTCTTGTGTCATCTCAACAAGTTCACCATGTGTACAAAATAAGCGAAGAAAAATTTCATGTTTGATAATATTACAAAGTAGATTTACAAAGACGTTGACACTTATTAGCTAACTAGATATTGAAACAAAAATGTTGATAATTTCATAACTATAAAAGATCATCTTTTCAAAATAGTTCAAGACCATTAGGATTAACTAACACACACTATCAAACTAAAAAATCTTGAAAATACATTATGAATAATACACAAATCCATTTTTTATAGATTTTTTTACATAGACTTTATACTCCGTCTACACACTAATAGACTTTCTTTTCAGTTTACGTTTGTAGACTATCAAGTAGGTCTATAATTTGGGTTAATTTTTGCAGTTGAAAAATCCACGGGTTAGTATTTGTATTTTTTTTTTTAAAGTTATAATTTTATACGTGTAGACTTTCTTTTCATTTTACATTTTGAAAAATGTTAGTTTTTGCAATTGACCAGAATTCAAGAGGATTTGACTTTCAAAAGTAGACTTCATTTACAGTCTATATTTTTAATTTTTTTTAGAAAATGTTAGTTTTTGCAATTGACCAAGTTTGACTTTCTACAAATAGATTGAAATGAACGTCTACACAAGTGTAGACTTCAACTGAAGTCTACTCCCAAATTTGACAGATTAGTTTTGCATTTGACCAAAATAAAATAATAAACTTCATATGCAGTCTACGTTTTTTTTCTGAGAATAGTAGACTAAACATGAAGTCTACACTATTTTTTTTTATTTGGTCAACTTTATAATATTTTAGTCAAATACAAAACTAACATATTCAACGCAGTCAAAGTTTTGGTCAAATGCAAAACTGACATTTTGTACACTTCTCTAGCACTCTACATAATGTAGACTTCTGGTGAAGTCTATTATGAAAAGTCAAAAGTTGCCCAAAGTTCGGTCAAATGCAAAAACTAAACTCTTTACGTAGACTTTTTAGTAAGTCTACCTACTTTTTTGTTTTTGTTTTCAAATGTTAAGATGTACTATACAAAAAAATTATTTTGGTCAATTGCAAAAGAAACATGTGCGTTGAAAAGTAGACCACATCGTAAGTATACACATAAGCGTAGATATACGAAACAGTATACTATCGCGAAAAAGATCTGAAAAATGACGAAAACTCAGTAAATAGTTATTTTTTCCGGTGTAAAGTTTCTTTCCGCCCTTTACCACCGTCCAAGCTCCAAATATGACCAAAAAGAACCACCTTTCTCAACTCACAGCTGAATAAACTCGAAAATCTGAAAGTTTAGATTATAAAAATGGAAGTTATAGGAGTTTTTTAGATGAAAATAGAGAGGAAATGAGAGAAAATGAAGATTTGTTAGTTTAGAAAGAGAAAAAGTGGTTACAAATTGAATTCTTGAGTTTTTAAGAGCTCAAAAATGGTGGTTCATGGTGGTTGGAAAATTTATGATGATGACATTGTTGTAAATAAGAAGAAATGTTTAGGGTGTAATAGTTTTTTTCTCATTTTCGAAATAATTAAATAATTAATTAATAATGACACTTTTATAAATAATTCAAAAACATAAGGAGAGTTTGGAACTTCAAAGGTGAATAGTAATGACAAAAAAAGAGGTTGGTTCTCGGGTTAACTCCAAATCGTAGGTTGGTTTTGAAAAAATACCGTAAATAAATGTATTTACTATGAAAAAAACCAAAAACATAATGAAACCGAAGGTACTTTCACATTGTAAAATTTGGAATATTTTTTAAGTAAGATTTGAAGAAAGGTGTTTGATTCGAACAGACGGAGAAACTATAAACTGTCAACAGAGCAAGAAAAGTCAAAATAACAAAACCACGTTGTTGTACTAGTAAAACGAGTCTCTTCTTCTAGGCGACTGGGATCATCTCAGGGTAATCTACGGCTGTGAGGGGTGCTTCTGGTAGAAGGCAGCCGGAGCAGCAACCTGAGCCGGTGCGGAGCTGACATCTTCTTCCGTGGGAGCATGGATGATGACAACATCAGGCAATGGGGTCTTTGGTCCCAATACACCCTTAGGGTCCCAGTCAAGCATGGCCTTCACCTTGATTCCAAGCACACCCTGCACATTTGGGTTTTAACCAGACGGTTGTGAGGGGTGCTTCTGGTAGAAGGCAGCCGGAGCAGCAACCTGAGCCGGTGCGGAGCTGACATCTTCTTCCTTGGGAGCATGGATGATGACAACATCAGGCAATGGTGTCTTTGGTCCCAATACACCCTTAGGGTCCCAGTCAAGCATGGCCTTCACCTTGATTCCAAGCACACTCTGCACATTTGGGTTTTAACCAGACTCAGGTTACACATTTCTGGATCATATAGTCAGTCAATAAGAAGAAAATTAAATGAGGAACTCAGGAAGAATAAAATCAAACATGTCTGAGCAAAACATGTCTCACTGCAGAGTCGGTGTACTCCTTGGTGGGTTGACCAGAGGAAACCATGTAACCGTCCTTGAATTTCATGGACTTGGCACGTGCTGCACGAAGCTTTCCATTCACAATGACCTGACAGTAAGCATTTCAAATCAACACTGTCAGAGATTGTTATGTGGAGAGAAAATGAAAACGATTAGAGAGTACTGGGATTTGTCATCACCTCACATCCCTTAGCGCCACTCTCCATGAAGAATCTCAAGACACCATAGCAAGCCCTATACACCACAACATCATTCCAATATCAGCAAGACACATCACAACTACACAACATCATAGAGAAACTGCCACTGTCCCTATGAAGGAAATGGCTTGATGACTAAAGAAAATAGCGGATAGACCTTTGAGGTTGAAGATTATACCTCCGAAACCACCAGGATGCAATCTCGTTTCGGTTCAGTAGAGTGTGTTAGTGTATACTGTCGTCTTGTTACTTGGTGGTAGATAACAAGTTAACACAGTTGAGAAAATTGCACAGAGGAAAGTTAAATCTATGTTAGAAGGATCCTAAAGAATATCGTGTAACACCCGACCACCCACGCCCACTCACTCGGCCTGTGGACCCCATCCCTCTGACGAGCAGTGCATTAATTTTTTCAAGGCCCGAAAGTCTTGTTTACTGACCCTGCAATCACTACATGACCTTTTCCCGTGCTTTGGCCTCACTCACACGGTATCGCGAATCACTTCTCGATAGGCCACCATCCTTTCATTACAACAGCCCAAAACACACTTAAGCATGAAGTACTAAACGGATGTGTGACGAAAAAGGTAAGTCAACATTGATAACATAAGTAACCAAATCAATTCTTTTAATCCTTTCTACATATACCAAAAATCTGGATGTTACATATCCATCAAAGAGTAGCCAAGACCGGCGAGACCAAGTTTGGTTCCTGTGTTAGCATTGTCACTTTGCAGAACCATCTCGTTACTTTTGTTAGTTCTTGTCTTTGAAATCTGATGTACCTACTCTGTTTATATTTGGTTATGTAAAGTCTTTTACATAATAAAGTCTTTTACGTAAATTTGTAGCAATACTTAGAGCGTTTATGTTAATGAGTCTTTCTCTTTTGTTCTATTTTCATTGTCTTCCTATTAAGCAAGATAACAAAAAGTCTTAGATAAAAGAGTAATATAAGTTTTTATTATTGTTTTAAGTGATTGTGAAGACAAATAAGAAAATCTCTACGTTTACTCTTTGATCTATGTTTTTTCCTTACTCACAAGTAGTAGTTATATGGCGTAGAAGGAAATAGAAAAAAAAAACTTACCATTTACCATTATTACAAACTATCCAGTTTAAAAAACGTACTCTTAGTAATTAAAAAGAAGATATATTTTCTTAAAAAAATATTAATAGTCAAACAAAACAAAAGGAGAGAAATATGTTAAACTATTTTGTATTACGTAGACTATGGAAGTCTCTAAACACAGATACAATAGGCATAAATTTTATTTATTGGACTCAAATAAGATTCTGTATTGTAATCAAAATCGGAAGCAGATAAATTAGGTATTAAACAAAACGTTTATTCAGTGCTATTTGCACGCCTCGAGTTAACTTATGCCTTGCACCCAGCATTACATTCTGCTAAGCTCTTGAAACTAAGTGACTTGCGTGGGGAGGCAATGTGACAGGTAGCACAACTTCGATTTTTGTCATTAGTGTCGCAATTGACTGGTACGCAAAATCCCGCATTACCACCTTGGCCATCGACAACTATATAAAAAAAAAGCAACAGCAATATCACTTGGATATCATGATGTGATTGCAATGATAATATAGATATATGATGAGAAAAGGGAAAATAGTATAAACACATACATTCATGAAGAGGAAATAATGCAATCAGGATGGCGCAAAAGATAGCAAACTGTGATGAAGACATATCGTTCTTCGTGATATTATTACGATAAAGAGACGTTTATTAGAATTTTTATTTTTTTGGTTTACTAGTTTGATGGTTGTAATTTCTATTTAAGATCATGATTAATTTATAGATAGAACAATGTAATTAGTAATGCATGTCTTGTACTGTAATCCTTAAAAATTGATTAGATTTGTTTGACTTGTTTTTTTTCTAATTAGTGTGTGGTTATCATATTTGTGTTCAACTCTTTTTTCCTTATTAAGTTGGTTATAGAAATTTTCAAACTATTGTGTGGTAATCATATTGAAAAATATATCTATACTATTAAAATAGAATCTCTAATATGATTTTGCCCTCATGATTTTTTGAGTTATTTACATTCTTACGCCATTCCCTTTTTTAAAAAAAACTCTAAATTAACTTTGCCATATATGGCTCAACCAATGAGATGCTCCCATCTTAAATCCATGCATAAATTCCACATTTTTGTAAAGGCCCATTGTTGGTTTTGTTACGAGGTATCATATAATTGTGTAGGAAATGCAACAAAATCGTTTGGTTAAAAGAAGTTCTTATTGGAAGTTAGTTAAAAAAAATTTAGGTGTGAGTATTTACTTTTTTTGTCAAAAATAGGTATTTATTTTTTTGTATTTAGAGTGGCGGTTGTATTTATATATTTTTAAATTGTATTGATTTTGTTTATAATATATAAATACATGTAGCTATATAATGACATCTAATTATATTATTGTATATATAATTTTGTATTTAATTACATTTTATGGTGCTTTATTTTTTGTTTTCAAGGTATGTTTTATTTCTAAATGATTTTAAAAATATATCATGTACCATTATATCATTCTTATTTTGATCAAAAACAACAAACAATATGACAATAAATGTTTTTAATGATATCATTCTTATTGGTAAATTAAAAAAATCTGATAATAGTATTTGTTGTTCGAAATATCTATTTTAAATTTACAAAGTGTCCTTACTTTTATGTCACAATAGTGGAACCAAATAAAAATAAAACTACTGTCAATATACACTAAATCCATCATAATTTCTTCATGCAAATATCTTATTAAATAAAGTTGACATATCTGCTTTCTCAGGCGTCCACGTCACTCTGGAAAGGGGGGGCTTTCTCGCCACGTGTCGCCTCACCAAACAAACGATTTCTGTGTAATCCGGTCTTATTCCAACTGGGCTTTTATTAAATTTTATTATTAAGCTCAATATTATGTCAAGCCCACGTATCATTAGCTATCTTCTTCTCTCAAGCTTGCGACTTCCCCGATGCAATTTCCAGAAAATTCAATCGATGTTCCTATCTCGTATCGTCTCAGCCTTCCATTAATCCGTTCTTAACTCAGAGTTCTTGCGCGTTTGATCCACTCCTCTCAGTGGAAGCATTCAATCGATCTCTTCGCATCCACCGTAACCGGCTGGTGGTCACGCTTCTCCTTCGCTTCCCACCACTAGAGTTTTTGTTCTAGGGACGATGGCGACCAGCTGTCAGCCGGCCGGGTTCTTCACAGCTGGTGGTCACGCTTCTCCTTCGTTTCACGGAGGCACCTAATCTATATCAAGAAGAAGGGAGCTAATGTGTTGACATCCTCCTCAATGATGAAAAGTTTGTCCTCCTCATCTTCCCTCGCCTTCCTTTTCCAATATAAACTGCCATCGCTGATTATCTTAACCATACTATATTTAATTAGATTGAGTGGTTTTTATATTTCTTTGTTAATTACAGGTTTGAAAATTTCAAAGAGGTATTCCAAATTTCACAGAGATTCAGTCCCATGTATTCCGTTTGATTTTGGGTCTATGAATTTTTCAAAGTTTTGTTTTTGTTAGGGAAGTTTTATTTTTGTTAGGGAAAAGGGATGAAGTCAGATCGTGCTGCCAAATTGATGATAGAGGCGCTGCTTATGCTGTTCCTGGCTCTCGCAAGACGGTGACTTGAGGTTCGGCTCCTTTGAAATCTGTGTGTTCTTTGGTCGTTTAAATTTTTAGTGCATTAAGGTGTTAGTTTCTGCTTTTTGAGTTAGTTTTAAACAAAGTGTTGAGTATGGTACAACAATCAAGCAGAAAAATTCGTCGTTTTTAAGTAAAACGAAAGTTAGATTCTTTGATGTGTGAATCTGTGGCTATGATGTATTAAAACATATTGGTTTGCAGGGAGATAATGTTACAATGAAATTAAGATCGTATGGATAGTTGGAACCTCATTTGCAGCTGAAGAATAAGCATGTCGGTTCAAGTTTCTTACACACAGCTCCTCATAGATGGGAACTTCGTCGACTCTGCTTCTGGTGAGTAATGTTTTCATTCATAAACATCGGAATAACAAAGGAAAATTTTGACTTTTGAGATTCAAGTTCCATGAGCACTAATGTTTGGTTTTGGATTGGGAGTTTAAGTAAGACGTTCCCGACTCTTGATCGACGCACATGGAAAGTCATTGTGAACGTAGCTGAAGGCGACACTGAAGATATCAACCAGGCGGTGAAAGCTGCAAGGAAGGCCATTGATGCGGACCTTGGCCAAAGATGACCGTTGGAATTCATGGACCATAGTCACCTACAATGTGGTCACTGAAGCGTTCGGGAGAGAAGGAGCTTGAAAAAATGGAATATTTATTAAGTCTAATGCAATCAGAGAGAATAAAACAGAGATGCGTTCACCACTGTCATTTTATAAGGATTTATTACATATAACTGATTTTGAAGGGTACTTCTCAAAACTTTATGCTAATCTCAGATTAGTCTATAAATGATTTATAAACTGTACAAATGATTTATTAACTTTTATAAAATATTTATAGATCTTTATAAATTGTTATGGACTCTTATAAAAACTTTATAGCTTCAAATAATGCATCGATAAGGTAGCCTTTATGTTCTTAACAACAAAAAATACATTATTTGTCTTCTACCGTGATGCAATCATATCTCACTTTTTTTAAAAGAGCAACCGCCTCGACACAAATAGCAACTACAATAGTAAATTTTCAAATTAATCAAAATGGCTACTTATAAATGTCCATAAATAAATTACAACAATAGCGGTTCGAAGTCAGCAGTGGAAACTATCTATGCTCTCTTATTTGCGATCATATTTTCTATTTCTGCTGCATTGATCAATGGCTTCGTACCGATAAAAGTTGTTCCATATATAAAAAAAGTCATCTATATTTCAGAATTATGACAATTTATAAAGGAGTTTCTTATGGTCCAATTTTTAGTTTTATTTACATACTGTTTTTTTAATTTTCGTTTTAATTTTCAAAAAAAATATTTTTCTCATTTCCTAATATGTTCCATTGTCAGAATAGGTTTCTTACCAAAATCAAATAAGAAGAATATATAAAAAAAAATTCATTATATACGTTTAAATAAAACATCAAATTTACTTTATGTTTAAGTTTTAATTAAATTAACTATGTAACGACTATCAATTTTTTACTCTACTTTTATTGAATCGATTAGTCACAACCACTTATGCTATTATATTTTGAAATAAGCAATTTTAAAACAAATTAATACATTACGGTCGTTAACCACTGGACCAGAAAATATATAATTTTCTTTCAACAAATTTCTGTTTTCATATTTTTGAACATATTTTATTTACTAAGACCATAAAATGAATTGTAAATTCATGTAAAAATAAAACACACGAACCTCGGCGCATAGCGCCAGAATACCACTAGTAAATAATAAAAATGATTCTCAAATAATAAAAAGCAAGATCAAGATCTAGTCTATACAATTAAAGCAGAATCTTTTATAAGATTCTACCCTTATTTTTAGAGTTATTTACCTTACCATGCCATTACCTTTTTGAATCTTTTAATTATTTTCGCCAACTATATATTCTCGGCCAATCAGAAACGAGGCGTTTTGAAGTGTCGACCAAACTCAAGGCCCATCGATATTTCTGGGTTTTTTTTAGCTAGATAATTATGAAAAGTATAAAACAGAGCTATATGTTTTACCGTTGCTACTAAAACGAGTTGTGTTCCTGGGTCATATTAAACAAATATAAACATGAATTGTACGACCAACTTTACAATAATTTGGTTATCTGATCAGTTTGTATATAGTGTTACAAAAAAAAAAAAAAGATCAGTTTGTATATCAGTTATCAAAGCCCAATTTATTCGTTTAGTTTTAAAACATAAAAATGGGGATTTTTTTGTTTTAATTTAGAATTGTCTTTTCTTTTTGAAAAAAATTTAAAATGGTCTTCAGAATGGTTTATGTATTTAGAATGGTCTTGAGTTTAGATTAATTTTAATTTAGAGAAGTTTTTTAAAATGAAAAAAATTGTTTTAAACTAAATGATTCATCTTTTATTTAACAAAATTACATGTAATAAATTATAATTTTTTGTATAGCTATAAACAATTCTTTAAAACTGCATTACAATTTTCTTACCAACATGAGAATTAAAGTATCTGAATTATGACTTCTATTTAGATTTTACTATAAAAAAAGTAAATATGGTCATGATATTAAATTCTTCTTACTATTTTTTTTTGGGCTTACAAAATTGGCATCTATAAATTACAAACATAATTTCCATACCATATAAATTTACATATTTTAGATATATTTATGTCAATATATTAAATTACCAGTTATAGACGTAAAATCAAACATTGAAAAATATAAATTATACCGCATATTTAATCGAATGAAGAATGTGCTAAATTTAATGTTTTAACAGAAACTGTATTCCGCGCTTTAAAGCGCGGGTCAAAATATAGTTCATACTTAATAGCGAAAAACGGATGTCAAAAAAATAACGATCTTTTTTCGGATAAAGCGTTTAAAATGCAAACATCTTACAAAACTAATAAACGTATATGATATAGTATATTATACAGTACATAATACAGTTTTTGAAACATAATATTATAGTATATTTAATCATAATAATATTTATTCTATTAATTTAGAGTTGTAGTTTAGAAATAACATTTTTTCAATATTATTTACAAAATACCTTTGAAACTAAAATAATGACTAGAGATTTTAGTAAGAATCTATTTTATTAAACTAAAGTCTTATTTTCATCTATTTTTTTCTGTTTCAAATGATCCTACTAAAATTTACATATATTATCGAAATACCCGAACTGAACCGAACCGATACCCGAAATGCCCAGGCCTATATTATATATCATAATCAATCTAACTAATACTAAAAATGATATATGAGGAGTAGGGAGGCTGTCCACATCATCTAAAAAAATCAACCAATCAGATGTTTCTAAATTGTCATGTCATTCTTTTGTTAATCGAGATAGATTGGCCCATTTTTAACGAGTCTGAGCCTCTTCTAAATACACTGCTTCTGAGTTGTCTCCGTCTCTTCGCCTTCAAGATCATCGCTCCGACTTCTGCAATCCAACGTTACCCAATCTCACTCATTCAGTTTTGTTCTTTACACCTATCTTAATAAGAGATGTTATCCTTTGACCTCCCTTTTTTCTCTTATATAAACCTTACATCAAAGCTTTCGATATAAACCCTAGAGCTTTCATCGAACAACTATATACGATCTCCATACAAAAAATTGCATTAGAAAGTCGAAGGCCTTAGATATTCAATGAAACTCTGATGCTGTGTTATTATTTTCTATCAAAGCGAACCAAGTAAGATCTCCAAACACAATTATATGTGGTTCATTATCCTCCTACTCCCTTTCGATCTCTCTGTTATATTTTTTAAGACATTTTTATCTATGATTTCAGTTTCCAGACTTATATGTGGTTCATTATCCTGCTGTTCTGTTAGTAACCACAGTGAACACTAAACATATTGGAGGTAAGAAGTTTCCATGTTTTGATCAGTAATATCTTGATTGTCAACATCTTACAAAGCAAGAAAAAATCGATTCCGAAACTTCTGCAGCGGAGCTACACAAACGGAGCTAGAGATCAAAGCAAGTTAGAAAGCTATTC
Source organism: Brassica oleracea var. oleracea (assembly GCF_000695525.1). Taxonomy (NCBI): domain Eukaryota; kingdom Viridiplantae; phylum Streptophyta; class Magnoliopsida; order Brassicales; family Brassicaceae; genus Brassica; species Brassica oleracea. Next base: position 11,505,229 of record NC_027751.1, read on the forward strand.
TTAGGATCTAAGATCATTCAAATGGGAGGCTTAGAGAAGAACTACAAGCGGCTCTTTAGAGTCTACGATGTTACTTATCCACAATCGCAGCGTTACTCTTCATCTCATCAAAGAAGATTGCTTTCTGCAGCGACAGATCTATCCAACTGGCTTCTCCTCAGGGAGATCATGAGGGTTCACTACAAAGTGTCAATCCCTCTGTACAAGATCAAAAGAGTGAACATAGTGTAGAGTCTAAACACTAAGAAACGTACTTATGACTGGATACTGTGTGTTGTGTGTTTATAGATAGAGATGATGTCACAGGCAAGAAATTTCAGTCACAAGATACACACACAACTTTCGTTTGTTTTCTCAATATTCTTCAATCTAACTAATTCCTCAGTATTCTGCTGTTCTTATAGGTGGTCGATGAGATTACAAGTTCACAGGTTGGCTTTTCTTAAGTAGTCAAGTTAAAATTTGTCAAGAAAATATTACAAATGGTTTAAAACTAACTTTACCTGCTTCTTTCTCAACAGGTATGTATCTTCATCTCTAAAACGCAGGATGGCTACAAAAAAAATGACGTTCCCACTACAGTCAATAAAAAGAGGCACGTGTATGTAAATAGACATGACGGTTCAAATTACTTACTTTGATCCATTAAGTTTATGAGGAATAGATAATTCATTCTTTTCGGTGTTCAAATATTATTGCAGCTTGGAATTTACTGAAGTGGATGATCTGGAGAAGAGATTGACTACAGCACTCTCCTTCTAAACTTGACCTTTTTGTGGTGGGTAAATTTGCTTTTATTCTGATTAATTGTATCTCGGCCAGAAAAAATATGATTATGTTTAACAGGATTTGCTTGGTGTTTACCACATTATAACTTCATTGTAACATCAGCTCATTCGTTCTAATCTAACCAATACAAAAATTGTGTGCTATGGCCAATGTTTTGGTCCTCCTCTCTAATTTGAAGTTGAGTTTGAGCGCTAGAGATATGGATATGGAGATGGAGCTAAGGCTTCGTCGTGGTGCTTATGATTCTTCTTCTGTGATATAACTTCAGTCTCCAATTAGTAACCATTACTCTTCTTCCCCTGTGAGGCAACCGCCTCCACACGGGTTCGAATCTGCAGCGGCTATGGCAGCTGCGGTGAACGTGAGATCCTCGGCGTTTGCCAGACGCATTTTGAGTTTTAAACCAGCTCCGGTGGCTTATTTGAATGTCTCGGAGTGGGGATCGCCTAACAGGAAGCTCGAGTGGGGAATGTAAAGAAAGGAGCAGATCGGGTATTTGTCTTGGTCACAACCAAAATTCTGTCTTTTACTCTGGGTGTAGAACATTAGTAAGAAACCATGGAATCAACTTGCAGGGTGAAAAATTGATTCAAAGTCACTGTGAAGTTCATGGATTGTTGTTATCAGGCCAGAAGCTTTATAATCAAGTACGGAGCCGTGGATAAAGGTAACTCGGTTTGTAAGTTCTCTCTATATTTTAATAATTATTTCACCTATATATATTCAGAAATACTCCGGTTTCTTTCAGGAACCGAACTTCTTAGGTGAATTCTCAAGTGTTAAGGACGATAACAACTCCGATGTGATATACTATATGTCCAGAAGAAGCATTGAACAACAAAAGCAAACGATGCAGCAGCAGCATCAACTGTCTCCGTCAGGATTTGGAGCAACACCTAGCCTCGCATGCGTGATGCAGTTTGCGGACTTTGGTCCGAAAGTGGCGTTGAACCAGACCAGTAACCAAGATGATCAAGAAACCTGGATGGACCCAGTTTATTTCTTGAAGTTACCAGTCTTAAATGATAAGATAGAGGATCATAACCAAACCCATAATCTCATGTCTCAAGCAGGAGGTGAATGTGAAGGAAACATAGTCAACGTGTTTCTTGAAGAAAAGGAGAATCAAGACGATGAAAACGGCAACAACTCCGTGCAACTCCATTTTACTGGAGGAGAAGAAGAAGGAAATAGAGAGAACGAGAATGATTTGACAAAGGAGTTGAAGAGCAAGAGGAAGAGAACAAGAACATGCAAGACAAGTGAAGAAGTAGAAAGCCAACGAACGACTTATATCGCAGTAGTTAAAGGAACCGTATGAAGAAAATGAACGAGCATCTTCGTGTCCTCAGGTCTCTTATGCCTGGATCCTACGTTCAAAGGGCATCATAATAACGCATATACTTCTTTTTGTATTCATATATCTTAAAACATTTTTTAATATGCATGTATATAACATGGATATCAAGCTTTGATCATAGGTGGAGCGATAGAGTTTGTGAGAGAGTTGTAGCAACTTCTACATTGCCTAGAGTCACAAAAACGTCAGATAATCCTCGGAGAAACCAGTAATAAGCAAATTGGGAACATGACCACGACAATGAATTCTTCTTCACCAATAACTTCAGTAGCTAACCCACAAATTATTATTATTATTTTTTTTTTGATTAACCTGGGGTATCCCAGGCCCATGGAGAGGCCCAGACTAATCCCCAAGGGGGAGGTGCAGTCCACGGATAGACCCTCTCTCCGGGCATTCAAATGGGCCCTAAAGCATAGGCCCATATTCGTGTTACGTGACCAGGATAATTGTGACTTAGTTTCGCGCGGCGGGTGGATCGAACCTGAAACGTGTTGGCGTCTCAGTCCCGTCTCCTTACCACTCGACCACAATCACCCGATCAGACCCACAAATTATTACTGGAATGTAACTGTACTAGAGGGTGGAGGAGGAGGGCTCCGGGAAGAAACAGCAGAGAACAAGTTGTGCTTGGCTGATGTGGAGGTGGAGCTGCTGGGTATGATGCCATGATCAAGAAGAAGACCAAGATAACTGAGTAAGGCTATTGCTGCGGATCTTCACGATGCATGATTAACATTTTCCATGATTTTTAGTTTGCTAAGCTCTGCTTCAAATTTTTCCGTTTCAATAATTATAGAGAAATTACCTAGAATGACTCAAATCATACACGTAATTACTAGACTAACTCATAAACTTTTGTAATTATTAGACTAAAGCACAGAGCAACCGAAAATACCAAAAAACCAGTCTCTCTTTCATTTTTCACGAGATTGCCATAGGAAATTATTAGTAGGAAAATGTTTATTTTTTTTATAAAGAAAAACAAAACCTTTTGATCGAGACTGGAGAAAGTCGTCTCCTTCGTTTGCGACAACACCAAATCGGACACCTCTCTTTCACTTCCGCCTCCGACATCTTCTTCTCTGCCAAAGCCTCCTTCCATTTCGTCACCTCCACCTGAATCGCCGTCGTCTCTGTAAGACAAGAGGAACCCTGAATCCGATTTCACCTCTGTCTCCGCCTTTAAATCGAAGAGACGAAACAATTGCTCGTTTTCAACCAAGAGTGATTTCAAGGTAAAATCCCGTGTCTTTCTTTAACCCTCAATCGATTTTCAGAACTTTAACCCTCAATCGATTTTTAGGGATTGTGTTCTGTTAATGAAAGTATCGTGCTTTGAATGAGTAAAACTACATATTTGAATTGGTCGGTAACAAGTGTGGTATAGTTCAATATGTGTCTCTAGATCTTGAACTTGAAGTTACTACTTGTTTCGTGTAAGGGCATGTCTCTCACCCCTTCATTCGGAGGTGGAGGATTTAATTTGGGCAATGGAATGTATGAAGAATTTAAGACAGTTTCAGGTGACGTTTGCAACGGATTGTTCTCAATTGGTAAAAATAGTTTCGCAACCAAAAGAATGGCCATCATTTGAAAATTATCTGGAAGACATTAAGATTTTAAAAAGAAGTTTTCTCAACTCAGACATCGCTCATGTACCACGGACGGAGAACCTACGGGCGGATAGCCTAGCACGTAGTGCTAGAAAACAACCGTCTTTCGTCGTTCACATGGATGCGGAGTTA
>NC_027751.1:11509161-11511705 GCF_000695525.1 Brassica oleracea var. oleracea
AAAAAAAAAAAAAAAAAAACTAGAGAGTTTATGTTAAAGAGTCTTTCTCTTTTTGTTCTATTTCATTGTCTTCCTCTCAAACAAGATAACAAAAAAGTCTAAGATAAAAGAGTGTTTCCATGTCTCCAAAGCTCGGTTGAAGAAGGAGCTGTTTTAAGAATAGCTACTCCGTTCTGCAACGGCTTCCTGAAAATGAATACAATCAAACAAATGTTTAATAAATTAACTAAAACTTGTCCAATCATCATATTTTTACGTTTTCACATCTAAAATGTTAGTAACATGCTCTACTTACAAACAAAAAATAGAAGTTACAATGTAAGAGTGGTGAAAAAAGCATACCAATAATGCTGGAGAGTTGGAATTTACTGATTTATACTGTGCCAAAAGAATGAATCATGGAACATCTATGTAGGGTCAGTTGAAACAATTTTTGGACTTTGGAGTAACGTATTACACTGCAACGATTCATTATTCAAGCCCAAAAATTCCATTGAACTAAACGCATTCAATGCCAAAAAAACTTAACATAGGTTTAAAAACAACATGAGAAAAAACTTGTCTGCTTCGAAGATATAAAAACAAGAAGTATCTTAAAGAGCCGCTGATAAGGTTTGACCAAAAACAGAGGCATTCCAAGGAGTCTTCTTCTAGGCGACAGGGATCATCTCAGGGTAATCTACGGCTGTGAGGGGAGCTTCTGGTAGAAGAGCAGCCGGAGCAGCAACCTGAGCTGGTGCGGAGTTGACATCTTCTTCCTTGGGAGTATGGATGATGACAACATCAGGCAGTGGTGTCTTTGGTCCCAGCACTCCCTTAGGGTCCCAGTCAAGCATGACCTTGACCTTGATTCCAAGCACACCCTGCACCATTTGGAGTTTAAACAGACACAAGTTAAACATCTCTGGTTCACATAGTCAGTCAATAGGAGGGAACTCAGGAAGAAGAAACTCTCACCTGTCTGAGGAGAACATGTCTGACTGCAGAGTCGATGTACTCCTTGGTAGGTTGACCAGAGGAAACCATGTAACCGTCTTTGAATTTCATGGACTTGGCACGTGCTGCACGGAGCTTTCCACTCACAATCACCTGAGTAAGCATTTCAAACGAATAACGTCTGAGAATTTTATGTGGAGAGAAAATAAAAACAAATAGAGAGTACTGGAATTTGTCATCACCTCACATCCCTTAGCGCCACTCTCCATGACGAATCTCAAGACACCATAGCAAGCCCTATGCAACACAATATCATTCCAACATCAGCAAGAGACAATGACAACTACGCAACAACCTACAGAAACAGCCACTAAACTAATCACACTCTCTCTTCTAGTATGTGAACCAAATCAAGTATCAGTTGATGAATAATATTTCGCAGTAAGCATCACAAATAAACATGAGTGTACCTGCGAACGGCAAGACCACCGAGGAGCTTGTAACGGAGAGACTCAGCCTGAGCAATGGCACAGAGACCTCTGTTGGCAACCTTCTCAGCGTAAAGCTCAACACTGTCTTGAGGGAATCTGAATCTCTTCTGCACAAGAGATGTCAACTCCCTGATTCTCCTCCCCTTCTCACCTATAAATATCCAATAGCTATCCTTATGAGATCATCCCTAGCAAGCTTTGTACATTTTCAAGATTGAGCATATTACCGAGAACATTTTGGGTACGGGTAGCTCTGATGATAATCTCAGTCCTCATGGGAGTGACCCTAACCTCCACACCTGAGTAACCATCCTCTGCTAGCTCTCTAGTTAGAACCTCGTTCAACTCAGCGTAGAATATACCGTCGGCAACAAACTACAGAAACTCGACACAGTCACGGTTCAAACTACGAAATTAAAGAAAGAGATCCATGAAGATAGGAAGGGACACCGTGAAGCTCACCTTCCTCTTCTTGCTGATTTGCGTCGCCATGATGTTCAAGCCGCTGAAACCCTAGAGTCGGTTCGATGAGCGGTGGTTACCAAATAAATAGTCTGGGGCTAGGGCTTCCAAGTCTCGTGCATGGGCTTATTTGTTCCTTTATTAACGCGGCCCATTAATTTGATAAATGCTTGATTGGGCTCATTTATAGATAATCTCGGCCCTTTAATTGATAAATGGGCAAAGAGTTTGATTTTTCAATAGCTAGAATTATATGAGTAATTCAGAAGGAAACACGCTAACACACAAACGTCTGATCTCAATGTTTTTTGGGTTTTTTGCAAGATTGATTCAAAACTCAAAGTTAAACCTAAAACTAATCCATGCTTTTCTTGGATTTTTCTTTTGTCCTATTCACCCCACGAGTTTATGATATTCACGAAAATGCCATCAAATTTTTTTTATTTTTTTTTCCGAAAATAACATTTTTACTCTCTCACCCTCATCATCTTCAAGTAATTACAAGATTGTCATTGTCATCAATACCCCAACCACCATGAACAACCAATTTGAAGCTCTTAATGCACCTAAAATCGATTTACACTCTCTCTTTCTCACTTGTTATGAACTAAAAACAACATCTCTTTCACTTTGCCTCCATATTCATCCAAAAAAC
>NC_027751.1:11515599-11516780 GCF_000695525.1 Brassica oleracea var. oleracea
CTCTCATGCTATAGCTGCTGGAACATCTGTTGGTTTGCATATCTCCACACTTGTATGTCCAGTGTACTCAAAGGATTTTCTGTTTGCAGGATACTCAGAGAATATATATCCTTGTGTTGGACAACAAGTTGAGGAACGCACATGCTTTCCTCCGGAAGTAAAACGTGGTCCGGGAAGACAGAATAAATCAAGATGGCAATCTTGGTTGGAGCTATCCAGGATGAGAGGACGCAAACCCCGAAAGCAACACAGGGCTTATAGATGCTCAAAATGCAAGGAAACTGGCCATACGAAACCACAATGTAAGTCGTCCAGTGTTTAGTCTTCCAGAAGACCTTCAATTAAGTCGTCCAGAAGGTCGTCCAGTTAGTCGTCCAGGGTTTTTTCTTCCAGAAGACCTTCAAGTTAGTCGTCCAGTGTTCAGTCTATGTACTAAAAATTTGTGTTATGAACTTATATGTGTCAACTTCTTTGTCAAATTGCACTACCAAACAAATTTGAGATGGTCTTGTCCTTTATATTATCTGAAATATAGTTACAAAAGGTCACTGCTCAGAAGACTTTCCAGACTACTTATAGTTAAGTCGTCCAACATTCCAGACGACTTAACTGTAAGTCTTCTGCGCAGAATATAGTTACAAAATAGGGATCAAGTTCAAATACAAAATAGAGGTCAAGTTCAAATACAAAATAGAGATCAAGTTCAAATACACACATTAGCCGTCATACGTACCCAGGATGTCATCCATGTCCTTGTTTTCGAACTCATGCACGTTAGGAAGCTCTTGAAATGTATCCACCGCCATCTTATCCCTCACACTCTTCCTGTTGGTCTTAGCAAAGTCTTTTTTTACTAAAATCTATCCCAAGAGCATGACATTCAATGTACTTTAGAGTGTACACGCCACAATCACCAGCTTTGGCCGGAGGTATATTGGTCGGTCTCTCATATGTGAATGGCTCTAGGCTGTATTGGACACGTTGTTCGTCTGAGGAAGCGCACTCAACAAGCAGATAAGAGACCATGTAGAGAAAAGGCTCTATTACTACATCGAGTTCTTCTGGGAAGATACTGGAACAAATGTTGTCAAAGACGACTATGTGCCTCTTAAGGATCGATATCCACATAGCAATCCAATGACTGTCTGCGAAGTTTACTGGCGCATAGATATCATCAATAT
>NC_027751.1:11517520-11517970 GCF_000695525.1 Brassica oleracea var. oleracea
TTAGGTGGAGAGGTAGTGTTTTGAGATGATGTCCCTTTCCGTTTTGTAGTGATACGAACCTTCTTCTCCACAGCTTCCACCCTTTCCGACAGATACTTGATCTCCTTAAGGCACGTCCCAAAACCTTCCCTCATGGCATCAGCTATGTCCTTGAACATGGTTTTAATATCCTCTGTGGTCAACGCACCAACAGTCGTAGTCACCTCTTCACTAGCCTCTGCAGCTGCCTCTTCACTAGCCTCTGCAGCTGCGTCTTGGACTGTCTTCCTTCACTACCTTTTTCTTCGCTGGACTCACAACCGCCGGCTTTGTATTGACCCAAGTACCGGTGACTTCCCAGCAATCCATGGTCCACTTGCACGGTTTCTTCACAAACATGAGTTTAATTATGTTCTCCGCGAGCGTGTCCTCAACATCAAACTCCCATTTTGGAAATATTTCAGCAGTGTA
>NC_027751.1:11518049-11518383 GCF_000695525.1 Brassica oleracea var. oleracea
TCACAGACGACTTATAATTAAGTCGTCTGGAAAGTCTTCCAGCTGGACGACTTAGTAGACGACTTATAATTAAGTCGTCTGTAAAGTCTTCCAGCTGGATGACTTAGTAGAAGACTTATAATTAAGTAGTCTGGATAGTCGGCTAATTGGAAGACTTATCAGACGACTTAATTATAAGTTTTTTGTGAAGTCGTCCAGATTGAAGTAAATACCTGACTGAGGATAGTCTCTTTAAATTGTTTGCGTCCTTTGCGACCCTTGTAAGCCAGTATCGGTGGAGACGGATTGTTTGGGAGAGGATTACCAAAAGTAGCACCCAATTCCGGAAGAGCTG
>NC_027751.1:11519738-11560644 GCF_000695525.1 Brassica oleracea var. oleracea
TAAACCAAAGAATATCATGACTCACTACTTTCACTCATCTATGTTGAAAACAATTAACTTTTGTTATATCTTAATTTATATCTCTTAAAACATATGTTAATTACATGATTTCAATTTTTCACTTATCAAAATATTTTTTACAAAAATTTTAAATTATTTCTAAGTAAAACTAGTCTAGACGACTTACGGGGGTTAGAAACGTAAAAAAATTTCGGTTTTTTTGTTTGTTCACAAGGGGTTGGTTGTAATTTCAATAGCCTTTTAGGTTACTTTTGCATTTGATTCAAGTTTGGGTTAACTTTTGTGTTTGAAATCAAGTTGTGAGTCATATTTGGCAATTTTCCCATGTTTTTTTGACAATTTCTGAAGCCAAATGTTTTGTATTATGTAGCAGGTTCTCTTGTTTCCCAATAAGATAAGTTTTAGCATCCCAAGTATTGTTTTCTTTAAGCATCAATATTGGATTTATCTTAAAGAAAAACTATGAAGTAAATGGGTTGGTAACAAGAAAACGTTTACCACTAACAAACTATTAAATTTCTTTTGATTAATACTCCATTCGTTTCTAATTAATATTTTCTTTTGTTATTTTCACATAATAGGTAAATATAATAAAGTTTGACTATTAATATATTTTTCAAGAACAATTTTAATAAGTTTAAACTAAAAATAAATTAATATTCTAAAGAAAATATAGGTATGATTATAACTAATAAAAATACTTATAAAATTCAAAATTTTATTTTTTAAAAACATTAATTATTTGTAAATAGAAAGAGTATTTATATAGGTATTTTTCTAAGACGGGGGAATACATCATATAGTGTTTAGAGTAAAGTTATATTAGGTTGTTTATGTAATTTTGTTTTTAACAAATATGTATTGTTAAACTTCCCTCACCTTGTATAGTTTGTAGAAATGTTATATTTAATATTATGTCTTCCTCTTACAAATCACAGATATATGCATGGATGGACAAATGGGGTGATTAGACAAATGGATTTGATATTATTTCTCTTTACACACCTTATGAACTGTTAAACCCCTCGACCAGCGGTTTTAACTATTTTCTTTAACCATTTTGTTTTTAGGTGAATCTTATTTTAGACTATGAAATCCAAAGCACTTGTCCATTTGTTTTTCACTGTAATGACCAAAAAAACAAACTCACACAATTATCAAAAAATCCAGCAAGGTCCAACAAAAAAAAACTAACCTCCAAAGGTCTTTATAAATTGATCACCATTCACATTTCAAGCAATCAAAACACAAGAAACAGCCAAAAAACATGTCGACTTCTAAAACCATTGCCTTCATCACTCTATTCCTCGCGACAACACTATTCGCGTCCTGCAACGCAGCCGCAAACGCCACAACCAAACCTCTATTCCCAGCCATTCTAATCTTCGGCGACTCGACCGTGGACACAGGCAACAACAACTACCCTCTAAACACAATCTTCAGAGCTACACATTTTCCCTACGGCATTGACCTCCCAGACCACAAAGCCAACGGGAGATTCTCAAACGGGAAACTAATCCCCGACATACTCGCAGGCAAATTCAACATCAAACAGTTTGTTCCTCCTTTCTTACAACCAAACCTCTCCGACCAAGAGATTGTAACCGGAGTCTGTTTTGCATCAGCCGGTTCGGGTTACGATGACCTAACCAGCCTCTCCACTCAGGCCATTCCCGTCTCGGAACAACCTAAGATGTTCAGGAATTACATTGCTCGTCTTAAGAGTATCGTGGGAGACAAGAAAGCTATGGAGATTATAAACAACGCTTTGGTGGTTATAAGCGCAGGGACTAACGATATGGTCTTGAATTTTTATACCATTCCTACAAGGCGTCTTGAGTTTCCTTTTATCTCTGGTTACCATGAATTTATACTTAAGAGGCTTTATGGTTTCATCGGGGTAAGGCTTCAAACATGTTCTCAAATCATAAGTGAAACCCAAAAGTTTTGCTAATCTTTTTTGATGTGTTCTATGTGCAGGAGCTTTATAGTTTAGGTGCCCGGAACATTGCGATCGCAGGTTTACCTCCGATTGGTTGTTTACCGATTCAAATGACTGCTAAGTTCCGCAACATCTTTAGGTTCTGCTTAGAACAAGAGAACAAAGACTCTGTGGTATACAATCAGAAACTTCAAAAGCTATTGCCTCAGATCCAATCATCACATACTGGAAGCAAGATCTTTTACGCTGATATATACAACCCTATTTTTGACATGATGCAAAACCCTAGCAAATACGGTATAGATACAATCTTTCTTGTTCCGCAAGTTTTCCTTTATTGAGCACTATGATCATCACTCATGTCTAATTTTTTTTTAAAAAAAAACAGGGTTTACAGAGACGAAGAGAGGATGTTGTGGAACAGGTTTTCTGGAGACGAGTTTCATGTGTAATGTTTTCTCTCCATCGTGTCCGAATCACGCTGAGTTTTTGTTCTTTGACTCCATTCATCCGTCTGAAGCTACCTATAATTACATAGGAGACTTGCTCGACACTCAGGTCCGTGAGTGGATTGCGGCTTAAGTCATCATCACAGATTCGTAAAAACAAAAGTATTTTTATTTGCTTTTAATGCTAATATTGTATTAATGTACTTTATATTGGCCAACCAAAAATATTGCGAATGTAGTTCTACTTTCTGCAGAATCTTTCCAAGTATTGAAATGCTTTGGCAGATTCTTGAAGTAGAAACTTTACCTAAACATATATAATCTCCTGATTCCTCTCTTATCCCATTACACACCATCCCTCTTCAAGGCTTTGCTTACATTGTAGGCATGCTAAGATCTTCTGCTCAATAGTGGAGCTAACCTGTAACCAATCAATAGAGATGTCAACGAAAAATGAAATTGGTATTGTTTAATGTATGAAATGGGAAACCGATGTAAACCAGATAGAAAAGCCTTGATTGATGCTGCGTAGGTACTGTACTCATGTTGACATTATGTCACCATCCTAGTTTTAATCAAGTAACACATGTTTCTGAATTATATATACGACAGCACAACAAAATAATCAAGAAAACTTTGATCCAAAATTTTATTTGAGATAAACTATGTTGTGGTAAATAATCCAGAAAAAAACATATTTTAATCTGGTAGTGTTACAAAAAAAAAATTCTGGTAAAAGAAATACTTGAATCTAAATAATTTGTGGGGAATTGTTGTAAATTTGTAATTCTTTTTTTCTTTACAATTTTTGTTGTAATTCATATATTCATCTTAATTTACATTGGGTGCAACTTCGTGAAATTAAATGGTTACTTTGTCCACGCAAAAAATGGTTACTTTGTCTTAAAAGTGCAGAAAAGAAGTAAAAATCAAAATTTATTTTTTCTTTTCTCCAAAATCATTTCTCAGTGATACAAGTCTACATTCTATATCCATCCAGTTAGTAATAATCGCAACGGATCCAGTCTTCGTTAGATTTATTAATGAGAACATACAAAACGGCAGCAGATTGACAAGAGAGCAAAAGGGAAAACAGAAGATGGGCCACGAAGATAAGAATAAGCCCAATACAAGTGGTCCCAAGTTTGAATCAACCGCTCAACGGCTCTGTCTTGGAAATGAAGATAAACTCAGCAAAAGCAAAGGACAGAAGCAGAACGTGACGAGAGTCGGTACATAAGAGGTTATTGGTGTGAAGCTGGCAAATAGATTCTCAGCCCTTGATGTATAGAACGTATGTGATTAAGCCATCTGTCTAGGGCAACACTACTTACATTCTAGTATAAGTATCAGACTCATGTAATGGCTTGCAACAAGAAATGAATCCATGAAGTTTCAGTAAAAGAAAACTTTAGTTCATTACACTCAAATCCTTTCATGGTATCAGAGCTCCATGGATAACAGATCTATGGAACCTTATACTCCACCTACTCTAAAAATCATCAACTCGGTTACAGTAAAGCTGATGGAGAAGAACTACATCCTATGGAAGCGACAGTTTGAAGCGTTTTTGAATGGCCAAAGGCTGTTGGGGTTTGTCACTGGATCTACTCCACAACCATCGGCCACTATCTCAGCTCCTGGAATCAACGGCACAACCACACCTGTGCCAAATCCGGACCATGCACTCTGGTTTCAAACCGACCAAGTCATTCAGTCATGGCTGCTTGGTTCTTTCTCCGAAGACATCCAGAGCGAGGTGATTCACTGCACAAGTTCTTACGAGATCTGGTTGACTCTGGCGAATCACTTTAACCGTGCTACTTCAGCCAGACCGTTCGAGCTACAAAGGAAACTTCAAACAACGGTCAAACAAGACAAATCTATGCCAGACTATCTTCGCGACATAAAGATGATATGTGACCAGCTCTCTTCCATCGGTAGTCCAGTTCCTGAGAGAATGAAGATCTTTGCTGCACTGTTGGGGCTAGGACGTGACTATGAGCCCATAAAGACAAGCATAGAAGGGACAATGGATGCTGAGCTTTCACCTACCTTTGATGATGTAGTTCCAAGACTGGTTGCCTTCAAAGTTATGCTGTAGAAACTAGTGTCTCTCCACATTTGGCTTTCAACTCAGAGAGAGGAAGACCCTTTTTCAGCAGGAACAGAGGACGAAACAGAGGAGGAAGAAACTTTTTCTCTACACGGGGAAGAGGTTTTCCTCAACATATCTCATCTAGTTCCTCATCAAGATCCTCGGTCTCATCAGACTCAGATGTCAGACCAATATGCCAAATATGTGGAAAGACGGGTCACGTTGCAATTAAGTGCTGGCATCGTTTCAACAACAGCTATCAACCAAATGAGTTACACAGAGCTCTAGCTGCTCTCAGAGTCGCAGACATGTCTGAAGCAGGAGAGTGGTTCCCAGATATGGGTGCTTCTGCTCACATTACAAACTCTCCTCATCATCTACATCAGTCTCAAGCTTATGAAGGATCTGATTCAGTTATGGTTGGAAACGACGAGTACCTTCCTATTACACACACTGGATCTGCAAGCATTGCTTCTTCCTCAGGTAATCTTCCTCTGAAAGATGTGTTAGTCTGTCCTAATATTGCTAAACCATTGCTTTCAGTGTCTAAGTTCACCAAGGATTACCCATGTGGATTTGACCGCTAGAGAGGATCCATTGCGATGTCTGGGGTCCTTCACCAGTAGAGTCAGTCCAAGGTTTCAAGTATTATGTAGTCCTTATAGATAACTACTCTAGATTTTGTTGGTTGTATCCTATGAAGAGGAAATCAGACTTCTTTTCTATTTTCACCACTTTTCAATCTCTTGTTCAGAATCAATTCTCAACAAATATTGGTATCTTTCAATGTGATGGGGGTGGTGAATTTATTAGCAACCAACTTCTCTTACATTTCAAGCAATGTGGAATCAAACAGCTCTTCTCTTGCCCACATACGCCTCAACAGAACGGATTGGCTGAAAGAAAGCATAAACACATTGTTGAGCTTGGATTGTCTCTTCTGTTTCAAAGTAAAGCTCCTCAGAAATTTTGGGTTGAAGCATTTGTGACAGCAAATTTCCTGAGCAACTTGCTACCACACTCGGCTCTTTCTTCAGCTCAAAGTCCATACGAGAAGTTACACAACAAGAAACCATCTTACTCGCCCTTAAGAGTCTTCGGAAGCTCATGTTACCCGATGCTACGACCATATACGCAGAACAAGCTGGATCCAAGGTCATTAACATGCGTGTTCTTGGGTTACAGTGAGAAACACAAGGGATATAGATGTCTATTCCCACCTACTGGAAGAGTGTACATTAGTAGACATGTGATCTTTGATGAATCAAAGTTCCCTTTCTCATATTCTTACAAACACCTGTATCCTCAAGCTACAACGCCGCTACTGTCGGCTTGGCACAAAGGTGTGCGTATATCACCCACAGAAACTCAGACATCAGTGACCAACTCTGTCTTTGATCACAACAGCTCGGTGTCCTCTACTCACAGTGTTCCTGTCTTCTCAAGTCAAGGATCAACTGTCCCCTCTGACACTACAACGTCTCGACAGAATCTCACAACTACAAGAGGGGAGTCATCAGGACATCTCCAAGAAGCAAGGAGCAATTATACAGTTTCTCCACCATCAGTGGTTATGAATCAACATCAAATGACCACAAGGCTTAAAGCGGGTATTGTCAAGCCTAATCCTCGCTATGCACTTCTAACAGACAAAGTAGCGAGCCCTGAACCGAGGACTTTGACAGAAGCACTGAAGCATCCCGGGTGGAATGCTGCAATGACAAAAAAGATGGAAAATTGCAAGCTGACTAAAACCTGGTCGTTGGTCCCACATACTCCTGATATGCATGTATTGGGCAATAGATGGATTCACAGGACAAAATACAATGCAGACGGCACTGTGAAGTCTCTGAGGTCTCGACTGGTTGTTCAAGGCTGTGGACAGGGGGAAGGAGTAGACTACTTGGAGACGTACAGCCCTGTGGTTAGAACATCAACCGTGAGGATTGTTCTACACATTGCTACTGTGTTTCAGTGGGATATAAAACAGCTTGATGTTGCAAACGCCTTTTTACACGGAGATCTGAATGAAACAGTGTACATGAGGCAGCCTTCAGGCTTTGTAGACAAGACAAGATCAGATCATGTGTGTCTGTTACACAAGTCTCTGTACGGGCTTAAACAGTCACCTCGAGCTTGGTTTGATAAGTTCAGTACATTCTTGTTGGAGTTTGGTTTCGTTTGCAGCATCAAAGACCCGTCTCTCTTCATCTATGCTAAAGGGAAGAACATTATCTTGCTTCTATTATACGTTGATGACATGTTATTGACTGGAAACTGCACTGATTTGTTACAAAAGTTGTTGGCAGATCTCAACAATCAGTTTAGAATGAAGGATCTCGGGAAGATGCATTACTTCTTGGGAATACAAGCGATATTTCATGAGTCTGGTCTGTTTCTATCTCAAGAGAGATACGCAAGGGATTTGCTTGCTGTAGCAGGGATGACAGATTGCGCTCTAGTGAACACACCACTCCCTCTTCAGCTAAGCAAAGCTCCACATCAAGATAAGAAGTTTGAGAATCCATCTTAGTTCAGAAGTCTCGTGGGGAAGCTACAATACCTCACGCTTACAAGACCAGACCTACAGTTCTCTGTCAATTACGTGTGTCAGAAGATGCATGAGCCAACATTATCAGACTTTATGTTATTGAAGAGGATCTTGAGGTATGTCAAAGGAACACTTAGTCATGGGATCAACCTCTCCAAAGACACAGACTTCACGTTGAGGGCATACAGTGATAGTGATTGGGCTGGATGCCATCACACACGAAGATCAACAAGTGGTCTCTGTACATATCTAGGCTCTAATCTCATCTCATGGTCGTCTAAGAAACAACCAACGGTCTCAAGGAGCTCAACCGAGGCAGAGTATAGAGCGCTATCTGAGACAGCAGCAGAACTGAGCTGGATGTGTTCAATTCTCAGAGAAATTGGAGTACCTATCACTGTCACACCAGAGCTCTACTGTGACAATCTATCATTAGTACACTTGACTGCGAATCCAGCGTATCACAAGCGTTCTAAGCACTTTGAGCTAGATTATCATTATGTAAGAGAACGAGTGGCTCTTGGTGCTTTGGTGGTGCGACATGTCCCGGCTCGTCATCAGCTAGCTGACATATTCACAAAACCACTCGGTTTCAGAGCATTTGACAGTCTAAGGTTCAAACTTGGTGTTGAAGTTACACCCACACCAAGTTTTCGGGGGCATATTAATGAGAACATACAAAACGGCAGAAGATTGACAAGAGAGCAAAAGGGAAAACAGAAGATGGGTCACAAAGATAAGAATAAGCCCAATACAAGTGGTCCCAAGTTTGAATCAACCGCTCAATGGCTCTGTCTTGGAAATGAAGACAAACTCAGCAAAAGCAAATGACAGAAGCAGAACGTGACGAGAGCCGGTACAGAAGAGGTTAATGGTGTGAAGCTGGCAAATAGATTCTCAGCCCTTGATGTATAGAACGTATGTGATTAAGCCATCTGTCTAGGGCAACACTACTTACATTCTAGTATAAGTATCAGACTCATGTAATGGCTTGCAACAAGAAATGAATCCATGAAGTTTCAGTAAAAGAAAACTTCAGTTCATTACACTCAAATCCTTTCAAGATTCACTCTCTCTCTGGTAGACCGGAAGATTTGGATACTTTCTTCATTTCATTTCATTTCCAAACTAAAAATCGACATCAAACCACTCTCCTTTTGCGAAGTTGTTTGCTCCGACAAACCTTTAGTTTCCAGTGAAAGAAGGGTTTACCCTAAATCTCTGCTGTTTTTTTTTTTTTAAAAAAAATCTTAATTGGGTTTAAAGCTGATCATGGATTAATAGTGGCCCGGGATGTTTGATGCTAAGATGTCCTGACCCATCTTGTGTAGCTGCTGGTGGTCATGATATGGTTGGCAAATCAGCTTCCGAAGAGGACAAGAAGAAGTACAATAGATACTTTCTTAGATCCTATATTGAAGACAACAGAAAGGTAATTAATGCTATCAAGACTAATAGTCGTTGTTGGATTGATGCATTTCTTGCCTCCTTGTGCTCAGGATATTCAGGGTCGGCTCAACATTGTTAAGGGCCCTAGGGCAAAAGATTTTTTTTTACCCTTTAAAATTTATATATGGATAATATTTAAAATATTTTTAAAATTTAATTAGTAGTATTTTGTATATTTGTAATGAAAATAAAACTATATACATATCAAATAATTTTGGGCCCTTTTCAATTTTATTTATTTTATTTTTATATATAAATATATAGATTTATAAAAAAAATGGGTCCCTTGATTATTATTATACGGGGGACACACGCTTGGATCCGGCGCGTTCGCACCGCTTGTCCTCCCTTGTGAGCCGGCCCTGAGGATACTTGCCAATTCAACGCAGCTTAACGTTGTTGAATGGTTCAGGGGAAGCTGAGTCAGGTTTGGAGAGGCTCCGTCAGTGCGTAGAAAAGGAGTTGCTTCAATTTCTCAATGGGGAAGGCCCATCAAAAGATTTCAATGATTTCCGGACAAAACTAGCTGGTTTGACCAGGTAACCGTTTTGTCTTCGTACATCTATCCTGCTGTTTGATAGAGAAGAAAAAGAAAAAGGTGCTTCAGATGTTCAGACAGATCTAAGAATATATAATATTTGTGCAAGTATAAGTGACAAAAGTTTGCTATATTTAAAATAATGAAGCCATACATTATGTTCAAGGGTCATAGTCAGGTCCTGTAGTAGTTTTCCGAAGTAGCTCCATGACCTAAGCGAGACTTTTAATACAAGATTCTGCTTCTATTTCATTTGTATTCTAACAGTGTGACGAAAAACTACTTTGAGAATCTGGTGAAAGCTCTGGAGAACGGTCTTGCTGGTGTAGACTCGCACGCTGCTTGCAGCAGCAAATCAACAGGTTGCAGTAGTAAAACAAGAGTTAAAGGCAAAGGAAGTTCCAGAACTGGTTGATCGAGCAAAAGCCCAGATCTCATGTCCTCGTTAAGGTATAAAACCCGAACTGGTCTTAAGATCACTTCCAGCAGTTTCTTAGAGCATTTGGAGAATGCACACGATCTAAGAAAAGTACCAAACTGTACTCTCATGGTGGTGCGTGGGGTTTAGATTGTACGGTTCGTGATACATTTTCCTTCTTATGTATAGTGTAAAAGACAGGGCCGGCCCTGGGCCAAGCCCAATGAAACATTCGCCTTGGACCCCCAAAATTTTTGAAAATCTTTACTAAATGGTCTTGGGCCTCCAAACTTTCAGGGCCGGCCCTGGTAAAAGAATATGTATGTGTTATATATCTACAGTCTACACCCATTGTAACTTCACTTTTGTCATCTGCTCTGCTATGGCAGGCTCTGTGAAACCAAACCTAGTGAACTCTTGTGTCTCTGGTTCTAAAGAAAAAAAAGGAGCAAATGGTACATGCTTTGTGTTTGGCTTTTCCTGAACGATCCTATGTTTGTAATAATACTACATTGAAGTTAATCTCAAGAAATTGATTTATTTTAAATCTGTCAGGTGTTTAATTGTTACAACTTTATATCCAAATTTGATACAAGAGTTTTCTACTTGTTTGCAGCTCAAAAAAGTTTACAAATGACACCATTATTGATGCTACTACAACTTGATAAATTGAATGATTGTTTCTATTCTCTCTTTTGATTTTTTTTTTTTTTTGTTATTCTCCATTGTGCTCAACTTTAAGCCAATTAAATCACATTTTCTTTGTAGCACCAAAAACAGACACATTAAAAAAAAAAAAATCAAAGATCATTCTTTCTTCTTTAGTTTCTTAGACCTGATGGTCTATAGGTTTTGGAATGAACAAGCTCCATTGATTTGTTCTTGGGAGCATCAAGTAGCTTAGCTTTCTTCCTTGCTAAAGGGAACTCCATGGAATAAGACTTAGGACCATTGTCCCCAGCATCTTCTTTGAACATCTTTATGCTCAAAGCATTCAACAACGCCCTTGAGTACTGCCTCGACGCCATCTTCCAGTCTGTTCCTGATTTCATCATGGCCTTAAACTCATCAAAGCTTATCCTCCCATCCTGTCACGTTACCAACCAAACATGTTAGGAACCTCACATGCATCCGTTAAGTGTGATTATGTTTCATTTACCTTGTTGAGGTCAACGTCAAAGAAGATGTCTTTGATCCACTGGTCACCACCATGGCCTAGCTTATCGTCATCAAATAGAGCTTCCTTGAGCTCATCTAGCTCAATAGATCCGTTACCGTTCTTGTCAAAATACTTGAAAGCTTGCTGCAAATGCTCATCACAGCCCATTCTCTTCAAGTGTATTGCCAGTGTCACAAACTCTTCACAGCTCAACGTCCCGTTTCCATCTGTATCAGCCGCATCCATTAGCATCTTCACATCGTCATCCGGACAAACTTGTCCTATCTTCTTCAGACCATCTCTTAGTTCCTCAAATGTCAAGTGGCCGTTCTTATCAGTGTCCATCGTCTGAAACATTTGTATTATCGATTCTATCTCCTCGTTTGGTAGATTGTCAGCTACGACCTGTAAAGATTTGAAAGATCAGTTATAAAATTTATAGAGTGGTAAAGTAAGATTAATCAAGAAACTGTATATACCCTGAGGACTTTCTTCTTGAACCTGTTCATCAACAAGAACTGTTGAATCTTGGTCCGCACGCCATCTCCAAGATTCACATTTGGTGCTCTCTCTGCGTTCTGGATCCATGGATGTTCTGAAAAACATAGTTGTTAGATCAACTATGTCGTTTATTGATCGTTTTATATAGATAATGAAAATTGTATTGTTATGAAGTTACCAAGGACTTCTTGAACCGTGAGTCTGCTATAAGGATTAGCATCAACCATGTTCTTAACAAGTTCTTTGGCTTCACGTGAGACTTTAGGCCACGGATCTCTCTCGAAATCGATGTTCCCTCTCACAATTGCATGAGCTATTCCTTCCTCAGTTTCTGCCCAAAAGGGAGGCACACCACAAAGCAAGATGTAGAGTATAACACCAGCGCTCCAAACATCGATCTCAGGACCGTAGTTTCGTCTCAAAACCTCTGGTGCCATGTAATAAGGACTCCCCACAATCTCATTGAACCGTTGGGCTGCAATAACCATTCGGTTAAAACAGAGTTTTTCTTATTAAAACTGTTTCTGATGTTATACTATGGAGATGTGTGGTTTAGTTACCAGGTTTGAAGAAAATGGAGAGACCAAAGTCAATAGCTTTGAGTTGTGCAGTCTCGCTTTCGTTAGAGAAGAGGAAGTTCTCAGGCTTAAGATCTCTATGGATCACTCCATGTTCATGACATACCTTGGGACACAAGAAAACAACAATAAAGGCGGGAAAAAAACAAAAGATACAAAAGAGATTTGAATTTTTTTCACACACCTTGACAACTTCAAGAATGGTTTTAGCGACGGATGCAGCGGCGCGTTCAGTGTAATGCCCTCTGGAGACAATACGGTCAAAAAGCTCTCCTCCTTCACAAATCTCCATGACAAGATAAACCGCGTCTTTGTCCTCAAAGGCTTCCTTAAAGCTAACAATGTTTGCATGTTTTGGTAAAGATCTCATGATCTCAACCTCCCTTCTCACGTCCTCAACGTCTATCTCCGTCCTTAGCTTCTCCTTCGATATCCTCTTACACGCAAACCTGCTCATATTTGCTCCATGAAATCAAACAAAACAAAACAGTTTTTGCGAAAAAGACAAACTTTCAAGATTTCTATTATGTTATCTGCCAGGTCCGAAACCACAACATGTATAAGAAAAAAGAATATACCTTTCTCGAGTACTTATCTCAATACATTCATGAGTGACACCAAACTCACCACGGCCTAGTTCTTTCCCGAGTTCATACTTGAGGAAGATTCCATCACCAATGGGCTCGGGAAGAACACGGCTAGGTGGCTGGAAAATCAATCTCCGGGAAAGAGTACTAGTCGAAGAAGTATCGGTTTTAGGGTTAGAGGATGTTTTGGTGCTACTACTGTTGTTTCGCCTTCTTGCAGGTCTCTTCCCAAAGGGAGAACCTTTCAATGGCGACGAAACACAGCTTCCCATGGGATTTGTTTCTTGGGTTTTGTTTGGAATTAATGTCCAAAAAACCACGAATGATCGATGATCGATCAAGCGATTTTTTCAAGAAGGAGACTTATTCAAATGCACCCCATGGGAAGGAAGAGAGAAGCTTTTGTGCTCAAGTTTCTTTTGTTATCTTCTTATTTTTTGTTTTTCTAAATTCTTTTTCTTAGGGGCTTCTGTCTTATTCTTGTGATATTCTTGTGTTTTCGTGTTTTCTATGTTTATTTGTTGCTTGTTTGAAAGAAAGAGGAAAGTCCTAAAAGATTGGATGGATGGAGACTTCTTTCTATATTTGGTTTATGACAGTCTGTTTGGTTAAGTTTTCTTTTTCAAAAATCCGTTAACTTTCTTGCCGTTACTCCCGCACGCCATTTCCCATGCGTCTAAAGATAAGGGATGATCCAAATATCACCTTTTCTAAAGTATATATATAATTAAAGTATATGTTCGTCTATCAACTATGATAAATTATATGCATAATCAGGATAATCTATCTAAATTTTTATTGCTCAAATTATATATTTAATCATAATTTCAAAAATTGCTTTATTGTATATTTAGTATCAAAATTGATTAAACATTGGTTCCCCCTTTCCTTTTAGTTTTGGCTATTGATGGGTTTGTCCTGATCTCAAGAGGACTTGTAAGACTATTTTCTAAATCCTTGTCTTGTTGAAACCAGTTTTAAGATAAATTTGAAATCTAAATAAAACAGAACTACGGACTGAAATCTAACTATATCAATAAAAAAAAAATTCTTATTAGTTTGTTAGATAATTTGAAAGTTTATGATAACAATGATGAAATAGTAGACTGAAATATTAAGTTTGTCAATTATTTTGGATTCCGTAACGTTTGCACTCGAATAACTGAATAAACTATCAAATATTTGCGACCTGTTAAACAATGATATATTAGATTCAAGAAGGAGATTTATTCAAATACTAAAATCTAAATTTGCTAATTTAACAAATCTTTATCAAATCAGTGAAAAAGATAGAATTTTAACTCAGCATCCTTAAGTTAAGACTGAAATTATTAAGAGTTAGTTACTTGGACTGTTGGACATCCATAAGCGTTAAATTTTGAAAATTGAGAGTATGATCTTATTCCTCTTTCACCATAGTGTTTAAGATCTAAGCAAGCAGATCTACAAAACGATAATAGCTTTCTAAATTGAGATCCAAGGTAATGTCAAAATTGGCAAACTAACGTTTCTTTTTGTTTGCCAACAAGAATGCAAAATGTTAAAAATGAGGAACTTTGAAACGCAAATTATAATCCTTCAGATGTTCCTTTTTTTATTCTGAAGATAATGCAAAAAGGTAAGTTGTAGCATCAGCTTCTTGATAATATCACAGATGCAGAGAGTGGTTGTGTTGCAAAGAACCTCATAGGAACTTTCTGTGTGGTCTGCCTGCATCTTCGTCTTGCATATGCTGCCAAACAATTCAAGTTTTGATTACGTTAGCTTGACTGTCAAACACAAGACAAAATAAGATATCACTGAACTGTGTGGCAACTAGTAGTAACACATATAACCTTTTGCATATTAATCGTCATTGAAAACTCAAACTAAACAAGGAATGCCATAGAGAATAAATCGCATAACTGTGTCCCTTGCACCAATCCATATTCAAGAGCTCATAGTTCATAAACTAAAAATGGAGTAATAAAAACCCTTTTGAGGGCTGTAGCAAGAAACTGTTAAGATTCAAAAAGAAAGTCTATTTCTTCTTTTTTTTCTCACTGATGAACACAAAACACCACCAGAAGCAGATTAGTAAAACACAAAATAGCAAGCAATTATGAAAACAAGACTCAATTTCTCCAATAAATATTGTAATAAAATCACAGTAATCATCATCATCATCATCTAAGAATGCTACTGTGGAAGAAGATAGAAAAATTGTAGTTTTTCAGAATCCGATCGTTCCACCAGAATAACTGATTTGCTTTCACATAAGCTAAACCAATTAATGTATCATTTTTCATACGAATCGAGTAAGATTGAGAGGAAGGAGAGATAAAGAACTGACGAAATCTTTGACGATGCCCTTGTAGACAATGATGGGGAGAGCGATGCCGAAGATCCCGATGAGAGCGAAGTTGCGACGCGTCCAGCGGAAGTTATGCTCGAGATTCTCCCTGGCGGATCCCCAATCCTCTATGAACTTGTTCTTGTTCGTCTCCATTCCTCCTCCCATCTTCGCTTTCTCGATTCAGCGGAAGTTATGCTCGAGATTCTCCCTGGCGGATTCCGATAGATACCGGTTAAATTAAAATTATTTTGATTTTTCGATCAATTTAGTGATAAACCGGGCGACAACAATGATCAGATGTGAAAGTGACTTATAAGCTCAAGGCCCGGCCCAAAGTTTCGTTTAAACATCTTTACATCAATTTACAAAAATAATTTCTTTAGGCACTCCCGCGTAAAATTTTAAGTTCCAAGATTTTAACTATTACGGAGGAACAAAAGGGATACAGAGAACGTAATTGTCATTGGATCGCGCTATATTCATTTGAGTCACTTGGATTAAATTCTCAGTTTCTCTCCCGCTCTCTCTCTCTCTCCTTAAGAAGACTTTACATTTCCATATGCATAGAGATATCGCCGTTCATCAAAGCTCTTTCTGTATTCTTTAACTCGTTGCTATCTCTTTGGTTCATAGTAAAGAGCATCTTACTTCGACCAAAAAAAAAAAAAAGAAGAGCATCTTACTTTATTGTTGCACGGCCACTCTGCCCCACACATTGCTTTCCTAGGGTTTATAATATATATTCTGTGAATTTTACCTCTTGACTCTTTCTAATTCTCAGAATAAAAGAAAGAACAAACTTAGTGCTTGGTGTCTCTGAAGAATTCTTATTAATGTAAACATCATTCATTCTTATTACACCAACGTATCAAGAATGTTTAAAGAGTATAAGTCTATATTAAAAAACATACTTATATCACTTTCAAATAGTTGACATTTTCTTGTTTTTTAAATCGAGAGAGAATTGAATGGCATGAATCTTTCCTGCATTTGCCGTCTCTGTGTTTTTTTAATCTCTAATCACACAATTAATATGTTTATGTTATGATTAGATACAAATAAAAAACAGAATATAAACACATGCAGTGCGTTTGATTACTTCATAACTTCATTCTTTTCGAAGTAAAACAAAAAAAAAAACAAAAAATGCTTTGTACATTTGGTTGTGAAGATTGAATGAGTAAAATCTGAAAACCTTCAAAATGAGTTTTGCAGGTGGGAGAGATGGATCTAAAGGTTTCATGAAGAGGGTTACATCAACTTTCTCCACTAAGAAAAACAAGAACACAACAAATGATCCCAAACCACTACTTCCTCGGTCCAGATCAACTGGTTCAAACTATGAATCCATGAGGCTACTTCATGGTCAGGGGAAAAGGGCTCTTCCACATGTTAACACAAAGAGAACCAAATCTGCTGGTGTCTCTCCTCAGCCAAGGCGTCAAAAGATCGATGAATCCGGGAAACAGTTCACCAAGCTGAGATGTTTTGATGACAGCGATTCCGTTTGGCTGTCTTCGGATTGTGCTTCTTCCAGCTCTCTTCTAGGGGAACGCAGAGTCTCTGTGTCGTTTCATTTCTCACTCGACGAAAGGGTTGTCTCTTGGTTATCAAATGCTGCTAAGAATCAAGGTGACATCATCACTACCGCAGAGAATCATCAGAAAAGTTCAAAGAAGGCAAAATATTCTTCAGAGAAAAACAACAACAAGACTTGTCCAAGTGAAGAGTCATATGCGAGTCCTGAGTTGACTTTACAAGAAGAAAAGAAAGTTAGCTTCTCTTTAGAATCAGAGATGTCTCTGGAGAAATCTGCAGAGATTGGTGATCCCAAGAGCAAGACTGTTGCGGAGCCGCTCTTTTGGCCGTATGAGCAGAAGTTTGATTGGACACCAGATGATATATTGAAGCATTTCTCCATATCTCCTCGGAGAAAAAAGTCAACGGGAAATAAAAGTAATGGTACCTCTCCAAGATCAATGAGGGCACAGCTTCAGACAAGAAAGCTGGTTCTCAAAGAAGGGTGCAAGAGAAAGCTCATGTTCAATGGTCCTGGATCAAGTCCAAAACAAGCACGGACAATCGGTAATAAGAAAACCAAGATGAGCAAGAACCAACAACAGCCCATCATGAAGAGTTTGAAGAGGAACAATAGTTTGCCAGCAAGTTTGAAGAGAAACTCGAGGGAGGAGGTACCTGTTCAAGCTGCTGAAGAGAGTGTAGAGATGTGCAGAAAAACACCTAAGAAGCTTATCATGACACGCAGGTCCAGGACTTTCATAGAAGATGACTTTGCCTTGATGAATGATTTCTCTATAGAAAATGCGGTGGGGCTTTGCGAGTTCAGGGGAAGAGAAGGCATTGATTCAGACTTCAACACTGATGGTTTCTTGTTTGAAGATGCTCTATGAAAAAGATAAAGGCTTTACAGGTTCGAAAACCCGAGACTATAACAACATCTGCACTGTAGATTACGGAATTCGGCTCCGAACCTCCTGGTATTTTCAAAAAAACAAAAATCTGCATTGGAGACATTTTTGTTTCAATAAT
Source organism: Brassica oleracea var. oleracea (assembly GCF_000695525.1). Lineage (NCBI taxonomy): Eukaryota > Viridiplantae > Streptophyta > Magnoliopsida > Brassicales > Brassicaceae > Brassica > Brassica oleracea. Next base: position 11,536,915 of record NC_027751.1, read on the forward strand.
TGTGTATCTGTTGGTACAAGTTTGGGAATCTCTGAAATGTGTTTGCAGAGAGATGGTTTCCCTTCTTCTTGGAATGTTTTAGCAGAATAACTGTTTCCCTTATATTAAACATACTTTTTTCGTTGAGAATTCCTCGTTCCCTTTCGTGTGTTTGCTACATCTTGCTATTTCCCTTTTCCTGAAATATTTGGTGTTGTGTTTTCAAGTGAGTCAGAGAGATATAATGTGTATGTTTCTGACCACTCTAAGCAGAGAAAATTGTTATTGATATCTTCTTATTTGCCAAGATAAAATGCGATGTGTTGATCTTTTGCAAATATTTTATAAACCAAGTAACTGTCTGGCTTTTATAAGTGTTTGTGTAAGAAATAATTTACATTATCGATTACAAAAACATTTACTTTCAGTGGCTATACTGTATTTGGAAGTGAACTTGGAGGATCACCCAAATACATAGTGTGATAGGTAGAGAAATGTTTAAATTGATAAAAACCTTCAAGTTATTTGTTTTATTTGCTTCACAGATGTTGCATTTACAGACTTCCGGATGCATATAAACACATAACCAGGCCTCCTCCCGTACATGATACCACAATGTTTAATAATGTCTATCACTTTTAATTAGTTGTAATGAAAGAGCAAAGCCTTTGATAAAATTGGTTGGATGATTTTTAATGTCAACATCATTCCTATTACATCAACGTAGCAAGAATGTTTAAAGAATATTCTTAAAACAAAAAAAAATCATATATCATCTTTCAAGTAATTGACATTTTCTTTCTTATTTTTTTTTTATTCAGAGAACGGCATGAATCTTTCCTGTATTTGCCGTTGCTGTTTCTCTAATCACAAGCTTAATATGTTAATATTATGAATAGACAAAAAAACATAAACACATTAAGAGTTTGATTTACTTCAGAACTTCATTCTTTTGACAGTAAAAAAAAAAAAAGCTTTGTATTTGGTTCTGAAGATTGAATGAGTAAAATCTGAAACCTACAACATGAGTTTTGCAGGTGGGAGAGATGGATCAAAAGGTTTGATAAAGAGGATTACATCAACTTTCTCCATCAATAAAAACCAAAACACAACAACAAATGATCCGAAACCAGTTTTTCCTCGGTCCAGATCAACAGGTGCTAGCTATGAATCAATGAAGCTGCGTCAGGGGAAAAAGGCTCTTCCTGATGTCACAGCAAAAAAGACAAAGAGGACCAAATCTGCTTGTGTCTCTCCTCAACGAAGACGTGAAAAGATCGACGAGTCCAGGAAACAACAGATTGAAGATATCGATTCCATTTGGTTGACTTCTGATTCTTCTAGCTCCCTTCTAGGGGAACGTAAAGTCTCTGTCTCGTTTCACTTCTCACTCGACGAAAGCATCGTCTCTTGGTTATCAAATGCTGCTAAGAATCAAGAAGACACCAAAGACAATCATCATCATCATCACCAGAAAAGTTCAAAGGATGCAAAATATTCTTCAGAGAACATACGAAAAGATGGAAAATATGTTGGAACAGATTCTGCAAAGCCGTGTTCTTCACATTTACCTGAAAACAACAACAAGACTTGTGAAGAGACCTCTAGTTTCAACAGATATGTGAGTCGTGAGTTGACTTCGCAGAGTCACGAAGAAAAGAAAGTTACCTTCTCACTAGAATCAGATGCGTCTCCTTCACCGGTTATCTCAAATCTTTGGCCACCTACTCCTCCTATAACCATACTAGCATCAGCTTTGGAGAAAGTTGCGGAGATTGGAGGTTCAAAGAGAAGGAATGTTGTGGAGCCGCTTTTCTGGCCATTGGAGCAGAAGTTTGATTGGACAACAGATGATATAATGAAGCATTTCTCCATGTCTCCTCAGAGAAAAAAATATATTGGATCCAAAAGTGCTAGCACCTCACCAAGGTCAATGAGGGCACAGCTTCATACAAGAAAGCTAGATCTCAAAGAAGGGTGTAAGAGAAAACTCATGTTCAATGGTCGGCCTGGATCAAACTCAAAACTAACACAGATTCCAGAACTGAAACAAACAATCAGCAGCGACCAACCACCCATCAAGAACCGTTTGAAGAGGAACAAAAGTTTGCCATCAAGGTTGAGAAACACCAGCGAAATATCTTCAAAGGTGGTACCTATTGAAGCTACAGAAGAGAGTGTAGAGATAAGTAGAGAGGAAAAGAAAACACCTAAGAAGCTTGTCATGACCCGTAAGTCCAGAACTTTTTTAGAAGATGACTTTGGTTTGATGAATGATTTCTCTATAGAAAACGCGGTGGGGCTTTGCGAGTTCAGGGGAAGAGAAGGCATTGATTCAGACTTCAACACTGATTGTTTCTTGTTCGAAGATTCTCTATGAAAAGCAAAAGGCTTTATACGACATCACGGTTATATATTGCATATACTTGTCAAACAAACATCTGCATTGGCGACAACTTTGTTCCTTGATTGTATACCTGTTGGATAGTAACATTTATTTATAAGTTTATAACACATATATGTCATGCGTTTTGGATCAATCAAAAGAGCTGGAACATAAGTTTATGTTCCTTACTCCTTACTCCTTAGAATAAGCAGAGCAGATAGAAGGAGAGAAACACAACACATTGGAGAAATATAGAAACCATGGATGAAAATTGAAAAGTCACTGTTTTAAAAAGTAGAAAAAAAAAAAGAGGGAGAGACCAGTCTAGAACGCTGCGCTGTTTTTAATATAGAAACGCTGATATCATGTCATGCGTGTCGTTTCAATCAAACCAAAACGACACAAAGTATACCTTTTGTTTACTGTCGGATGAGTTAACACTTAACATCCATTTCCCTATTGTCTAGGGTTTCATGAAGAAGCAAGCTTCTCCCTCCGCCATGAATTCACGGCGGTGCACGGTCTTGGAGGATCCTCAAATCATAAGTCGAAGCATCTCACTACTTACTGCTGACGAAGTGTTACTGAAGATTCCAATCGATCTCATAATCGAGATATTCTCGAGGTTACCGTTGAAGTCTATCGCGAGGTGTCGTTGCGTATCGAAGCGGTGGGCGTCCTTACTCCGCCGTCCCCATTTCACGGAGTTGTTCTTCACCAAATCGTTGGCTCGCCCCCAGCTATTTTTCGCATGCCAGAAAGAGAGTGAGATGATCTTCTTCTCTTTACCTCAGTCTCAGAATCTTAATGAGTATGTGTCTCTTACAGCCGCGGATCATCATATTACTTTCCCCTTTGAGCGTGTGGATGGCATATCTAGTTCTGTCAATGGATATGTCTGTATAAGCGGTCATCAGATCTTAAAAGGAAGGAAGACCCGAAAGGATGTGTTGGTGATATGTAACCCTAGCACGGGACAATCCTTTACTTTACCCAAAATACCTAATCTGAAGAACATGAAGAGCACTGCAAAGATCTATTTAGGTTATGATCTGATTGAGAAACAACACAAGGTGTTGGCAATGGCCAGGGCCCAAGGTAGATGGTAGAAGTGTGCATCAAGTTCTTACATTAAAAGGAACTAGGAACCTGACTTGAAGGATGATTGAATGTAGCGTACCCCATTATTTTCCAAAGGCAGAGTGCATATGTATCGACAGTGTTTTGTACTACGGTGCTTTAGGTTCCAATATGTGTCATATTCTAGTTTGCTTTGATGTCAGATCTGAGAAGTACAGCTCCATTAAAGCCATTCAACGAGCAGTAGAGGTAGGTGCAACTCTGGTAAACTACAAAGGTAAATTGGCTTCGCTAAGGGCGCAACCTAACCCCCATGCTATTAGTGGAACAAGTACAAGTTTTGAGATGTGGATTCTAGAAGATCCTGAGAAACATGAGTGGTCCAGCCGTATTTACAAATTGCCTCCTGTTTGGAAGGATATAGTTGCAGGGGAGGTCTTATTCTTTAAAGGAGTGACTGCTACAAATGAAATTGTTTTGTCCCCCAAAACTTCATCCGACATTTATTACGTTTACTACTACAATTTCGACAAGGAAAGTATAACAAGAGTTGATTTCCAAGGAATGAAACCGTTTAGGAAGGGTTGGGGTTCTGGAGTTTTTACCATACTGAACCATGTAGAGGACGTGAAACTTATGTAATTGTTTTAGAACTTTGTAACGGAAGCTGGCTCCTTGAAGATGTTAATGAAAACTTTTTTTTTCCAGTGGTTCTGTGTTGTTGTTATAACTTTTTGCTTATCTAAGTTGTAAATTATGGTTTTGAAACTCCTCTGGACTGATTTCACTTGCTACTATTTGTTTTACTTTTGATATTGGACTTAGGTATATGTACATTAACAGATCATAATTGCTTGGATTGGAGCAACACCTACTGTGTACTCCATTGGGATAAGACATAACTCTCTGCTTCTTATACTGTACTCCTTCAGCTCCTTGTCCTGTTTACAGACACGAGCAAGTGATGTTGAGTCCCGATCATAGGTTTTGAGTAGCAATCCTAGTAAAAAAAGGTGTCGAGATTCTGCTCACGTGGTTGTTTGAAGATATGGAGCGCTTAGAACCTGTACAGACAATTGAGAATAAAGTCATTGTTGGATTGGAAGAGAGACAAATGAAGCATGATTGGATCCAAAACAATGAAGCAAAGAGAGCAGATCTTGACTTGTTCTTGAAGAAACTGAATGTATTGCACCGCCTCAGGCAATCTTAGTGAGAGCCCCTTATGTTTTACAGTGCTTCTGTGTGTGTTATAACTTTTCGGTTATCAGAATGAATATTCTCTGTTCTATACCATATATCCTCTTGTTTCAGTGGTTATGGAGCAATGATTGTTCTAGATTATGTTTTTTCAAACTCTTGTCTACCTGCCACACTATGTTATTTGGTGATCCACTAATTACACTTTCCGACTATAGCTTCAAATTTTTTTGCTTTTAATATTGAACTTAGGTATGTTACATCATAACTGGAATCTATCTGAGTTGTTGTATCCTTTGTTAATCTGTTTTATGAGCCAAATACATGTATTATAAATTCAGATTGGCTGTAGAGCTTGCTCGGAAACATATTATTGTGTTGTTTGTTACTGTACTGAAGCAGACTCGAGGATTGCTTGGATTCTGTTGCGGATCAAATCTAATGGCCTCATCGCCTGTTTCTCAGAGAAAAGAGGCAGAATGCTACACAGCTGTGGACTAGAATTGCCTTCTGAGAAACTAAATCTGTTGAAACAAGTTCTTCAAAGTCGTCTTTGCTTTTACCTGAAAGCAACAACAAGCTTGCTCGGGGAAATCGTGAGAAGGGTCATCTACTTCCAATAGATATGTCAGTCCTGAAGAAAAGAAACTTAGATTCTCACTAGAATCAGAGGTGTCTCCTTCACTGGTTAGCTCAAGTGGTGGGAGATCTGGTCCTAACTAAAACCATACTACCATCAGCTTTGGAGAAAGTTGCAATGATGGTATGAATGGCTACTTGACATGAGAGACTCACCTGCCTATATTCAGATCCTCAGTGTGGTGTATGGAGGACAACTTTGATCAACCAAGTCATGTGAGATGTCGGACCTAATTTATTGAAAAAAAAGTCTTTGCAGGTTCTAAAACAGAGAAGATAACATGATACGATTACATACATACTTGCCAAACAAAAAAATCCGCACTGGCCACAATTTTGTTCCTTGATTGTATATCTGTTGGAAAGTAATTAGTAAATACATATAACATTTATATATACCACATATATGTATGCGTTTTGGATCAATCAATGCTCTACCAACTGAGCTACACACTGAGTTCTATATACAGAGAATTTACATTATCGATTACTAAAACATTTAGTTTTGGAGGCTATAGTCGAAAGTCAAATTAGAGGATTACCCAATTACATAGTGATAGGCAGACGAGTGTTTTAAAAGGCTAATTTTTCGCTTAGGTTGTGGTAAGAGTGTGTAAACATATGGCATCAGCAACTAGATATATACTTCCACAGAGGCAATTAGTACAAAAAATGCTTTGACAAAACGACCATTTCAATATGTGATGGTTTCTTTGTTTGGTTTGCTAATTCTTAATATGTGTTTTGCTAGAAAATTTCATCTCCAGGGGAAAATACCATTTCTTATACCGTAAACACACACATGAAACTGGACACAATCAGAATTAAACTATTGAATTGTAACTTTAACACAAGTGGGTTTTGGACAAAATATTTAATTTTATTTCCTGCAGTATCATCCAAAATCCGACCTTTTGTAATTTGTATATTTGAGAAAAAAAAACATTGTATGATTAATGTTTCTCTGAAAATATGAATTGCATCAAAGAAAACTGTTAGGATACGGCAAAAGAATTCTCAGGGCTCTTTGTTTGTATGTCCATCCCATTTACGGTCTGTTTTGTTGTGCTGTGACAAATCGGTCCTACTCTTTTTTTTTTGTTTGCTAATTCTCAATCTCTGTATTGCTGGAAAACTTGTCTCTAAGGGGAACCAAGAGTGGCTTTGAAAGGAAGAACGGGTCGCCATTAACCCATTTCTGGTGCGTCATCGTTACTATATCTTATACCTTAATACACACATGAGACTCAAAATCAATGAAAGTATCGAACTGTAACTTAACACAGGTGGGTTTTGGACAAACTATTTGATTTGCGTGCCTTCCGTCACTAAGACACTAAAAACATTTTCATCGAGTTGAATAAAGGTAACCAAAGCAAAGAACTAATACAAGATGAACTGCATCCAAGAAAACTGTTAGAACATTTAACATTTTCGTGGTATGCAAGAAAATCATAGAGTTCATTGTTTGTATATTGGGGATTATAGTGAATATATCCAACGAGCAGAGAAATTCTTGTTTTTCTCTCGAAATGCATTGACAGTTAAGAACGACGTACCGTTTTTTAATTAACAAACGACACGCAAACTAATTTCGTGTCGTGTGTCGTTTCAATCAATCCAAAACAACACAAAGTGTAACTTTTGTTGACTGGAGGAGCAAGCAACTGACGATCGTTTCATGTTTTATTTACAAAGTCGTGTCGGATGGGTTAATTGCATTGCTACTTCCCGATTGTCTAGGGTTTGACGAAGAAGCAAGTTTCTCCCTCCGCCATGAATTCACGGGGATGCAACGTCTCGGAGGATCCTCAAACCATCTGTCCTAGCAGCTCACAACTTAGCGCAATTGATGATTTATTACTGAAGTTACCAATCGATCTTATCGTCGAGATATTCTCGAGGTTGCCGTTGAAGTCTATATCGAGATGTCGTTGCGTATCTAAGCGGTGGGCCTCCTTTCTTCGCCGTTGTGATTTCACGGAGTTGTTCTTGACCAAATCTTTGGCTCGCCCGCAGCTTTTGTTCGCCTGCCGAACACAGAGGGAGACGGAGTTGCTCTTCTTCTCTTCACCTCAGCTTCAACATCCTGATGAGAACTTGTCTACTATAACCGCCGATCATCAAGTGAGTTTCCCCTTTGAGAGCGTCTATGATATATCTAGTCCTGTCAATGGCTTTGTCTGTATACGAGATGATTTGATGTTAAAAGATAGGAAGACCCAAGAGCTTGTGTCGGTGATATGTAACCCTAGCACGAGACAATGCTTTCCTTTACCCAAAATGAATATTGATCCACTAGTGAAAAAGAGTACTCCGGTGAGAAGCTTTTTAGGGTATGATCCCATTGAGAAACAAGACAAGGTATTGGCAATGATCAAACGATATGATACAGTTGTGGATCATCAAGTTCTCACATTAAGAGGCTCCGGGAACCTGACATGGAGAAAGGCTGAATGTGGCATACCCCATTTTCCTCCGAATCCAGACTCTATTTGCATCGGCGGTGTTTTGTATTACGCTGCTAGAGCTTCCAGTGGTGGTTATATGATAGTTTGCTTTGATGTCAGATCTGAGAAGTACAGCTTTGTTAAATTCACGGAAAGAGAAAAGTATTTTGCAACTCTGATAAACTTCCAAGGTAAATTGGCTTCGCTAATGGCGCATCCCAACCCCCTTTTTATTAGTGGAACAAGTACAAGTTTTGAGATGTGGATTCTACGAGACCCTGAAAAACATGGATGGTATCCACGTATATTCAATTTACCTCCTACGTGGAAGGATGTAGTTGGAGGGGAGGAGTTATTATTTAGAGGAGTGACTGCTACAAATGAATTTGTTTTGTCCTGCAACTGCAAATCTTCATCCGAGCCTTTCCATGTTTACTACTACAATTTCATCATGGAAACTATAACCAGAGTTGAAATCCAAGGAATGGGAGCGTTTGAGAGGGGTTCTATAGTTGGCATATTTCCAAACCATGGAGCAGATGTGAAGCTTGTGTAATTGTTTTTGAACTTAATAGCATAGGCTGGATCTAAAGTTCTCATCTTGAAGATCTTAATGAAAGCCCTTATCTTTTCCACTGATTTTGTGTTGTTGTAACTTATTTCCCATATCTGTTGTTCAGTGGCTCATGCACACACTATGGAGCAATGATTGTCCTAAATTATGTTTTTGAATTCACTTCCAGACAATAGCTATGTATTGTTTTACGTTTGAAATTGGTCTGTACATTGATTGGCACATCATAGTTGGAATCTATCTGAGTTGTTGTCATCCTTTGTTCATCCGTCTACGAGCCAAAACATTAATGATAAACTCAGTTTGGCTATATAGCTTGTTATTGTGCTGTTTGTTTTATACTGAAGGAGGCTTGGGGGTGTGGTGGATTCCTTTGCGGATCGGATCTCATGGCCCTGCCTGTTTCTCAGAGATAGGCTGCAGAATTCTCTAGGACAACACTACTGTGGACTCCAATTTCTTTCTGCAAAAATAAATATGTTGGAACAAGTTCGGCAAAGCCGTCTTTACTTCTACACTGAAATCATGTTAAGGGTCATCTACTTCCAATAGGTATGTGAGCCAGTCATTTGACTAACAAGAATGGGATGTGTGTCCTTCAGCGGTTAGCTCATCTGTTGTGCAATCTGATCCTAGTAAAACCATACCAGCATCTGCTTTGGAGAAAGTTGCTCTTAGAACTAACTTGTAGTGAGGGTAATGAGTATGAACGGCTACTTGACTCAGTGTTCACGAGAGGCTCACCCGCCTATGGAAGACTTGTTGACCAACCAAGTCATTGACGGAGCTAGTTTTCATAAATGCAAGTTGATGAAATATTCAAGCTTACTCTGTTTTCTTTGCTTGTTAGATGTAGCATTTTCGTTGAACAACAAAAAAAATGAGAAATTGCACTTCACACATTAGCACTTTACCCTATTTAGCTCAATACCCATCGACTTACTTCTCTGTTATTATCGATATTTGTTGGACGATTTTAAACCTATAGTAATTTATCGGTTTTCTTTGGTTTTCTTTTTTCAATTTTCGGATTAACTATAGTTACACTTAAAGTTTATTGTCAGACAAGTTGTAACCTATCCCTGTTCTTTAAAACCTTCAATTTCGATAATTCCTATCTAAGCTTTTCTGCTATATATATTCTTATGTTCGTCTTTCCATCTATCTCAATTTTCGGATTAAATAGAAGCTTTGCATACGTCTCCGTCTGAGACAAGCTGGCTAGACCACAAGCAATAAAGAAACAAAAACCATGAACATCAAAAGGCCTCGAACCATACCACATAACCCATCCCAATCAGATTCCACAAAACCCATTCTTATTTTTGTATTATGTCACGACATAATTGATTTTATTTCCTATATAAAAAACTTAGGCGGATATTATTTTATTTGTCTTGTATAAAGTTTGTTCTAAACCATAACAATCATCATCAGAAATACCAAATTTTATATCGGGCTACAAATTCCTCTATAAATCTAAGCACTTAAATAGCTTGCTAATTCTTCGTTCAAGGCCTGCTATAAATTCCTATATCAATAAAAGCAAATAACTAATTTTGTTAAAAAAATATATTAAAAATTTGTGCTATAAAATATATACATGTTAGCCGGCTACATACATTAGATGGCCTAAACAAAATTTATCCGGTTATTACTCTTTTTGTCTTGGATAAAATTTGCTCTAACCATATCAGTTACCATCGATAAAATGTATTAAATTTTCATGCAAATCTATTAAATGCATTTAGCCGGCTAACATATACTCCCTCTGTTTTTTTAATGTTACATATTCTAGATTTTTCACACATTTTAATAAAACACATTAAATTTGCATATTTTTTGTGTTTATCTTTGTTTTATAATTTTAAGCCAATAACAATTCAGTAAGTGCAATTAAGTTTTTTGAAATTTACAATTAGTTAATAAAACATGTATTGAAAATGTAAAAAATGGATTTTTTTAAAACAAATTTTTTTCCTAAAATATGTAATATTAAGGAGTAGAGGGAGTATATTATATGTGAATCGAAAAGCTAAACGATAAAATATGATGTAGCTGAAAGCCCTTTTACAAAAAAAAAAAATGATGTAGTTATGTTTACACGTAGGTTCAGAAGTGGTCGACTTCCCTTATACGTACGTGTTCATTACCTATATATAGCCCCTTTTTCCCAAATTGAAATTGAAACTGTAACCCTACTTTTTCTCTGTTTTCTTCCTCTTCCGATCCCCTCGAAGACCCTATATGACCTATCTATCAACCACCGTACAAACATAATCTCGTCTGTTTCACACATTTTTCAAATTCTCTCATAAATCATTTCCGATTTATCTGTTTAAAAATGTATTTTTTCTCTTGGTTGTTCAAACAAAAAAATTAATTTTTCTACGGAGGTTATATTGGTTGTAAAATTTTACTCTGATGGAGTTTATTTGGAAATGGTAAAAATCTTCTACTAGCAGAGAGAGGGTTAGTAAAATACACGCTCATAAATAGTTTGTCAAACTCCCAAAAACACTGTATTGAGTATTTTTTTAATTTTGCATATTTTTTGTGGTTTTTGAGCTAATTGACTCAAAAAAAAAAGCTAATTTCATCAAGGAGATGACTTTTGCGTTGATGGATGATTAATTTATCTATCGAAAAGGCTGTGGTTGGGGCATATATTTAGAGTTTTGTGTGACCTCATCGATAAGAAATGGGAGAGTTTGAGTAACTTAAAAGAGTTAAAACAAACCTAGTTTGTTTCTTAACAGTCGTCTCATAGATGGTGAGAAGATCCATTCAATTTTCGCACTTGTGCCATTACTCTAAGCCAATGGGTGCATATTTTGGCAAGTACTGACATACTATCCAAGGTTGCTTCCGAAGTCAACAATCCCAAGCCTTCTCCAAACCATAGAGGATGTCTTCTCCCTCGCAAATACCCATAATCCGTTTCTTGGTCTTCTCTTATTGATGTTTTGGTCGCTCCTCCCAGTAGAAGAACTTTATGTTATCAGTTATACAGTTAATTAAAGGAACGCTTAATGGACTGATTTTTAAAAGTCAATATCTACTCTCGTGCATCCTTTTGTATATAGTTCATACTATTATTCTTTTGACAGTTTACTATTACTGTAAAGGTGTTAAACTGAACTCCACTTCTGACCGAACATTCTCAATTATGTATATGACCGACCCAACTACACAACAAAAAAATAGTAGTATACATTTAGAACAGGGGCATGATTGTAATATCGCTATGCTATGATGCTAAAACCCTACCTTCCTCTCCATCGAGGCCATTCACCACTATATATATACACACACACGCTTCTCGATCTCCCTCTTCAACCTAGCCGCTACACTATCTTCCCTCAGCGACAATCACTGAGGTAAGCGATTTACTCCCCATCTATTATCTCATTTCTTACTCTTCTGAAACAGTTTCGATCTCATTCAATTTCTATCAGCTTAACGCTTCTTTACATATATCGTTTTATTTGGAAGATTGATTGCTGGTTAGATCTGTTGTGTGTTGATCGTTTCTTTAAATGATTCATCTGCAGATAATTCAGCCATGGGTAAAGAGAAGTTCCACATCAACATCGTGGTCATCGGCCACGTGGATTCCGGAAAATCGACAACCACCGGTCACCTGATCTACAAGCTCGGCGGTATCGACAAGCGTGTCATCGAGAGGTTCGAGAAGGAAGCCGCCGAGATGAACAAGAGGTCTTTCAAGTACGCGTGGGTCCTTGACAAGCTCAAGGCCGAGCGTGAGCGTGGTATCACCATCGACATTGCTCTCTGGAAGTTCGAGACCACCAAGTACTACTGCACCGTCATCGACGCTCCTGGCCATCGCGATTTCATCAAGAACATGATCACCGGTACCTCCCAGGCTGATTGTGCTGTTCTAATTATCGATTCCACCACCGGTGGGTTTGAGGCTGGGATCTCTAAGGATGGTCAGACGCGTGAGCATGCTCTTCTCGCTTTCACGCTTGGTGTTAAGCAAATGATTTGCTGCTGTAACAAGGTGAATGATCTCTTTACTCTTTAGCTTATTTGTGTGTTGTTGTGTTCTTGATGCTAACGTTATTGATTATGTAACAGATGGATGCTACTACTCCTAAGTACTCTAAGGCTAGGTACGATGAGATTATCAAGGAGGTGTCTTCTTACTTGAAGAAGGTTGGTTACAACCCTGACAAGATCCCGTTTGTCCCCATCTCTGGTTTCGAGGGTGACAACATGATTGAGAGGTCCACCAACCTCGACTGGTACAAGGGACCGACTCTCCTCGAGGCTCTTGACCAGATCAACGAGCCCAAGAGGCCTTCAGACAAGCCCCTCCGACTTCCCCTCCAGGATGTCTACAAGATTGGTGGGATTGGAACGGTGCCGGTTGGTCGTGTTGAGACTGGTATGCTCAAGCCTGGTATGGTTGTGACATTCGCTCCTTCGGGTTTGACCACTGAGGTTAAGTCTGTTGAGATGCACCACGAGTCTCTTGTGGAGGCGCTTCCAGGTGACAACGTTGGGTTCAATGTTAAGAACGTTGCTGTCAAGGATCTTAAGCGTGGGTACGTTGCGTCCAACTCCAAGGATGATCCTGCTAAAGGCGCTGCTAACTTCACCTCCCAGGTCATCATCATGAACCACCCTGGTCAGATTGGTAATGGTTACGCCCCGGTTCTTGATTGCCACACCTCCCACATTGCTGTCAAGTTCTCTGAGATCTTGACCAAGATTGATAGGCGTTCTGGTAAGGAGATTGAGAAGGAGCCCAAGTTTTTGAAGAATGGTGATGCTGGTATGGTGAAGATGACTCCCACCAAGCCTATGGTTGTTGAGACTTTCTCTGAGTACCCACCGCTTGGACGTTTCGCTGTTAGGGACATGAGGCAGACTGTTGCTGTCGGTGTCATCAAGAGTGTTGACAAGAAGGACCCGACCGGAGCTAAGGTGACCAAGGCTGCCGTCAAGAAGGGTGCCAAGTAAAGTACCTTCAGCAAGAGTCTTTCATCCGAAGACAATTTTAGTTTTTTCACAGTAGTTTGGTGTTTGGTCGCTTGTTTGTGTTATAGCTTCGTCTCTTGTCCGTCAGAACTATGTTCTCGTAACTGGGTTCTCGATCGGAGGTGGCGGAGCTACGTTGAACTCTAGCTTGCTGTTTTTTTGTTTTACTTTTGCTATCGGGTTATGAACTATTTTGGATGTTTAGTTATTATGAATATGGCATGAGATCATTTCGTGTTGTCTAATATTGTTTTTATGCGTATCGTAAATCTCTGAAGACATTGTTGAATCCATTTTATTACAAATGCTAACTTTCACATTTTCTTGTTGGGTCACAAGAGTGAACTAACAGCCTCTCGCATATTTTTCAATCTAGTTAACGGGGACAGTGAATGCTCTCGCTTCCAGGAACAAATAACGGGGACAATATATAGCCCTGTTCGTTTCATAATCGCCGGATCCAGCGGCTGCGGCAGAAAAACGTACTGTGGCGGAGACAAAAATTAGTATCAAAGGCCAAAGTTGACGCTAATAGATTGCCGGAAAGAGCAGAAACTTAAACGCCAATGCCGCTGATTTATTCAGCGTCCGTTTTATTCGTTGTTTGTTGCCGCAGAGACTGAAAGTTCAGTTAACGATGTTTTACTGGTGCTCTGTGTTGCCACTTTTAAAGGTTTAATTTTCTGACGCTACGTTTGACGCTGCGTTGATGAAACGAACAGCGCTTATGTCGAAGTCTAGACAGTAACAATGCTTGCATTTTACGACATGTTACACGTGATCAGGGAGGGTCATGTTCCCTGCACTGCACAAGACAAAAATCGGACGAAGCGAGTCTTTCTTTTCTTCTTATGGTCAAGCAAATGGATCGTTGAATAGCTTGTAACAGAATACTATTAAAAAATGTAGGAACAAAATTCCCTATAACTAAGGACTTATTTGTGTACTAACCAAAAAAAGGAAATTGGTTTTGCAGAGAGAGGGAAGAGAAAGTTGAAGAGAGAGTGTATTTTTGGTCACTTAGCAAATTAGGGGTGTTTGTGATAGAAGCAAATTTCCCTATAACGAATGTTCAATCAATACTATGTTTCATGCTCTTAGAGTTACATGTCGTAAAATGAGTTTCTACGTGATATCGTAGAGTTCGTTATATAGTAGTTGTAATGTTATATCAGTTATCTAAAAAACAAAATTAGGTTTTAAAAATAGTTCAAAAGTATGGATTAGTTTTGGGAAGATTACTCAAATAACACTAATCTTTGTTTTTATTACTAGATTAACACTAATTTTTTTTTATTTACAAAACTGTTTTTTGTACCCAAATTGCCCTCATGTCCTTTGTTAACAAAAAAAAATATTTATCAAAAATGCTATTACTATTTTATAAAAAAAAATTATTTTCAAAATTGATAAAAAACATGCCGTTAAAAACCTGTGATACATGATAACAGATTTATTAATTTCTGGCAAATTTATTTCATCCCGCAGATTTACCTTGGCAGACTTAATATTGTTATAGACTTTTATAAAAACTCTGCCATACATTACAATAGACATATTTAAGTTAGCAGATTTGTTTAAGCTCGTAGACTTTTATAGCAGATTTTTAATCCTATGATAGCAGTTTTTTAATATGTGGAAGACTTTTTTTCGGATCGATGTTTTTTTTCGCGGACTCTTATTTTAGTTTGGCAGATTGTTCTATATTCGAGATGGCAAACTTATATTATCTTACTTTATCTATGGCAAAGTTTTCGTATAGTAGTCTTTATAGCAAACTTATAAGTTAATAACAAAACTAACTTTTAGTTGATAGCATACTTTTATACGACATGGCAGACTTATAAGAGTTCTATGTAGTGAAAGACCTTTTTAAAATAAACCAGATTCCGGTTTACTAATTGAACCGAGTAAGATTAAAATTTCCGGTTAAGTTATGACAAAATTGAGCCCAAAAAATCGATTATTAACTCCTAGGTTTAGCCGCAACATCTTCTCCAAGACACGTTTTTCTCCTTTACTAACAACTGGATTTCATGTTAATCCCAAGAAAATTTGATGGAAGGTCTTAAAACAGTTTGTGGTCAGTGGCTATTCGAGAAGGAAAGGTGGATGTTTCACGTTGATAACAGAAGAGAAACCAAAGTAATTCCAGTTAATGACAACACAAGCTTCAAAGATTTGATAAACAGGGTTTACGAGGATTACGGATTAGATATGGGACATGTTCACATTGAATTGAGTTACATGTTCAGCAGGAAGAGTTTGAAAAATCTTACTCTTGACACACCCCCAGTAAAAATTGAGAATATCCGTCAGTTGCAAGGTTTCTTCCGTCACCTAAAGTTTGACCGAGTTCGGCTATGCGTGGAGGTCACTTATAAAGGCAGCAAAGAGACGATAAAACAGAGCACTCATGGAGGACATGTAGATCAATACGACGAAGACTCAGACACTGACGGAGAACGGTTTGACTATTGCGATGATCCAGATGGTGCGACATCAGATGATGAGGACTTTATAGCCTACGGATTACCTCTAGAAGTAGATATGTAGATGAAGAAGGAGTATAAGCCAAAGATTGGGTCAGCGACAAAATAAAAAAAGGCTGGAGTAGTCATTCCGCATGTTAGGCAACAACTGAATTTTATAAATATAGTTGTTGGCCAAAGTTTTGACTCCAAGTCTGAATTAAAAACACGACTTAAGATCTTGACGATAGTGCAACAATTCAATTATGATGTCGAGTACTCAACACCGACTCTGTTAATCGTAAAGTGTTGGATTGGAGGCTGTAGTTGGAAGTTAAGAGCATCACCAACAAGTAATACTCCTCGCTTTGCCGTGTGCAGCTTTGTTTCTGACCATACTTGTTCAGTTACAGAAAGATCAGCTTGTTGCAGACAAGCAACACCAGAGATTCTCGGATCTTTATACACTGATTTCATTGGTGGAGTGGAGCCAACCATTTTGCCAAGTCATGTGCATGTGCTTTGGAATAAAGGTTTCTTTCTTTTACTTGTGTACTCGAAAACTTTGTATATATCTAACTGTTTTTACTATTGTAAATGATAGATTAACTACTGGAAAGCTCACCGGACACTGAAATGTGCAAGATAATTGGTTAGGGGATCCGCAGAGAGTGGCTACCATGAGTTACCTGTGTATCTGCACATGATTAGAGATGCAAACCCTGAGACATTCACTCGCCTTGTAGTAGATTCTAGTGACAGATGTAAGTACATTTTCATTGCATTTGATGCTAGCATCAAGGGCTTTCCATTCATGAGAAAGGTTATTGTGGTCGATGGCACATTCTTGCAAGGAAAGTACAAAGGGACTCTACTAATTGCGTCATCACAAGATGGCAACTTCCAGATATTTCCAATTGCATTTGCGATAGTCGATACTGAAAACGATGAATCATGGAAGTGATTTTTCAGGCAACTGAGCTGTGTGATACCAAATAATGCATGAAAGACTTGCTATTATTTCTGATAGAGACAAATCAATTGGCAATGCAATTTCCGAGGTCTATCCATCTGCCAGCCGCGGAGTTTGCACTTACCACTTGTATAAGAATGTCTTGTTAAAGTTTAGAGGTCGCGAGTTGTTTGGTTTGGTTAAAAAGGCAGCTAATTCATTCAGGCTTTCAGATTTTGAGACCATATTTGATGAGATCAAAGCAATGCACCCGGCTTTGCATGGCTATTCACAGAAAGCAGATGTACGGAAGTGGGCACGAGCTCATTTCACTGGTGATAGGTACAACTTGACTACGACCAACATAGCTGAATCTATAAACAGAGTGCTTTCAAGTGTAAGAGAAGAAATAAGGCAAATGATGACACGCTGGTTTTCGGCACGGAAGAATGATGCATATTTGATGAAAACAACTCTAACTCGTGGAGTTGAGAAGCTTTTAGAGGTACACTTGAGTTCGTATAACACATGAATATTTTATGAACACAAAACTAATGTTGCAAACATACTTTCACAGGGACGTGTACCGTATTCTAAAATGCTAAGCGTACAACAGATAGATATTCACCAATATCAGGTTTCTGGTGTCTCAACTACACACATAGTGAATTTGACTATACCAAACCCTATAACCTAGTAGTAGAATTCACCACAAAAGCTTTGCTTGGTTAGTTTCACACCCAACCCAACCAATCTGAGATATTAACATAACTTTAGTCGAGAAATTTTCTAAAGCAATTCAAATCTATGCAGAGCTTTGGAAGTCAACTTTGGGATACAGTGTTTGCAGTTCAGGCTTTGCTTGCAAGTGATCTCTGCGATGAAACCTATGAGGTTCTCAGGAGAGGACACAAATACATAAAGATATCTCAGGTTTGATATCCTTGTATTTTGAATTGATCTGTGGAAAGAAAAGATTGAAAGTTGTTTCTAAATGAAAGAACATTTTAGGTCAGAGAACCCTTCAGGTGACTTCAAGAGCATGTGTCGTCACACATCCAAAGGCGCATGGACCTTTTCTGATCGAGATCATGGATGGCAAGTTTCAGATTGTACAGCTGAAGCTCTTAAAGTAATCAATGAGAAGAAGAAGTTAGCTATCATTTCCCCAAGATTTATGCCTCAAACTTAACATGTTGTACGTGTTTGGTTTTGTAGTGTTGCATGTTGCTCTCGACGATGCCAGCTGATGTCATTGGCCAGAAAATAGATCCTGAACATCTATTTGATTCTGTTAACCTCTTGCTTTCTTTACATGTGGGTTTATATGTACATGCAGAGTGTTGTTGAAAATTACTGCCTCTAAAAAGTATTCATGAGTCATCTCTATTCGTTATTTTATTAGAGTGAAAATGGAGGTTTTACTGCTTGATAAACTGCCCGCGCACCTGAATGGTTGGAAGTAAGAGCTAAACACACATAAAGTGTAAATAATAAGAAGAGAATTGTTGGGGGTGGATCTTGATCCTCTAGCAAGGCCTACAAGACAAGAAACTAGGCCCATTTGGGTAGGAAGTCCTAGACTTTATCATTGTATAAATAAAGAGATCTTTATTTTGATATTGGGTCTCTTCTCCCATTTTACACATTAAACACTTCTTACAAATAATTTATAGATTTAGATTTACTTGATCACTCTTGTAATACAATCTTCGATCTATAAATTCTTTTTGATGTTCATTTCTCATTTGATTCTTCAACATTTCTCCTAAACCTCAAGAATCTAATCTTTTATTTTTGGATTCTTTTATTGTATTGATTCAACAAATATTTCAGCAATTTTTGGATTAAACAGCTGGCGCTAGAAGGATGGGAGTAAGGAGAAACATCTTCGAATCATATCAAACTTGAGAGAATCCTAAATCTATATTCATCTTCTACTTCCAAAAAAAAAAAAAATATATATATATTGGCTTTTGATTTCACAAAAGACCCACCAACGAGCCCAAGATGCTGAGCTTGACGTCTCATCCTTTGGCTCGTAGAGATTGCAGCAAAGCTCAATACTTTATCTCGGCGGCGATGGCTATCTCATGGTGCTTCAGTCTCGATTTGCCGCGCGTTCCTCACGGTCACAAACAGAAGTCTTCGAAGTTGACGAGTTCGTAATCTTCGTCGGCAAGGTCGAGGTTGAAGCCGACAAAGAGAGGAACAACCATTGTTGCTTCTTCTTATTACTAGCCCACCAAGTGTTTGATCAAAGTCCCGCAAGAGAGATCTCTTTTCCGACAGAAAGCTTGTACCTTTGAAGTTCTCTGGTCCGGAGATGCTGACCTGACCCACTCGCTTGATGTTCGGTGAAGGCAGGAGATGGAGATCGACAGACCTCTCGTTGAGAGCCCTTGCTTCCACGCCATTGTCGTTGTCATTCTCTTTGACTAACTCGTCAACAAGACGACAAGCGTCTTCAAGTTCCATCACAGGAAGCGTATGAGACATGGCTTTACCTGCATCTCTATGTGTCTTCAGCAGCTTCAAGCTCTGTTCAAGCCCCAAAAAGACAAAGAAGAGAAAAGAAAACAGAGGAACTTATCTGTCCACGGGGTTTTAAAAAAAAAAAAAAAAATCTCATCAGCGACAACTCATCCTCAAAGATAAGTTTTTTATGACTTATGAAATGATCCACATTATTATTGCTCGTAGCAAATACATGTTAATAACTAATAATTATCATATTAATACGAGAAACAAGTTCCATCACTTGCTTCATATTGAGACAAAACTTGTTCTTTATTCTTTTGATTTAGTTTGGTCTAACCAAGATTGTGCTTTTGATGAACCAGTGTAAAATACAATCGTTGAGCCAAAAAGAAAAATCGGAATGGAGAGCAATACAAAGTCCTCAAGTCACGCTTTGAAGTACAAATTCAAAGTCTCGTGTTTTACTTGCACAAGTTCAAGTTCCACGGCAGTCATCTGCAGCAGCTTCAAGTTCTTGGCTTGTGCCATAATTTGCTGACCGGCTCTGTTGATCTGAACTTCACTGTGTTATTGATCACGCCAGTAATCGTTTCTCCGAGCCACTTCCTGATTCTTTTGGCCACTAAAAGAAGAAGATCTTGAGTTTAGCCAAAATGAGTTCACCGGCAACATCCCTGAATCTTTCAAGAACATGAAGCCTCTTCTGTTTCTGTCCTTATCCGGCAACAGCTTTGCGGATTTGTCAGAAGCGATGAACGCGCTGCGACATTGCAGAAACCTCTCCACTCTTATCCTCTCAAAGAACTTCATGCGAGTGGAAGATGGAAAGATATGTCACAGGCTTCGACAACCTCGCCAACTCAGCCCTCGGAAACTGTGGTCTTAGAGGTCACATCCCAAGCTGGCTGTTGAGTTCTAAGAAGCTGCAAGTCCTTGATCTCTCTTGGAATGTGAGAGCATAGAGATCGCATGATCTCTGAAAAAGTCCTCATGCCCCCCGATGATAATAGCATAACTTGGCACGAGATCAACATCTTGCTTTTTCATCAAGCAAGCTCTCAAGACAGGCTCGCCGTCAACGGGCTAGGCACGTTTGCAAAGTGTTGCTATCAAAGCTCTATCAAAGCTAAACACTGCTTCGCTATCAAGCCATACTCTATAGACGAGATTGCCAGTTGCATAAAGCTTCTCGTTACATCTCCAGCAGTCTCAAACGGAGACGTCGTCGTTCTCCAGCATGTCACGTGCTCAAGATGGCCACTTTTACAAGCCCAAGTCAAGCCCAACAACTAAGTTGACTTGTGTTTGAGCTAGGCTTATCAAGATGGAAACCTTGCCGACAAGAAGAACACAATTCATCATCCTCCACTTCGTATTACTCTTGGTGAGGAGTGAAAACAGAACCTCTGAACCAGACAAAAGATGCTTCTTCGAGCTCTGTCTTCAAAAGCTCCATCAACAGAAGCTTGTTGCCGACTTCTCAAGACGCACACCGACCCTGTTCTCGGCAGTCACCTCATCTCGTCACCAGCAACCGTGAGATCTCAGCATATTCAATTTGGTTTCAGCAAAGTGGTGTGACGAAAAGATCAAGACTGTTCACCGCAACACAATTCAACCATCTCGGCACAAGTGGGGTGGTAATGATTAATCAATCATCTCGTCATCTCATGACAATCATCCCGCCAAGGTTCTCGGTGAAGATGTGGAAGTAGGCAAGCCCCATATAGCTCTCGGCGACCTCGGACACTTCTTCACACCAAAGAGGCCTTGATCTCATTAAGCTTGGACCTTTTTGTCAAAACCATCTCAGCATCTCGTTTGACGTCTACGCGTCTTCTACTCATCAAAGCTCGAGACTTCATCATGGGATCATTCCGCCTATCGCAACAATACCGCGAAGACACGCCCGTCCACGGCGATTCGATTGCGACGTTTCTTTCATGGCGGTACGTTCATGACGATGTCTATGGGGACTTGTCTTTGGTAGTTTGTTGATTGACACTTCATCCATAGCGATTCTTTCGGGTGGTTCAGAACACTGTCCTCACAGATCGTTCGCGCAACCGTCCCCGGAGGTCCGATCGGAATCAGAAGTTTGTCAACGACAGCTTGCCCGGGACAGTCCATCAATGACACTTCGTTTATGGCAACCTAACCACGACAGTCCGTTCATGGCAATCGTCTACGACATAGGTATGTGCCTAGTTCATTGTCTTATAAACCCTATTCGTAAAATTCGCAGAGATCGATCTCGTCTCTCTCTACGAACTTGGGGGGCTTACTGTTGGGGGTAGATCTTGATCCTCTTGCAAGGTCCACAAGACAAGGAACTAGGCCCATTTGGCTAGGAAGCCCTAGACTTTATCATTGTATAAATAAAGAGATCTTTATTTTGATATTGGTTCTCTTCTCCTATTTTACACATTAAACACTTCTTACAAAGAATTTATAGATTTAGATTTACTTGATCACTCTTTTAATACAATCTTCGATCTATAAATTCTTTTTGATGTTCATTTCTCATTTGATTCTTCAAGATTTCTCCTAAACCTCAAGAATCTAATTTTTATTTTTAGATTCTTTTATTGTTTTGATTCAACAAACATTTCAGCATAAACACCATTTTTGGATCAAACAAGAATCAGTCAAAAAAACTTTAACCTTTGTAACTGGTATTGCAGTTACTGAATCCGACAGAATTTTTTTCTAATATCATGGCCGAGCGTGAGTACGTGGAATGTACCTCATCTATTATACAAGCTTTTGTTATGTTCAAACAACTATATCCGGACTACATGACAAAAGAGTTCACCAAGTCGATCGAGATAGCAGTGCAATTCATAGAAAGCAAACAAATGCTAGATGGTTCATGGTATGGTACTCTACTAAAAGTCAAAACATGTTTAATGAATGAGGTTACAAAAATCGTAACAAGATAATTTTTGCTTTGCGTAATGGCAGGTGCGGAAACTGGGGTATTTGCTTCATTTACGGCACATGGTTTGCTCTTAGCCGCTTAGCAGCGATTGATAAAGCATACAATAACTGTCTATCTACCCGCAGAGGTAAAGATTTCCTGCTTTCAGTACAAAATGAAGATGGAGGTTGGGGCAAAAGCTATCTGTCTTGCCCTGAACAGGTTTTAATATGAGTCAACATGAAATTATAGTACATACCCATTTCACCTAAAATTTTGAAAAAGTGTTAATCATTTTAGTATGTATGTAGAGATACATACCATTAGAAGGGGGTGGATCAAACCTAGTGCAAACATCGTGCGCTATGGTGGGTCTAATTCATGCGGGACAGGTTCAAACATTTTCAATCTTAAATATATTTTTTTCTCAAGTGAAACCTATTGTGTCTTATGTTGTCATATATACAATAATATAGGCCGAGAGAGATGTTATGCCTCTTCACAATGCTGCGAAATTTATTATCAGTTCCTAACTGGAAAATGGGGATTTTCCTCAACAGGTAATTTTCTGACATCCTCATTAGCAGATATATTATCTAGCTGTCTTTGTTAACTCAAAATTCAAGTGTTCTACAAACGACATCATTGTTGGACCAAGGGCCTAAC
Organism: Brassica oleracea var. oleracea; assembly: GCF_000695525.1. Lineage (NCBI taxonomy): Eukaryota > Viridiplantae > Streptophyta > Magnoliopsida > Brassicales > Brassicaceae > Brassica > Brassica oleracea. The sequence goes on from NC_027751.1 coordinate 11,559,723, forward strand.
TTTTCGTGAGTCTTATTTTGTCTCTATTACTGTATATACCAATTGATTCTCTATCAAATAATCATCTCAAGCTATTTTTGTTACTTGTAATTCAAAAATTATTTTCTTTTCCATTGATTTTGATCATTTTCAACCTTAGTGTCCCAACATTTTTCTCCACTCTAACAAGCTTAATTTATGACTAATGATTGGACAAATGTGGGTTATGTACTTATTCTCTATTTTATGTGTATGCGCAGGAAATAGTAGGAGCATTCATGAATACATGCATGCTACACTATGCTACATACCGAAACACCTTCCCATTATGGATGTTGGGGTCGAAAACGGTTGCGACGAAGTTCACGTCCAAATCCCCGAAGAAGAAAACGTAGAAACCTTTTTCGACAAATATTTTTTCGAAATAGATTATTCTTTACGAAAAGCTTTGCGGAGGAAACGCGAGTCATCGGACAAGAGCTTGAAAAGGGTCGCTACGCAGCGCCCGAACGCGTGTTCCGTTCGGTCGCTACGTAGCGACCGAGCGTCCATTCCGCTCGGTCGCTACGTAACGACCGAGCTCGAGCCGAAGCTCGGTCGCTACATAGCTCGGTCGCTACGTAGCGACCGAGCGCTCTTCCAAAACGTCGATACGACATTAGTCCATGCATTCTCGTCTACCCTTCGATGCTATCTCCCGAAGACCGTAGCGAGCCCATTTCACGTTCTCCGCTATTCTAAGTTATCGATCAAACTTTACCATAAAAACCGCGGAGAGTTCGTTCTTTATCGAAAGAAGCCGTAATAAACGCTTCGAGTCAGAAGACGGCCCAAAAGGACCTAAGACATGACTCGAGGCCCGACTTACGATTTCTTAACCAACAGTCCGTGAGCCGCATAGCGGTTTACGTTTGGTTCGCAAGGAAAGATAAATGTCAAGTTT
>NC_027751.1:11560733-11560918 GCF_000695525.1 Brassica oleracea var. oleracea
AAGAGGAAAAGCGTAAACCGACCTTGGAGCCAGTATATAAGGAGTCCTAGGCGAGAAGCATGGTGGAGGACTTTCTCAGAGCAAACTTACCACTTAGAGCAATTAGGCAACTTTCCGTTTTTGTTATTTCGAGCTGCGACTCAACTAGGTTTTGCAGTCTTAGGTTGTTAGAACTAGGAATCTCG
>NC_027751.1:11564426-11565095 GCF_000695525.1 Brassica oleracea var. oleracea
TACGAATCAGGTAGAAATTGCAACAGGAAAACCGATAGTCGGCTAGTCACCGCACAAACCTTAAAACCGAGAGTAAACCTAGGTCTTGCCCTAAACCCATCGCATTGGTCTCAGACATCTCAAAGACATAATATCTAAACGATACGAGATCCTAAAACATGTCTCTTCGTTCAAATCTCAACGTTCCCGAAAGATCATGTTTACTTCAAACCCACTCGAAACAAAGTAACTCAAACAAACATCCATTATATAGACCGCATAGCGGTAGGGGATCAAAGCCACCAACGGCCAGTCCCGATAAAAACGGCAAAAACAGGCCCATACAAAGTTTGAAGGCCACACTCGGCCAGACATATATGAACAAAGGCCACACTCGGCCGCTAAATACTAGATAAGGAAAAAACTTCTTCCCGTCAAAACACTCACATGTCAAAGTTAAAATTCCCGGACAAGGAAGCTCCGAATGCTTCCGCGGGATAGTTCACTTCCTCATCGTCACCGGCAAAATCAGTCGTGGTTTCTACGGTATCAGGAGAAACCGGGATGGGATCCCAGAATTCTTGAATCTTTCGATCGACTGGAGGAATGAGCGTCTCAGCATGAGCATGATCCTTCATGCCACCCTTCATTAACTCCATCTCCCTCTCGAAAACATAGTCATCCGCCCGC
>NC_027751.1:11565562-11566244 GCF_000695525.1 Brassica oleracea var. oleracea
TTAGGTTGCATTTTGCATACATGAGTCTTTATCAGGTGTTGGAGTACCACATGGAGTTCTTGGAGGCATTTGGGTGCATTTTGAGCTCAAAAGAAGTGTTCTAGGTGATCATTGGATGAGCAGAGCATGGGAGCGACATCACGGAGCGACGCCATGAGGTCGCTCCAAACTACCTCTCAGAGCGACCTCGCTGGAGCGACCGCGAGAAGTCGCTCGCCATTTCATCCCGGTGGAAGCCGAAAACTGACCCGGAGCGACCTATCAGAGCGACCACTCCATGTCGCTTCCCGAAGCCCATAGCGACTTGGCCAGAGTGACACCCCGAGGTCGCTCGCTTTTCTATCACGTGACGACAACACAATGGAGCCGGAGCGACCTCTCAGAGCGACCCACTGAGGTCGCTCCCGAAGCCCGGAGCGACTTGTCGGAGCGACGTGCCGAGGTCGCTCCGCGTCTATTTCTTTGGTCGAGCTTATGATTTATCAAGGGTCTTTTGGTCATTTTATTATGCACGTTTTACACTTTCTAAACCTATGTTTAAGTATCCTTTGTAAGCCATTGGAGGCTGGATATCTTTTGTTCTGAAGAAAACCACCAAAAACCTTGGAAAAGGGGATCTCTTTGATTCATTGATCACATGTTCTACTGTTGATTTCTATTCTATTATCTGTATTTTTTCTAA
>NC_027751.1:11566433-11566618 GCF_000695525.1 Brassica oleracea var. oleracea
TAGGCATTTCCCACCCAAAAGGTGTTCGATGAAATGCCTGAGACAACTCTCCTAGGCTTTTAGTATACTTTGCCAAAAACATTTGTTGTTAAAGATGCTAAAATAGCTTATAGACTTGTTAGTAATGATTGCTTTCCCATTATTCAGCCAAAGACATTTGATGTTTGAGATATGTTAGCAAATGA
>NC_027751.1:11566718-11568033 GCF_000695525.1 Brassica oleracea var. oleracea
TTTGTGGTTCCAGATTTTGTTGGACAAGTGTAGGTCTTCTGACAATATATAGTTGCACAAGCATTTGTTTTTTCTTCAACTCTTTTGATATGAGACCATACGTCGGATCTTGGGGCTAGTACGCGTGCTGTTTTACTCTGTTCCTGACTCTCTCCAGGTGGTTGTTTTCGTTTGCCTCTTTGATCAGACTCTAGAGTTTGAAACTCTTCTTCTACATCATCTGCTTCTCTGTTTGCAGTGCCTTGAAAAGGTGATGATGATGACATCTACGAACAAAACCAAATCAAAGTGAGTTCAATACGTTTTCTCCGTCTCAGACTAACAAAAGTATAACTTTGTCTCTGTAACTAACATAATCAAGTTGAATGCATTATAGATACAAGTCGTATGGTAACAATTAAAAAAAAAATAAGTAACATAAGTATAGAACAATAAACTAATCAACTAACTTTGTATGAACTTGATACTATCAAGTGCATACCTTTGTCTCTGTCTAAAACAAGTATCATACGACAACAAATCAACAACGTATACTTCCCGTACGATAAAAAAATCAAGGACATAACATAATCAACTAAGTTTGTCTTTTCCTCTGTCAATACGACAAGACTTGACAACTACCACTACATAATCAAATAGAAATAGATATAACTTTAACAAAGTTAAATAATTTTGATGTAGGATTGAAAAAGAAAAAACTTTTGATTTCTTCCTTCTCGTTGACGACGTCAATGAAGGAGACGAAGCTGATGAGAATAGACTTTTAGATTCCAGTTTGAAAATCTAGTGTATCTAAGATTTATTTTAGATGAGGCAATTTCGGGAAGCTTAACAGATTCTCTAGGATTTAGGCAGCAATGAATTAGAAAGTATATATGTGTATAGGTCACGGTATATTAGTTCGGGTGTTTTCGGGTTATGCTTCGGTTATCGGATATAACCGTTCGGGTACGGGTATCCGGACTAATTGAATCCTAAACCCGTTTTCGGGTTTTTTTTAATTTCGGTTCGGGTTTCGGTTCAAGTTTTTTCGGTTCGGTTCGGATTCGGATTCGGGTTTCGGTTAATATGCCCACACCTAGTAACAAGTAAAGTAACCCTCCGGGGGACTACTAGCGCATTCTCCTTGACGAGGAACCCTGAATTCCACCGCGTCCGAAATATGGTAGAACGACCGCATGACCTTGAAGAATTCACTAGTACTCCTACTTGGTGCACCTACCTCCACCGGGCGATGGTTCATGACCGGGAACGATTTTTCTTTTGGAGGCGTGATCGAACCGTAACACGCCACCCACCATGCCTCGTTCTCGGC
>NC_027751.1:11568138-11568307 GCF_000695525.1 Brassica oleracea var. oleracea
CTCGTGTTTTTCTTTTTGATCAAGAAGGAAATGATAGAGAGAAAGAGAAAGAAGAAAGAACTTTTCAAAAAAACTCTTTATGAGAATGAGTACAAGTGTGAAGATTGCGAAGAAGTTACCTCCTCTCTTATAGGCATGAGAAATTACTATTTACTTGCGGATTTTTGGA
>NC_027751.1:11568412-11583688 GCF_000695525.1 Brassica oleracea var. oleracea
AAAACGGTTGCGACGAAGTTAACGTCCAAATCCCCGAAGAAGAAAACTTAGAAACCTTCTTTGACAAATACTTTTCGAAATAGATTCTTCTTTACGAAAAGCTTTGCGGAGGAAACGCGAGTCATCGGACAAGAGCTCTAAAAGCGATTTCTTATTTCTTTTCGTCTTTAATTGCGTGTTCTGATTGCTTGACGTGTGGTTTAACAGATATCCGGGAGCTTTGGGAAATTAGGGTTTTCCTAACTTTCCTAATTTAAACGGAAATCGACAGTGCGAATTTCGGTTCCCACAATGGGCACTTACAGAATACCGGAAAGCTGCATTTGTAGCGCACTAAGAGCTATAGCTTTTCCTTAGAATCAATTATTTTCAAGAATGAACACGTGAGAGTAAATCTCATATGAACTATACACTCCTCACAAAGTCACAATCACTAGACTATCTTTGTTACTGTTCAGATCGAGAATCCAGGCATGCTAGTTTAGTGTAGATGATGGGTTTCTGATCAATATATGAACATATTAAACTCAGATCGCTCTTGAATCTGACCGCCTTCAATCTGTTCCAAAACACTGATTCTTAAGAGATGTAATAGTTTGCATGTTGGTTAAGGCCATGTTCGTCTTTTATGATGGATGTTGCATCTGGATGCAAATATTTAGATATTGTTCATTTGGATACAATTGTATTAGCATCTAGATGCTGCATTTCAATACAAAATACATAACATCAAGAAAATCTAAATATTTGAGATGTTAAAAGAAGTATAGTTTGGATGCAATATTTGCAACTTAAAATTCAAAAGACTTAAATAACATGCAATATAAATCATATATATAATGAGGCACTTTTGCCTCTCCTAAGGGCAACCTTATCCGTTAGTATACTAATTTGAAGTTCTTGCAATGTTTTTAAACCCGACCCGGACACTGAACCGGACGACTTACTGGGTTGCTGGGTCACTGAGTCGACCGCGGATGAATCGCGGGTTAATAAATAAATTAATTTTATTATATAATAATATATCAGCTATGTAAATAAAATATAGAAACTAAAGTTTAATATTTTGTAAATGTTTTTTAAAAAATAAAATAATAGTTTGGATATGTATATTATTTATGTTTAAAAACATTTAAAAAATACTTAACTTTAGTTTTTTATATTTTTATTCTCATTTGACATACAAAATATCAAAAAATAGTTTAGACTATTTAAAATTTTCTCTAACAAGGTAAATGAATATTTAAATGTCTAATGTGAATAATAAATTAAACTTTAAATACAAAATAAACCAAAAGTAAAAGATCATTGTAATAAATTATCAATAACGAAAATAAACTAACACCAAATAACATCAACTAATTTTGGTTCTCTCTACCATCGTTCATTTCATTTTCTTCAGATGGCATAGTGAAATCTTCGTCAAAATCTAAAAATCACAAATATAAGACTGAAAAGAGAAAACCTAACTCTTTTTTTTAATCATCACCTAATTTGTTAATTGGAAATTTAGAATATAAAAAATTATCTAAAAAAATAATTAAAAACTAAAAAAAAAATTTATTTATTGGTTCAACCGGTGGTTCAACCGGTATCGTTTTCTGGGTTTTATTGAATTTTTGCGGGGTTTTGCGGGTTTCTAAATATAGGGGTTTTCACAAAACCCAAACCAGATTTTTTCTGGGTCACTCGATTTACCGGTTCAACCGCGGGTCCGGGTCGGGTTTCAAAACACTAGTGATAAGTAAATAATATTCTACTGCTTTTTAATAAACATTTAAAGTTCAACTTCTTTTGAAAAAATGATGAATAACAAAAGGACACGTGGCAGTTTAACAAGTTCTTGTAAAGTGTTTGCAGAGAACCTCACGTCCTTCTCTTTCTTATTTTACTTCATTTATGATTTTTTTAAGTGAAAATTTTACCTAGAAACTAAGGTTCGAGAAGCTCTAAGGCTGTCCACGTATGCATCCCATAAAACATGTGGGTCCCATTTAATCTTGGTTTATTTAGAACGAATAGGTTATTAGTTTGGGCCGGTTTAGTTGGATCTGGTTTGTGTTTTTCGAGTTTGGTTTCGTTAATGCGTGAAACATAGCTTTTTGTGGTTCATCCGAGATTAAGGCTTCATCGTTCCCTTCCTTCCTTACAGAATTCAAACCGCCGTTTTACCATTTCATGATCTGGAAACTACCTCTTCTCTTCTTATCTCTATACCTCCCCTGACGTTATCTCTTCACCTCCTCTGAGGTTCGTTGTATTGCTTTTAATTCGGGAATCATTGTTAATCACATTAAACCCAGTCATGATGTTGACTCCTCTATTTCCTTCATCTGATATCTATAGATATGAGCGGCTTATGAGGATGATTGACCCTCAGAATCACTGTCAGTTTATCAGAGATGTCTTCCTTCGATGTTGTTATCGTGCACTCCGCCTTCGACGCTCTCCGACTCGGTAGATCTGCCCAGACCATTGGTTGTCGTCGCCTCCATTTTTGGACTCGAAAAACATCAAGAAACAAGATGAATTCACGGGAATCACTCTACTCCTCCTTTATAAGAAGGTATTGTAACCAGAAGCGTTTTTTTCTTTCTATCTTTTATTTTGTAAAAAGCCGATGATCTAAGTCTTAGATCTCTAATTGCAGAAATCGGTGATACGTGGGTTCATTCCTGCTGGCTGCGCCCCTTATTACCATCCGTCTTTGCGAGCAGGTTCAGTCAGGATGGTCTCAGGATTTGAAGTTGCATGATGTACAAATATGCAAAAGATTACGGAACACCCTTTCGTGGTCCGGTTCATACCCCAAACCACCATTGATGAAGTAATCGAGAATGCTCTCGTCATCAACCTAGAGAAATTCATGCTGCGGAAGTTTGATCCTCTTCAAGCTCTCGCTAACACTAATTTAGAACTCCCTGGTTTGTTACTCTGTAAAAGTTTGGTTTTTAATTGTTTACGCCATTATATGTTGTGGATAAAAAATGCATTAATTCAATTTGTTCATCACATCGCAGTTGTTGTTGGGCAATTTCAATCTGTCCAATGTTTGGACCTGAAGGACGCTACAGTGATGAGTCAAGTTGTTATTCGTTTCATGATTGAACCGTAAGTAACCAAAACCATGAATTATTTCAATTTCCATAACAAGAGGGAGGTTGTGCATCTTTGTGGGATGATGAAGGAGCAGTTTTTAGGGGTCTCTTCAACTGAGGTGATAGGGCAGAGTCTGTAATGGTGGTCACTACTGTGAATCCCGAAATATTTGGAGGTTTGTAAACTGTTAACTCAGACATCATATTGAACATTGTTTGTCAATTGATATACTTATGCGTGATTTAAGGTTGTTCCACCATATGAATTACGAACAGCCTTCAATCCGCAGGTAACCTATACCTCAACTCAACACCAGCAACGAAATTTTATTTTGACCTAGTCCTTCAAGCCATCACAGAGTTCACAGCCAGGTATCAACTCATTATATGTTTCGGTTGAACTAATAATTAGTCTTGTGGTTACTTGACGTATTATGCCATTTGGTTCCAGCTTAAAAGGCTCAGTTGGAGAAGTTTTCCAATGTATCGATACCAAAGACGAAGAGATAAAAAAAGGAAGTTGTCTCAATAGGAGATCTTAACAAGTTCATCTCCAATTCTGACGACCAGGTAATATTCTTGGTTCCAAGAAAGTTAAAAATGTGTTTTGAGTTTCAGATAATAATTATTAACCAGTTTATCTCTTGCCTTGGTGAAGACACATGAAGCTGATTTTATTTGCAAAGCTCGGGTTGTTGAGGTGTTGCAACAAAATGGCTGGTCTTTTGTCTCTTGCTCTGGATGCAGCAGGGAGCTTGACAAATCAGGGACTTCTCTCCATTGCAACTGATGTGTTAATCCGAACGTTACCAAAGTTATAAAGTGAGTATTTTTTTCAAATTATAAATGCATAAAATAATAGACAATTCCTATCATTACTTTTTTTAATGCCAATCTTTATTCCAAGTACTGTGTTGAGTTATTGGTTGATGATGGAAATGATAATGCTTATTTTGTGGTGTTCGACAGAGAGATTCTTAAACTCACTAAGCAAGAGGCAGCTTCTCTGACTCTAGATGAGGTTTGTAATTTTCTTAACACAACTTAATTGATCATATCCAGTTGTCAGCAAAGCTCTGTACTTGCCTAAACATGGCTACAACTGCAGATGAATGTTGGTGGCGGTGTGGAACTCCCACAATGCCTGAAAGAACTAGCTGGAAAATATTTTGTATTTCAGATATGTGTGAAACCATTAAATTTCACCCCGAACCACCATACTTTCACTGTTTTTGCAATCGTGAATCACATCAACCCGAGGTATGAAAATATATAGTTTTCATAACTCTATCAACTTAATCACATCAACCCGAGGTATCAAACTAACACAAGTGGAACTGTTGCACAGATTTTCAATACCAATGAAGCATCATTTGTTCAAGAGGAAGGTGGTGAACCATCCGCATCTGTCACCTACAAAGTTGGTGGTAAAGCCAATGAACCATATCCATCCGGTGTTGAAGACCAAGAGGGTGGCCGTAAACGCCCCCGCGATTGAAATTACAAAGCTGTTAAGTGTTGACCCAAGTCTGCTTCTGTGTCTTTACAATTTCAGGACCTACTTTGCATTTCCTATTTGAGACTCTTATATTTTTTTTTCAAATTTCCAGGTTTTTTTGGCCATTTACGGCTAACTAATTCCATGAGGAGAACAGTTTTAAAGATTTAATATAAAAAGGGCCAGTTGACAAAATATTTAGTACGCTAGATAACAAAAAAAAACACAGCAGCACATATACAGATTGAACCTTAACCAAACTACAAATGCCGCTCGCCTAGACGTTCAGTCTTTTTACATGCATTTACGAAAATATAGATATTAAAAAACTACACATATCAACATCATATATAAACATAGTGAATATACACTTTCAATTAGTCAGCCAAAATAAAAGTCAGGAAATTACTAAATAAAAACACAGAAATGGCACACAAACGTACATTACAATTAAATTGAAATCTACAATAAGGCAGACTCTTACCTCATCATCTAATCAACTATAAGTAAAAACCAATAATTCAAGCAAAAAGGTACCATGTACTAAAATATAGAACCAGCTAACTTATATCTTTCCTTTAAGGGACCCATTGCAGCAACATATTCCCACCCTCCAGAATGGGTATCACGACACACACTGCGTAACTGTTTCAAAAGTCCGTGTAATTTCCACCCATTTCTTACTGCAACGCCAACATTTCATGCAACCCTATTAACTTGACGTCTAAGGAACCGTTTCTCTCTAAGAATCTCAGCCTCTCAACGATTGATAAGAAATCACAAAAATTATTGTCAACATCCCCGAGCTGGCTCCGCACCTAGTATCAATAAAACCGGCTGTCATTTTGAAAGGTGAGTCTTCAAGAGATCTACCGACTACCGCATTCACAGACCCTCCTCCGCTCCACCCCTCCTATGGGTCATGTGATGGTGTTTAACTTAACCAATAATTAATTGGGAATTTGTCTAAACGAAACAAAAAACATCATAGTTGTCTCTTTGGTATAAAACTTTTTAAATCCATTTTTTTTGTTTTTTTTACTCTTTCCATTTATAAAACCTAATGAAATAAATAATTTTATGAATCAAAAAATTATAAAAAATAAAAAAAAATTGATAAAACACCCATATGCACAAACTGGTAATTTGTTTTTTTGTTGAAAATTTTGATAAATTAAAATTTGAATTACATTCTACTAAAAGTAAATTTCGTCTTCTACAGAAAATGGGTTAGTAGAAATTGAATTCCACATTAAACAAGATCATCTATTTTTTTAGAACAAACAATCTACTTTTAATTAAACTCCCAAATATTGGGAATGCAAATTCTAATAATTGTAAAGTTAGGTTTTTTACGAATGCAATTTCTACTTTTATGAAGTATTTTAAAATTCTATGAATGTAAAATCTAGAAACTATTCAAATGGCTACATGAGGTAGAATCTGTTTATGAGATTTTTGTTTTGGTTCTACGTAGTGTAAAAAGTGCAATGTAAAAATTAAAAAAAAAACCTGATTTTGGTGAAAATTATGAAAACTTTAGTTTTGAAAATATTCTAAAAATATTTGTAATACCCTAACTTTTCTAAAACATGTATAGGTCGATTTGCCTTGTAAAAAATATCAAAAAAAAATATTTGTAATATTCAAACTTCCATAAAACGTGTATGCACTTTTCTTTTTTATTAAACTTTTAACTAAACTTTTTTAAAAAAAGTTTTATACTTTTAATTAAACTGTATAATAAAATTAAAATTTTTAATTTTAACGTTTTAAAAATGTTTGTAAAAAATAAAAAATAAAATTTTGTAAACGTTTTTAATAAAAATAAACTTTGTAAACCTTATAAAAATAAAATTTTATAATTTTTTTTGATAAAAACGTTAAATACAACTTTATAAAAAATGTCTTACGACGTCTTATTTTTATTAAAAAATTAAAACATTTGTAAATTTTTAGTTTTATTAAAATTTTTAATAAAAATTAAACTTTTAAATTTAACGTTTTTAAAACAATTCTTCCTTTTTATTAAAAATTTTAAAATTCAATTAAACTTTTAAATTGTGTTTTGGGTTTAATTTGCTTAATCAAGAGTTAGTTTTAAGATTATGAAAAAAATTATACTAAAGAGATAACTTGGAAGCTATTATATTGAAGGGACAACTATGTTGTATTTTGTTCTGTTAATGCAAATAATGGACGGGAAGATTGTCAACAACGATGTCAGGATCAGGTCGCATGTTGTGGGAACTTACAGAGGTCACACTGGAGAGATTTGTGGACTCAAGTGGTCAGGTTCTGGAATGCAGCTTGCTAGTGGTGGCAACGATAATGTGGTTCACGTATGGGATCTCTCTTCTGCGTCTTCGAGATGGCTGCACAGGCTTGAGGAACATACTTCTGCCGTGAAAGCTCTTGCTTGGTGCCCCTTCCAATCGAATTTGCTTGCAACTGGTGGTGGTGGAACAGATGGGGCGATCAAGTTCTGGAACACTCACACCGGAGCTTGCTTGAACTCTGTAGACACAGGATCCCAAGTGTGTGCTTTGTTGTGGAGCAAGAATGACAGAGAGTTGCTTAGCTCACATGGGTTTTCTCAGAACCACCTTGCACTTTGGAAGTACCCATCCTTGGTGAAAATGGCTGAGCTCACTGGCCATACATCAAGAGTTCTGTATATGACACAGAGTCCTGATGGCTCTACCGTTGCTTCAGCTGCAGGAGACGAGAGTTTGAGGTTTTGGGATGTTTTTGGAATGCCAGAGACTGCCAAAAAACCTGTTCAGAAAGCAGCCCATGAGCCATTTTCTCGCGTGCCTCGTATCCGTTGAAACTGTCATAACAACAAGCCATTAATCGTTACAGAAGGTATCTCCTTCAATTTTTTATTCTTTCTTGTATTTCCAAGTAAAGTTTTCTAATGAAAATTGTCGAGTCAAACATATGTTTCAGTTGTCCATATCGTTTAACCTCGCTTCCTTATTTGTTCGAGATCTAACTTTGGTTACTGTATGGAAAAATATAGTGCTTTGAATAAAAGGAACGACAATCATACAGAGATCAAAGTTGTCCACTATATTGTATATAGTAAACTTCCAGGCGAACTAGACTCTCAAGAAACGATTTCACGCCAACCTACTAAGGACAAATCACTACAAATTCGAGTGAGATATTCTCAAATCACATAAAGTTACCGTCTACAAATGACTCCAGATGCAATGCAACAGTTTCCAAAAACAGGCAAAGGAGGCAGAGCAGAATGGTAAAGTATCAACAAGCAGTATAGCCTAGCCTACTTTTGAAATTTTATTTGTTGTTGTTGCGGAAAGCTCAGAAATGCCACAGATTCATTTTTCAAAGCTACATGATATAAACAAAGGTCAATAAAAAGAATCCCAAAGGATTCACCATTGATCATCCAATAAACAAAAACCAAAACCTTCTCAGTTTCCGGAGAAAGAACCGACAAAGCCTAATATGTGTATGCATATCACACCTATTCTAATAATTTGTTTTAAGAAATTAGATTATGTGAATGCATGGCACTGATAATACCTAATATCTTATAATCTTGGAAACAATCACTACCTAAACTTGATACTGTAGAAGCCAAAAAACCGGACTCCCATAAACGATATAATAAAAGTGACGTTAAGGAAAATAGACGATTGTAAAAATTGAATACAAGAACAATAAGAAATCGTATTCGCAAACGGACATGGAATCGAGATATAATATATTTCCTTAACTCTAAATATTCGCTCCGTTAGTGAGACGGGACTGTACGAATATGGAGTCCCAGGGTACAACCATGGCCGACGAATCACGCTTCACTCGTGATCGCCCTATCGAACTATAAACTCTACGAAACACTTTCGTATTTATGACTTACGATAAGGGAATTTTTGCTATCGGTTTCGATGTGAAAAAAAATATTAGAAATGAAGAAGGAGGAGAGTCGATATTTAAAGAGAAGGAGAAGACCCACTTCCCGCAACAGCTGCTGCACGTGGGCGAGAATCTCGTGGAGATCGAGGGAAGTTGAGTTGTGAAACTTATTCCCAAGACTCTCTCTTATCTCGTTTAAAACTTTTGAGAGGATAAAATGCATGACGTTTTTATTTTCTAGACAAACTACTTGTCGTTTTAAATAAAATTGTATGTTGTTTTTTTCCGAAATGAATGGCAAAACGTTGAGCTTAAAAAATCTTATTGGACCGGAGGCCCTCCACCAAGACCCAAGACCCAAGCCCAAGCCCACGCCGAGCCGGCCAGACGGCAGCAGGGGCGCGTGCGTGGAGAGCCTCCCTCTCTCCCTGAGTCGTTTACACCCTTATGTCATGGGAACATATATAAACTACTCCCAGAAGCTTTTGTTCCCCGATATGGGACAAGCTTAATCTTCTCTTCATTTAATCGATAAGTCCACTAATGGGTCATTTCTTTCACTGATTTACAATTATTTTTAAGCCTTGGACTTTAAATAATTGACCCAACAATCCCCCACATGAATAGAAATGACTCTAAACATATGCAGATAAATGTAGACTCGATAGACTCTAAAAACTATACTTATTCTAATCCTGACTATATTAGACATACTTATCGAGAGTGTTTGCGAAAAATTCACTGTGTTTGAGTTGGTGGCATTTTTAAGCTTTGAACCACTCATAGCTAATATCTGTCGGGTTTACTTTACCATAAGGTGAACATGATGTCTTGGACCAACCGGTGTTTTATGTAGACCGAGACAACATGCATAACGCAGCTTCATTTTCTCGTTGAACTTAGTTCTCTATTGTGTTCATTGTGGCCCTAAACTATTCTTGGTTTTCATGAGTGAACTAAAAGAATATAGCCTTGCATTCATTCTCCTAAAAACGATCCCATTTCACACTCATTAGGTGATTGACCATGAAAACTATTGAGCAATACTTCGCTTTAGAGGCTATGGAATCATTAAAAGCTTATGCTTATCCTTCTCACATTTGTTAGCAATTTTATCATTTTAGGAGTTGGGAAGAGACTACTTTGTCTCAAGTGCTTTGGTTAGATTATGTTTGATTTTGTTTTCTCTTTAAACCTACGTCTTGGGATCTCCAGTCATGATAGGTAGGGTTGCAATCAAGCATTCTCATTCGTTATAGGATTTAAACCCATTCCTTTTGATGATTTAGCAACAACATATCGTGGAAAACCTTTTGTAAATGGATCCGCTAGGTTGTCCGCCGATTTGATGTAGTCTATTGTGATTACACCAGTTGATATAAGTTGTCTAATGGTTTTATGGTCGTCTTCCGATGTGACGAGATTTACCATTGTAGAGATTCCTTTGAGCCTGAGCTATAGCTGATTGACTATCACAATGTATGCGTATAGCTTCCACAGGTTTCTCCCACATAGGATTATCTTCCAAAAAATTTCTAAGTCATTCAGCTTCTTCTGCTGCTTTGTCTAAGGCTATGAACTCAGATTCCATGGTAGATCTGGCTAACACTGTTTGTTTGGTAGATTTCCATGATATTGCTGCTCCTCTTAGTGTAAAGACATATCCACTTGTGGATTTTGAGTTTTTAGAATCTGATATCCAGTTAGCATTACTGTATCCTTCTAAAACTGATGGTTCTTTACCATAGTGAAGCCCAAAATCTTTGGGTTAGCGCAAGTAATTGAGTACTCTCGTTATAGCTTTCCCGTGTGTATGACCTGGATTACTTGTATATCGACTAAGTACGTTTACAGCATGCGCTAGATCTGGTCTTGTACATTTAGTCAAGTACATGAGACTTCCGATCACACGTGCATACTCGTTTTGTGAAACCGCTTCACCTGAATTCTTTGTCAAGTGCATTTAGGGATCTAATGGAGTTTTTGCCGTACTATTAGAGTAATTTTTAAATCTCTCTAATATTTTTTTGAGTATAATGAGATTGGGTTAAGATAATTCCGTTTGAATTTCTTATGACTTTAACCCCGAGAATTACATCTACTAATCCCAAGTCTTTATTCTCAAATTTCCCTTTGAGCATGTTCTTTTTTTGATTGATAATGTTTTTATTGCTTCCAATAATGAGCATATAATCTACATATATATATAGCAAAACATACGCATTTTTGGTAGCTTTATAGTATATGCATTTGTCAAATTCATTTATTTTGAAATCATTTGACATCTTTGTATTGTCAAATTTTTCGTGCCATTGTTTAGGAGCTTGTTTAAGCCCATAAAGTGACTTTACAAGTCAGCATACTTTGTCTTCCTGTCCAGGAACGACAAAACCCTCAGGTTGTTTCATTTAAATTTCCTCTTCTAAATCACCATTTAGAAAAACGGTTTTTACATCCATTTGATGGATTTTTAGGTGTCTTAAGGCTGCGATTTCTATCATCAGTCTTATTGATATTCTCGTTACTGGAGAATATGTATCAAAATAGTCAAAGCCTCCCTTTTGTCGGAATCCTTGAACTACGAGCCTAGATTTATATTTTTCACCAGGTTTTCGTGTCATTATCCATCTATTTCCTAATACTTTGCAGCCAGGTGGTAAATCTGTTATGTACCATGTATAAATTTGCATGATAGAATCAAATTCACTTCTAACAGCTTCGTTCCAAAATGGAGCTTCAGGTGAAGTCATTGCTTCTGCCAAAGTTTTTGGAATATTTTCTACTAAAAATGCCATTAGGAAATCTTTACCAAAAGTTTTTTCCTTTCGAGCTCTTTTGCTCTTTCAAAGTTCATCTTTTTCTTTATTTGCAGAAATATCATTTATAGAAATCTTGACATTTGTCTCAGGTTCTGAGTCTTAGTCGTTGTCTCTTTCTTCTCGAGTTTGTTTTGAACATTGTTTTTCCTTACATGAAAAAATATTTTCGAAGAAAGATGCATTTCTTGATTCCATAACTGTATTGACATGAATGTCTGATATTTCAGATTTATGTACCAGAAATTGATATGCACCACTATTATGTGCATATCCGATGAAGATGCAATCCACAATTTTCGGTCCAATAGTGACCCTTTTTGGTGGTGGTACCGCAACTTTTGTCAAGCACCCCCACACTTTAAGGTATTTATACGAAGGTAAATTACCTTTACATAATTCATATGAAGTTTTACCAGTTACTTTGTGTGGAATTTTGTTGAGGATATAATTAGTTGTAAGCAACGCTTCTCCCCCCCCCCCTTCCTATGTTCTGGGGTAACCCAGATTCCTGTAACATTTCATTCATCATATCTTTTAGAGTTTAATTTTTGTGTTCAACAACTCCATTAGATTCTGGTGAGTAAGGAGCTGTAGTTTGATGTATTATTCCATGTTCTTTACAAAATGCATTAAATGGACCATCATACTCACATCTTCTGTCACTTCTAACTACTTTAATAGTTGTTTTAAGCTGATTTTCGACCTCGAGTTTAAATTCTTTGAATTTTTCAAAGGTTTCATCTTTGCTATGTAGTAAATATACATAACAATATTTTGTGCAGTCATCTATGAAGGTCACAAAGTACTTTTTACCACCTCTAGTTTGTATATATTTTAAATCACATAAATCGGTGTGAATTAAATCTAGAGGTTTATTAGTTATTTCAACATGAGGTGATGGCGTTTTTATGAGCTTAGCCTGTAGCATACTTTACATTTTTGTTTACTTGTTTTGCATTCGGGAATTAGATTTAAATTCATTAATCTTTGTTTAAATTTGTAGTTTTCATTAATCTTTCATGTCATATATTAAAAGACAACCAAATAAGCAACTGACTTTTTCTTATTCATTGAAACTTTTGGAGCTACAACTTTCTAAGGGACGGTCATTACATTCATCGTAACAAGTCCATCCTTAACATACCCCTTTTCCAAATACATACCATTCTTCTTAATCACGAGCTTGTCCGCCTCAAGATTTGTGGCGAATCCATTCTTGCTGAAAAAGGTTCCCGAGACCAAGTTCCTCCTCATGTTAGGCACATGTTTCATATTCATCATAGTGACTTCACGTCCAGATGTCAACTTCAGAACCACATTGTTATGGCCTTCAATCTTGAAGACTGCAGTGTTCCCCATGAACAGCTTCTCTTGAGTCTTGCTTTTCTGATAAGTGTTGAACATCGCTCTATCAGTACATATGTGGGTGGTCTCTCCTGTGTCATACCACCATTCCTTTGGGTTGTCGCCTTCAACCATGTTGGCCTCAGTCACCATTGCAACGAGATCCTCCTCAGTGAGATCGCTTGATGCTTCTCATCTATGATCTTGCTGACACTCAGCAGTCTTGTGTTCCACTTTGTGGCAGTAGTGACATTTCCCCTTGAATTTCTCCACATTCGCATTGATTTCAATGCATTTGTTCTTGAATTTTTTTCAAGAAGCCTTCAGGGCTGCAACAGTTTTGGAAGGCTTGACAGGAGAATGGGTGTGTGACTTTCCTTTGCCTTTGTGCTCAGCCATGTTGCTCCTGAGCAGTGACCTTGTCAGCAGTTCAGTTTCTGGATTCCATCTAAAGCCTCATGATGAGCTCCTCGAGCCCCATCTTCTTCTTCTTGTGCTTCAAGTAGTTTTTGAAATCTGCATTGCTTGGAGGAAGCTTTTCAATGAAGCTAAGAGTTGTGAATGTCTCGCAGATGGACATTCCTTCAGCAGCGATTTCATGGCAGATAACCTGAAACGCTTCCACCTGATCCATGATGGATTTTGAATCCACCATTTTGAAGTCATGGAACTTTGCAACCACATACTTCTGGCAGCCAGCGTCTTCACCTCTGTACTTCTTGGTGAGGGATCTCCACAGCTCTTTCGTAGTAGGAATCTCACAATAGACTCGGTACAATGGGTCAATGAGGCGGCCCAAGATGTATCCTTTGCAAACAAAGTTGGAATGCACAAAGATGTCAACACTTGCGAGAGTGTGCACATCATCAATCCCGTAAGGAACTAGGGGCTTGTCCTCCTAGATTAATTTGTCCAGCTTCAGTGTTGTGAGGAAGAACAACATCGTCTTCTGCCACGTTTTGAAGCCTTTGCCATCAAACTTGTCTGGCATCAATCCTTGAGTGAACACGCTAGGTACAGACGGAGGAGTTTGAACTGCCACCGGACCACTTGTGGTTCTTGAAACTGAACCCGTCTGATAAAAACCAGCACCGAAAAGGCTACGGCGCGTGGTTTCATCAGCATCATTACCCACTGGAAGGGTAGTTGTTGTTGTTGCTGCAGCGGTTGATGCTGTGTTGGCTCCAGCGGTTGTCATGGTTGCATCAGTTGCTGCAACGTTGAGTGGAGTCTGAGTGACATTGGTGGTGTCAACGGGGGTGTTGTTATCGTTCGTCATTTTTCTGTAGAGAAAACATGAAAACGGATTAATACTCCAAACAACAAATAACATATTATTTTAAAGAAAATAATAGTTTAAAATCAATGGTCATTTTTGGTGTTTGAACCAAATCATATCGATGTCAGTCTGCAAAAACGTTTTGCAAACTCGCTTAGAAAAACGTTCACAGAAACCGTTTTGTGTAGACTTTTGGATTGTCTCACAAACTCGCTTTATAAGCATTCGTGGAAAAAAATCATTTTAATAACGTTTTAAGAATGTATCAAAAACGTTTTGAGATAATGCTAGAAAAGAATCCGCAGAGTGTTATGAAATAAATAAGAAACGTTTTGGGGAAATGCTATAAAGCAAATCACAAACACGTTTACAGAAGAACAAAGAAACGTTTCGCGGATAAGCATATAGCAAATCACAAACATCGTTTCAATAAAACCAGAAAAGGTTTCTATGAATCATATATCAATAAACGTTTTTCGGTAGTGCTACAGAGCAAAACGCAAACCGTTTATGAGATAAGTAACAAACGTTTCGCGGAGGTGCTAGAAAGCAAATCGCAAACACGGTTTGAAACACCGTTTTATAAATCGTTTCAACCGGATTAACGCTTTAGATAGAAAGCAAAATTAAAGTTAAGATTGTAGAAGCCAGAAAACCGGACTGACATAAACGATATAATAAAAGCGATGTTAAGGAAAATAGACGATTGTAAAAAACGAATACAAGAACGATAAGAAATCGTATTCGCAAACGGACATAGAGTCGAGATATAATCTATTTCCTTAACTCTAAATAATTGCTCTGTTAGTAAGACGTGACTGTACGAACTGGAGTCCCAGGATACAACCATGGCACACAAATCACGCTTCACTCGTGATCGCCCTATCGAACTATAAACTCTATTAAAAATAAAATTTGTAAACTTTATAAAAATAAAAGTTTATAAAAGTTTTTGATAAAAACGTTAAATAAACTTTATAAAAAATGTCTTACAACGCCTTATTTTTATAAGAAAAATTAAAACGTTTGTAAATGTTTTAGTTTTATTAAAATATGTAATATCTTAACAAGTTCTTGCAAAGTGTTTGCAGAGAACCTCACGTCCTTCTCTTTCCTATTTTACTTAATTTATGATTTTTTAAGTGAACATTTTACCTAGAAACTAAGGTTTGAGAAGCTCTAAGGTTGTCCACGTATGCATCCCATAAAGCATGTGGGTCGGTTTGGTTTATTTAGAACGAATAGGTTATTAGTTTGGGCCGGTTTAGTTGGATCTGGTTTGTGTTTTTCGAGTTTGGTTTCGATAATGCGTGAAACATAGCTTTTTGTGGTTCATCCGAGATTAGAGCT
>NC_027751.1:11584084-11588582 GCF_000695525.1 Brassica oleracea var. oleracea
TTGTTCTCGTGCACTCCACCTTCGACGCTCTCCTACTCGGTAGATCTGCCCAGACCATTGGTTGTCGTCGCCTCCATTTTTGGACTCGAAAAAATCAAGAAGCAGGGTGAATTCATGGGAATCACTCTACTCCTCCTTTATGAGAAGGTATTGTAACCAGAAGCGTATTTTTCTTTCTATCTTTTATTTTGTTAAAAAGCCGATGATCTAAGTCTTAGATCTCTAATTGCAGAAATCGGTGATAGATGGGTTCATTCCTGCTGGTCGCGCCCCATATTACCATCCGTCTTTGCGAGCAGGTTCAGTCGTGAGAGTCTCATGATTTGAAGTTGCAAGATGTACAAATATGTACAAGATTACGGAACACCCTTTCGTGATCCGGTTCATCCCCCAAACCACCATTGATGAAGTAATCGAGAATGCTCTCATCATCAACCTAGAGAAGTTCATGCTGCGGAAGTTTGACCCTTTTCAAGCTCTCGCTAACACTAATTTAGAACTCCCTGGTTTGTTACTCTGTAAACGTTTGGTTTTTAATTGTTTACGTCATTATATGTTGTGGATAAAAAATGCATTAATTCAATTTGTTCATCACATCGCAGTTGTTGTTGGGCAATTTCAATCTGTCCAAAGTTTGGACCTGAAGGACGCTACAGTGACGAGTCAAGTTATTGTTCGTTTCGTGATTGAACCGTAAGTAACCAAACCGTGAATTTGTTTGACTTTTTCAGAGGTCATCTTTATCGTAATAACTTATTTCAATTTCCATAACAAGAGGGTGGTTGTGTATCTATCTTTGTGGGATGATGCAGGAGCAGTGTTTAGGGGTCTCTTCAACTCAGGTGAAAGGGCAGAGTCTGCCATGGTGGTCACTACTGTGAATCCCAAAATATTTGGAGGTTTGTAAATTGTTAACTCAGTCATCATATTGAACATTGTTTGTCAATTGATATACTTATGCGTGATTTAAGGTTGTTCCACCATATGAATTACGAACAACATTCAATCCGCAGGGAACCTATACCTCAACTCAACACCAGCAACGAAATTTTATTTTGACCTAGTACTTCAAGCAATCACAGAGTTCACAGCCATGTATCAACTCATTAGATGTTTCGGTTGAACTAATAATTAGTCTTGTGGTTACTTGACGTATTATGCCATCTGGTTCCAGCTTAGAAGGCCCAGTTGGAGACGTTTTCCCATGTATTGATACCAAAGACGAAGAGATAAAAAAGAAGGAAGTTGTCTCAATAGGAGATCTTAACAAGTTCATCTCCAATTCTGATGACCAGGTAATATTCTTGGTTCCAAGAAAGTTAAAAATGTGTTTTGTGTTTCAGATAATAATTATTAACTAGTTTATCTACAGCCTTGGTGAAGACACATGAAGTGATTTTATTTGCAAAGCTCGGGTTGTTGAGGTGTTGCAACAAAATGGCTGGTCTTTCGTCTCTTGCTCTGGATGCAGCATGGAGCTTGAAAAATCAGGGACTTCTCTCTATTGCAACCGATGTGTTAATCCGAACATTACCGAAGTTATAAAGTGAGTATTTTTCAAATTATAAATGCATAAAATAATAGACAATTCCTACCATTACGATTTTTAATGCCAATCTTTATTCCAAGTACTGTGTTGAGTTATTGGTTGATGATGGAAATGATAATGCTAATTTTGTGTTGTTCGACAGAGAGATGCTTAAACTCACTAAGCAAGATGCAGCTGCTCTGACCCTAGATGAGGTTTGTAATTTTCTTAACACATCTTTAATTGATCATATCCAATTGTCAGCAAAGCTCTGTACTTGCCTAAACATGGCTACAACTGCAGATGAATGTTGGTGGCGGTGTGGAACTCCCACAATGCCTGAAAGAACTAGCTGGAAAATATTTTGTATTTCAGATACGTGTGAAACCATTCAATTTCACCCCCAACCACCGTACTTTCACTGTTTTTGCAATCGTTAATCACACCAACCCGAGGTATGAAATTATATAGTTTTCATAAAGCTATCAACTTAATCATGTCAAACTAACACAAGTGGAACTGTTGCACAGATTTTCAATACCAATGAAGCACCATTTGTTCAAGAGGAAGGTGGCGAACCATCCCCATCTGTCACCTACAAGGTTGGGGGTAAAGCCAATGAACCATATCTATCCGGTGTTGAAGGCAAAGAGGGTGGCCGTAAACGCCCCCACAATTGAAGTTACAAAGCTGTTAAGTGTTAACCCAAGTCTGCTTCTGTGTCTTTACAATTTCAGGACTTACTTTGCATTTCCTATTTCAGACTCTTATATTTTTTTTCAAATTTCCAGGTTTTTTTTGCCATTTACGGCTAACTAACTCCATGAGGAGAACAATTTTAACGATTTAATATAAAATGGCCGGTTGACAGAATATTTAGTACCCTAGATAACAGAAAAAACACAGCAGCATATATACAGATTGAACCTTAACCAAACTACAAATGCCGCTCGCCTAGACGTTCAGTCTTTTTATATGCATTTACGAAAAATATAGATATTAAAAAACTACACATAACGATTTTATATGAATTCAACATCATATATAAACATAGTGAATATACACTTTCAATTAGTCAGCCAAAATAAAAATCGGGAAATTACTAAATAAAAAATGGCACACAAACGTACATTACAATTAAACTGAAATCTACAATAAGGCAGACTCTAACCTCATCATCTAATCAACTATAAGTAAAAACCAATAATTCAAGCAAAAAGGTACCATGTACTAAAAAATAAAACCAGCTAACTTATATCTCCCCTTTAAGGGATCCATCGCAGCAACATATTCCCACCCTCCAGAATGGGCATCACGACACACACTGCATAACTGTTTCAAAAGTCCGTGTAATTTCACCCATTTCTTACTGCAACGCCAACATTTCATGCAACCCTATTAACTTGATGTCTAAGGAACCGTTTCTCTCTAAGAATATCAGCCTCTCACCGATTGATAGGAAATCATATAAATCATTGTCAACAACCCCGCGCTTGCGCGGGGCTCCGCACCTAGTCATTTTGAAAGGTGAGTCTTCAAGAGATCTACCGACTACCACATTCACAGACCCTCCTCCGCTCCGCCCCTCCTATGGGTCATGTGAAGGTGTTTAACTTAACCAAAAATTAATTGGGAATTTGTCTAAACGAAACAAAAAAAAAACATCATAGTTGTCTCTTTGGTATAAAACTTTTTTATCCATTTTTTTTTGTTTTTTTTACTCTTCTCGTTTCTTAAACCTATTGAAATAAATAGTTTTATGAATAAAAAATTATAAAATAAAATAAAAACAATTGTTAAAAACTCATATGCACAAACTGGTAATTTGTTTTTTTTGTTGAAAAATTTGATAAATTAAAATTGTAATTACATTCTACTAAAAGTAAATTTCGTCTTCTACAGAAAATGGGTTAGTAGAAATTGAATTTCAGATTAAAAAAGTTCATCTATTTTTTTAGAACAAACAATCTACTTTTAATTAAACTCCTAAATATTGGGAATGCAAATTCTAATAATTGTAAAGTTAGATATTTTTTTACGAATGTAATTTCTACTTTTATAAGGTATTTTAAAATTCTATGAATGTAAAATTTAGACACTATTCAATGGCTACATGAGGTAGAATCTGTTTATGAGATTTTTGTTTTGGTTCTACGTAGTGTAGAAAGTGCAATGTAAAAATTAAAAAAAAAACCAGATTTTGATGAAAATTATGAAAACTTCAGTTTAGAAAATATTCTAAAAATATTTATAATTCTCTAACTTTTCCAAAACATGTATAGGTCGATTTGCCATGTAAAAAATATCAAAAAAAAAATTATTTGTAATATTCTAACTTCTCTAAAATGGGGTGTTTTTCAAAACCAACCCACAATTTCTAATCAAACCCAAAACCAACCTCTTTTTTTTGTCATTACTATTCATCAATTAAATTTTCATACTATCCCTATGTTTTTGAATTATTCACAAAATTGCCATTTTTATTTAATTTTTTATGAATTTCGAAATTAACAAAAAACCAAATACACCATAACTATTTATTCTTATTTACAAAAATGCTATCATCATCAATTTTCCCAACCACCATGAACCACCATTTTTGAGCTCTAAAGCTCAAGAATTCAATTTTCAACCACTTTTTTTCTCATTCTAACCCAAAAAACTTCATTTCCTCTCATCTTCTCTACATTTTCATCTAAAAAACTCTCATAACTTTCATTTTCATAATCACAAACTTCATATTTTTGAGTTTCTTCATTAGTGAATAGTCAAAGATGTTTCTTTTTGCTCATATTTGGAGTTTGGACGGTTGAAAAGGTTGGAAACGAGCTTTACACAGGAAAAAGGTAACTATTTACATGGTTTTCGTTCTTTTTCAGATCTGTGTCGCGACGGTAGACTGTTTTGTATGTCTACGCCTCCGTGGAGACTTACGATGCAGTCTATTTGTCAACGCACGGGTTAGTTTTG
>NC_027751.1:11589855-11591370 GCF_000695525.1 Brassica oleracea var. oleracea
TTTTTAAAGGAGAAGATGAAAACCATGAATCATAATATCTAAAATGACAAGATAACATTGTGAGAAAGACTTGAGAAAAATTTAGAGAGAAAGAAGAGAAATGTGAGAGTTTTTGAAAGAATTGAGAGAATTTTAGGGAGAAGGAAAAGAGTTTTAGAGAGAAGGGAGAGAGTTTTAAAAACTTGTGCAGCCACTTTAGAGAGAGATTGTATTAATTTTGTTTATATAGGGAGACAAAAATGTAACTAGGTTAAAATTTACAATGCTGTAGACTTCTTTTGAAGTCTAATAAAATTAAAATTTTGGAGTAAATTTTACTATAACATAGTAGACCTTTTTAGAAGTCTACTATAATAATTTCATTACTGTTGCTTATTCTTTATTATTTTAATAATTTTAATATATGATTTACTAAATTTATTTCTTTATTTTTTAATAGTTTATGATTTCATTTTTTTATTTTTAAGGAACTTAACTTAGTTTAAATATAATGATTTTTTGTAAAAAAAAATTGAAAAATATAGACTAAAAAGACGTCTTCAAATAAATAGACTTTATTGTAGGTCTACGATACCCTAAACCACAAATTTTAAACCCTAAATGTTTTGCTTGATAATCAAAAAGTCTCAATTATACAAAATATAAACTACTAAACATTAATATGCAAATTTAAGTTAGTTAAACAAAAAAAAAACAAAATCTAAAATCTAACCCTATGAAATCAACCATTAAAAGACATAACATGTTAGAACCTTTTGTTTCTAAACTATGAACATTGTCTACCACATGATAACTAAATTAGTATATATTCTTGAAATTCAATTATATGAAATTTTAATTTATTTACTTCATATTATCCATTATATTAATGATTAGTTAAAAATATCACAAAAATTATTTTTATACATTTTCAAAATTAAATTATTAGATCAAATTAGAGTGTAGACTCCAAAATAAGTCTATAAGGTAGACTTCGTAGGAAGTCTATATATATGTAGACTTCTTTTATTACGTGTAGACTTCCGAAGGATAAAAACGTAAAATATATTTCTGTTTTTTTGTTTGGTCATAAGGGTTAAATAGTACTTTCACTATCCCTTTAGGTTGGCTTTGCATTTGACTGAAAGTGGGGTACACTTTTAGGTTTGACTTGAATATTTAGGTTGTTTTTAGCAAATGTCCTTCTAAAATGTGTATGCACTTTTCTTTTTTATTAAACTTTTATCTAAACTTTTTTAAAAAAAATTTTATACTTTTAATTAAACCGTATAATAAAATTATAATTTTTAATTTTAATGTTTTAAAAATGTTTATAAAAAAAATAAAAAATAAATTTTGTAAAACGTTTTTAATAAAAATAAACATTGTAAACTTTATAAAAATAAAATGTATAAAAGTTTTTGATAAAAACGTTAAATAAACTTTATAAAAAATGTTAGAACTCCCTGGTTTGTTACTCTGAAAAACATTTGGTTTTTAATTGTTTACGTCATTATATGTTGTGGATAAAAAATG
>NC_027751.1:11591470-11599777 GCF_000695525.1 Brassica oleracea var. oleracea
TTGACCTAGTCCTTCAAGCCATCACAGAGTTCACAGCCAGCTATCAATTCATTAGATGTTTCGGTTGAGATTCCATTTAACATAGTTACAATTATTCGCAACTAAGAATTTGTCAAAAAAAAAAAAAAAATTATTCGCAACTAAGAAACTATGAATCATTACAGACTTTATACACTATGTCATTATGATAAACTATGAATTTCAGTAGATATAAATCTAGAAAAATAAAAATGAAAACAAAAACAACATGTGATATAAATTACAGACTTATACACTATGATGAACTGTATTTTGAAATTAGTGAAATTTATTAATTCTAAAAAATATATTTCAGAAAATATTGTAATTTAACAAATACATAATAAATTTTTGAAATAAACTCAAATAAAATATTGTCAAATATTTTTAAAATTTTCGAAAATCAGGATAATACTGATTTACAGAAATAAAAATATTTTATTTTATTTTAAAATATTATTATACCAGGGGTTAGAACCTAACAACAATATTTTGTAATTTTTATTTTAAAATATTATCATGCTCAAATGTAAATTTATTTGACATGTCACAATCAGACTTCAGTTTCTTATCAGAAATTTTAAATTGAAAAGGCTAAACATCTGAAAATACAATATAACTCAAAAAATGATATCTTCAATCAGTTATTTTCTATAAATTTTAAATATACAAATAAATAAAATGCCCATTATGCATATAATAATTATCCTTAAGATTCAAAAAAAATTACCCAACTAAAAAGCAACTAAACTAAATTTAAAATAGAGAAGGCTAAACACATCTGCAAATACAATTGAACTTAAAAATTATATCTTTAATTAGTTATTTTCTATAAATTTTAAATATAAAAATTGAGAAAATGCCAATTATGCATGTCATAATTCTCTTTAATATTAAAAAATTTATCCAACTAAAAAGAAATTAAAGTGAATATTATTAGACAAATTTAAATATATTATGTAAGAAACTTAAAATACATTAAATTATAAACAAAAACTATAGTTTTTGTCAAATGAAATATCATTCCGCGCTTTGAAACTATTGGTTAAATTTAAAATATTAAAATTTTTTGAAAATATCTCTTCATATTTTATTTTTACTAGATACTTCTCGGTACAATAACATAATAACATTACAAATACATTTATGATAGCGAATAAACATTAACTATTATCAATAATTTATATTTTTCAAACCACGAGAGAAAAAAAAACAATAAATCACAAAATATTACCTTTGTATTCTCTTTGATTATATTTTAATTATGTTTAATCAAAATATAATTTGCTATTATAATCACAATCATAACATTACCTTTTTTATTTTAATTTACTGTTTTAGTTTAAATGTATTATTTTTGATAATATTAGTGATTTTATGGATCTAAAATAATTTGATGTTTATCATGTATAAATATTAATTTATTTTAGTTAGGAATATGATTATGTAATATTCAAAATATACAAATATTAGCATAACAATTTATATTTTGCGATATATATTTCAATGATTCTTTACCTTTCATCTTAAATTTAATATTGTAATAATCTGTATTTAGATTAATATTTCCAATAAGAATTAGAGAACCAAACTATAATATAATCAATTAAAGTCATAAACTAAATATAAGATAAACCTATTTATAATTTATTATTGTAATATTCTCTATTTAGATCAATATTTTCAATAAAAATAGAAAGCATGGTTATAATATTAACCATTAAAATCATAAACTAAATATAAGATAAGCCTAACTATGAAATTATTAGTAGAATTTGGCACTCCCTCTGTTTCAATATGTAAATAGTTTTAAGTAGGAGTGCTAATATTAAGAAAATTGTAACTTTTTAAAAAATAGTATTTAATATATATATTCAACCAATAATAAAAAGCATGCATTGTTGGATTGGTCACATAATATCCAATAAATGTAAAAGTTGTTTTGGATTATGTAAACACTTTATATTATCAGTTAAATTTGTTAACATATATTTATTAATGAACAATCCAATTATCATGAGAAAATATATATATATATATATATATATATATATATATATAATATATATATATATATATATAATATATATATATATATATATAATATATATATATATATATATAATATATATATATATATATATAATATATATATATATATATATAATATATATATATATATATATAATATATATATATATATATATAATATATATATATATATATATAATATATATATATATATATATAATATATATATATATATATATAATATATATATATATATATATAATATTTAGATATATATATATAATATTCAGATAATAGTATATTTAGATCGGTAGAATTGGTTAATATCTATTTATTAAAATAATAATTAATTGGACTAATGATTTATGCTAAAATCATGGAAAAAATGACAAAATCACTTCTCAAATAATAGTATAGATCACTAACACACATAGGTATTAATTAATTTAACAAAATAAGTATTTATAAATCTAACATTAATATCCACAGAAGAAATAATTTCTCGCAAAAATCATAAGCTTATCTAAATTAAAGAAAACTAACAATAAATGTTAATATTACATACTCGTTCTTCATTACTAATTATATTGGATTAATGATTTTCATATCTATATCTATCTTATTAAAAGAGGAGTACAAATAAGAAATAACATTCAGTTTTGCCACTTATTTACAGTAAAATATCACTGGATTAATTAAGTAGCAAAAAACTCTTATATCCTTGTTATATATATATATATATATAATAAGCAATTATTTAAATAAATAAAATAAAATAAACTATTTTTTTTTATGTTTTCGAATTATACTTTTTCAAATTCAAACTTTTTTATAATTTTTTTTTTGAATTTTTTTTCAAAATATTTTTTTGAAACTATTTTTTTAATTTTTTTATATTTTTTATTATTTATTTATATATTTATTGGAATCCTAAATTTCACATTCCAAAAATCCTACCCCATTCCTCAACTCTAAACCATATATCTTGATTAGTTAACCGTAGGGTTATAAATGTTTTTTTACCCTTCATTAAAAGTGAGGGTAAAAGTGGTTAGTGTAAAACTAAAAATGGTATTTTGAATGTGGTATTTTTGATAATTTCCCTTAATTAATTAACCTACCTTTTAGTATTTTTGTGTTTCGTGTTTTATTAATGCATTTTCTTAAAATAAAGTACAACACATTATGTACGGTTGATTTAAGAAATACTTTTTATAATCAAGCTAAACAATAAATTAATACTTCCAAAAAATTGTAACAAGATTTCCAATATTACGGGTTGGTTTTTTTTTTGGTATATTTACTATGTCGGAAAAGACACAAGTAAGTGATATAAATATACATAATATAAAACACAAAATTATAAATAATATATTGAATTATTGATTGTATAAATCAAATATAACCGTAGATAACAATTTTATTTTATATTTAAATTTTGATCTATAAAACTAAATTTTCACGAACGCACGAATAATATTTTTAAAATGTGGAAGATACAGTTGAAGATCAAAAATAAAATAAATTATTTATTATAAATTATAAAATTATTGCATTTATAAATATTATTTAATACAGATAAATTTTTTAAAATATATTATCAATTATATAGATAAACATTTTTAAAAATGTTAAAAATGAATTCCCGCCCTGTCAAACTCTAGTTTGATTATTTTAATATAAATTTGGGATGATAAGAATAATATGAGTTTGGATTTTCAAATAGATATATAATATATTTATATTGTTTATTTATTTATTTTTATATTATTACCAGTTTTAAATATCTCTGAAAATATATACGTTTCAGGCTTTCAGCGGTGCCGGTTACATAAATCGTATAAATGGTTTTATAGTATTTCAAATCGCAACTGCTTGCTCTCGTAAAACTCGATATATGCATTAATATACACGTTGCATGTATCATATTTGACAATTATAGACCTTGAATTTTATAAACGAGGAAAAACCTAAAATCATGAAAATCATGAAAATTCTTCCTAAGTGCACTATAAATATTCGACTAAAAAATATAAAAAGATAGTCAACTCGATGCATGCTTGTCTTTAATCCTTAATGTTTATACTATAAAGGTGGTTACTAAATTTGTTCTTAAAATTTATAAGAAATATTTTATACATTTTTCAAGATATATATATTATATAACGTTATAGTTGCTGACAAAAAAAATATAACGTTATAGATTTTATTCAATAAATATTTTACTATTTTGATTTAATATATATATATATATATATACTATGGTCTTAATTATTAGACAGTGGATACGAGGTTGGGGCCAATGCCGTCACGATATCTCTTCCTCTTATTAGTCGGCCCTTCGTACAGAAAGAGGTACACTGCATTGATGTTTGTTTTTTGCTAACTTACACTGCATTGATGTTACCGTGATAAAATAAG
Source organism: Brassica oleracea var. oleracea (assembly GCF_000695525.1). Lineage (NCBI taxonomy): Eukaryota > Viridiplantae > Streptophyta > Magnoliopsida > Brassicales > Brassicaceae > Brassica > Brassica oleracea. Next base: position 11,595,941 of record NC_027751.1, read on the forward strand.
GTTGTTGCTTGGGAGATGGGGCATTTGAGTTCGTGAAGGTCATAATCATGTGTTACTTTTCTTTATAAAGTTAGAGGTTCTAAGATAGTATAGATCTAGTAGGAAAAAAAAGATAGTATAGATCCATTAGAGCATCTCCAAAAAAACTCTCTACTTTAGAGTTTACAAAACTTTATATTTGAAATTTCAAAATGTTATTTTCCAAAAACAAAACTTCAAATTTAATTTCAAAATTATTTGTGTTCAAAATTATTTGTGTTGTACCTTATGGCCCTTATATTTTTCATACTTAATATAAATTCATAAAAAAATTTATAGATAACTAGCACATATATAAAAATATTACAGTAATATTAATAAAATTTTATACTAAAATATAAAATTATAAATAGAAATAAATAATTAAATATTAAACTACAAGCAAAAAACTACATTATTCCATAAAATTATTTATGTAATGCTCCATCTTTGGTTACACAATTTGTTTTGGACAATATTTTAGAGATTTAGGAGGTTCGAGAAAAAAATTTACTAGACTATTAGTGTTGTTGTGATATTTAAATTTGTACAATAATTATGTTTTCATGTATCTTTTTAAAATATTTTTTTATTAAATTTCTTTTGTAATATTCTTGTTGTCTAATTCTAGCTTTAACATATTATAAATCTTATTTAATTTTTTTAAAAAAAATTATGTGTAAAATTTAAATTTATAAAAAAAAAATTGAAATATTTGTGATATACAAAAATTATAAAGATTAAAACGATAAATGAGAAAATACTTAAGAATCATAAATATGATGTGTAATTAATTATAAGGACCAAAATGCAAACAAAAAGATGAAACTTCAAATTTGGAGTTTTGATTAGTGAAACTTCAAATTTGTAAGTTTTGAAGTTCCGTTTTGGAAAGAAAAAATTATATATTTGAAGTTATAGAGCTTCTTTTGGAGATGCTCTTAGAGACGAAGGCAGACTTATTTTTACTGGGTGCATATAAATGAAATAATAACTAAATATAATAATATATATTATTAAAATTTAAGTACAATTAGAACTACTCATATTTTCAACAGATCTATTACATATTTTCTTACCTTATTTTCATTCATTATAATTTTTTTATTAATTACCCTTTCTAAATAAATCAACATCATTTATTACAGAAGTACAAAACATAACTATTTATTTTCTACTTTTTTATTTTATCTTTTACGTTATTTTTCTCACTCTTTTTAACTACTTCAGTAATAGTTTTTACTAATAATATTTAGACATCATTCATTGTGTATATCATAATAATTCGATATGTTTGATTAAAATTACTCTATTTGTGACAAAAATTTAAAATGGTTAATAAATAGTATTTTTAATTTGGTTACATATTCAGTTATGCATAGACATTCAAATACTTGTTCAGGTACAAGTTATTTCTTTGAGGTACCAGTTTTTTTTTTTTTGATTTTTGAAATTAGGCTTCATTCAGGTAATATAAATTTTCGTGTGGGTTTCAAATTCAGGTCCTCCGAAGTCCGGATGGACTAGCTTTTGATGTATAAAAATTTTAAAATTTCCAAAAACTAATGTATCTAAAACATGTTCAGATATTTGTATCAAAAGTAACCATATTAACTGATCCGGTTTGGGTATTTTGAATTCAAACTAAAAATAACTTTAAAATAACCAAATAACCAAAGCAACCATATTACCCGATTTGATCCGGATTATATTTTCATGTATAGGATAGGAATCTAAAAATATTCAAATATTTATACAATTAATTATATAATGATACATATAAAATATATAACAATAATTATGAAAAACAAAATATCAATTTAAAAAAAAAAGTAAAAACTAACATCCGCACCCTTGGCTCACAATTTATACCTGGACCTTACAGTATATGTTAAAATAAGAGTACAAATATGGTTATTTAGAAATTCTTGGTACACTTTCACCAATTAAGCCACTTCCACATTGCATGTCTAATTTAAAAATTCCGATATCTAAATAATAATGGATGCACGTGCACCCATAGTCTGAAATTTAGCTTCGCCCTTGGATCCTTACATCTTCATAGGACAAAGTCTGAATTATGTAGGTAATTGTATTATTGTTTAGAAAGCATGACCCTTCCAAAAACACTTTCATTAATTTTTGAACTCCAAATCTTTATTAGATAATCTAACGTTTTAACCAGTAGACTAACTCATTGTGGTTAACCACATTGCTTCAAATACAAAATTAGGGATGTTATGACAACTATGATATCTCATTTTCTCCAACAAAAAGCTTATAAATCTCTGGTCTCTCTTGGTATTAGTTGGATAGTCCGCCTAGTCTAGATAATTTACGCATGTCACATCTTTTGAATTTTGAAAAATTTATTCTAAGATAAAATAGTTTTCCCATGGCGGCAATAAATTCAATGGCTACTCCTACGCCTAGCTAGGGTTGGCCGTTTTGAGGAGAAGAAACATTGATCGTCGGAAAAGGGGATTTTTGGTAGAGTTAGAGAGTGATCAGAGAGGAATCAAAGAGCTCCTTTGACGGTGTTTAAATCTAACAAACAAGTTTGATCCAAAAAAAAAAAAAAAAAATCTAACAAACAAGTTCGAAGGACTTGTTCAAGTGATTCTTACTCCCTCCGTTCCCGAAAGTAAAATTTTTTAGAGTTTTCACGTTTATTAAAAATACAATAAATGTTTACAATTTAATTTAAAATTTATTTTTCAATAGACTTTCCAATAACTATCTACCAATGAAATTTAATCAATTCAAATATTCACAATTAAAGTTTTTCAAAAAAATACAAAAGTACCTTGAAAATATAAAAAATCTATTTATTTGGAATAAGAATAAACTCAAGAAAATCTTATTTTCAGGAACGGATGGTGTAATAAAGATAAAATGTTCCAACGCGTTGACTCACTATTATCTGGTGTCTCACGGTTCTAGTTATATCGACTTGTATAACTACTTTACAATAAAGTCAACATATTACAACTCTGATTCGGTCCTTTTTTCTATGCATATCTTTGATTTTCAATTGAAGCCGTATGTTTCGTTTTGGCTCAACGCAGACTTGTTAGTTACAAGTTACAACCGGTGTGTAAACTAGTAGTTAAATAAGTTTTAGAAAAAAAAACTAGTAGTTAAACGCATGGATTAGTCATGTTGTGTTCTTAGTTCAAATTTCAATGGAAAAAATGTTTAACGTCGTGTCATTGATATTAACAAATACTACTGATTTCAGGCTAGGAAAAAAATTAGAGACTAAGACCACCTCCATCCATTAGAATTTTCAATGGGTTCTTATGATTTAATTAATGGATAATAAGTTGATTTGATTAGTTTAGAACCTTTGTTATTGCTAATTAATTCATCCTCTTCCAATGGGAGAACCTTATAGGGGTTCTTAAATAAATTTTTTTTTTCTTAAGTAGAATGATTTAAAATAAAAGCATACATAAATTTTTTAATATAAATGACATAAAAACATATGAAAAATACAAATATAAATCGTAAACGAGAAAATACCGATTAGTTGAAATCTTGATTTGTTCCAAATTTTTGCCATATATTCTCAACCAAATCAACCTTCAATTGTTGATGTATTGTTTTATCACGAACTCGATTCCGAATGCTCATCATATTGCCGAGATTTGAAGGCATATCTGTAGAATATGTGAAATCCACTTGTGAACTTCGGTTTGATTCCGGTTGTGCGAAAACTGATACATCAAACTGAGTGTACCCATCTCGTTCGTCTTCTACGATCATATTATGTAGAATGATACATGCTCGTATTATCTTGCCAATTTTTATTTTATC
>NC_027751.1:11600028-11624990 GCF_000695525.1 Brassica oleracea var. oleracea
GGAAGTGGAATAGATTGGACAAAAGTAGCCCATTTAGGATATATACCATCTGTGAGATAGTAAGCCAAATGGTACTTGTGTCCGTTGACAATGTAATTAACTTTTGGAGCTCGACCTTGTAATATATCATCAAAAACCGGTGATCGATCAAGAACATTGATATCATTTAATGTACCTGGAGGTCCGAAAAATGCGTGCCATATCCACAGGTCTTGTGACGCTACAGCCTCTAAAACGATTGTTGGCTTTCCTGATCCACGTGTATATTGACCTTTCCATGCGGTCGGACAATTCTTCCACTCCCAATGCATACAATTAATGATTCCTATCATCCCGGGAAATCCGCGTATCTCTCCAATATCAAGTAGTCGTTGAAGATCTTCTGCCGTGGGTCTTCTTAGATACTCATCTCCAAATAAATTTATGATTCCTTCAACAAAATGTTCTAAACATAAAAGCGCGGTGGTCTCACCAAGTCGGAGGTATTCGTCGATCGCATCAGCCGGGCAACCATACGCCATCATGCGAATTGCTGCTGTTGCCTTTTGTAACGCAGAGTGACCGAACCTTCCAGTAGCATCTCTTCTTGTTTGAAAGTAGGGGATTTCAGCGGAGAGTTGATCAACAATACGCATGAACAAGGACTTGTTCATTCGAAAACAGCGTCGAAACATGTGAGAAGGATATGTTGCATCTTCACTAAAATAATCGTTCTATAACTGCATGTGTCCTTGTTCTCGTTGTCTTTCAATGTAGGCTCGTTTCTTTTTTGACCTTGATGCTTCTTGACGATTTTCATATTGAATTAAGAGATTTTCGAATTGTTGATCAAAATTTTGATCTAACTTTTCATCCATCTCCTCGAAATTATTAGAAGAAGATGCCATTTAGAAAATGTTAAGAAAGATTTGATTATTTGGAGAAAAATATGAGAGAAGCAAAATTGAAAAGAAAGAAACAATAATGTGATTTGTGGAAAATAAGAAAGAAGCTCTTGCTCTCTCTCGGAGTTGTTGTGAGTTGTGGAAAATAAGAAAGAAGCTTTTCAATTTATAAAGAAGCTATTTCTTAGTGTTGGTACACGGGATTGTGTCACGGGATCACAAAATACAACAAATAATACACAGAAAAAAAATCCTTGTGTCTCCTTGTGTCACAAGCTTTACTGTCTCATACTGTCTCCTTGTGTCACATGTTGGCCTTGTATCACGGGATCACAAAATAATCCAACCGAGACAACAACATCACAACTGTCCATACCAGACCACCTACAATAAAAACAAAGAGACAAAGGATACATCAAACCAACACGAGAATAACTGATCACAAAGATACAACAAAGAGACAAAGAGAAGAACAAGTGAAAGCTTTATTAAGCATAACCAACAACAAAGAGACCAAGACAACAACAACTTAACCATTAGGTGGATTAACAGACCTTAAACAACTTGACATTAATCACAAAGCAAACTAACTCGACAGAGCACAAACCAAGCTAACTAGTTAACCAAACTAACTTGGCAACATGTCAGTTATCAGTTTATTTTTCAAGGCGATTTCAAGCTCACTAAGTGGCTATGTCTTCGCAATCAAGCTGTCAAGGAGTTTCTGCTTGTTAAGCTGCTACTTCAAGGCAAAGTCCTTCTGCCTTATATCCCAACAGCTCTGAAAATCCGCTTGGCTCTTCACTTCATCTTCAGAAGCCGTTCCCTTCCTTCTACCTTTTGCCTTTGCTGCTTTCACGCCAACAGGACGAGCCATTACTTCATCCCCTCCTGCCACAGACGTTGATGACTGTGCCGAGCTATCATCTAACTTCCTTCTTTTTGAGCTAACCTTATCTCTTGTTGAAGAAGCTCCACACCACTTCTGATCATGGCGAAGCTCCAACCAAGCATGCTCGAGTGTAAACTTTACTTTGTAATCATTAAAGAAGATGTCATGAGCCATTATCAACACATCATTCTCACTCTGTCCACTAGACTTCTGTTTGGTTGCCGCTTCATAACACCCAACAAACCTGAAAACACCCTTGTTAATCTTCCCCCACCTCTGTTTACAGTTGCTAGGCTCTCGCTTTGGCAAACCCGCAAGCTTAGGAATTGATGCAAAATAAACCGCAATCCGCTTCCAAAAGGCAATAGCTTTTTGCTCATTTCCTGTCACCGGATCTTTCGGCGTGTTAAGCCAAGCACTTATAAGCACCACATCTTCAATTGGTGACCATTTCCGTCTTTCTTTATGGTCAGACACAAAGGCTGCATCTTCGGTGGCATCTTCAGGGGATTGTGTACCAAATACAGACGCATCGGAGGCAGAGAGTTCAATTGAAGGTTCACGACTAGCAAAGGAGAAGGAGGTGTTGGGTTGTTGTGAGTTTAAGAGGTTTTGAAAGCTACAAGGATGACTAAAAGGATCCATACCGCAGGAGAAGGAGAGCTTCTTCTGTTTTACGAAAGGAAATATGAAAGGAGAAGGACATATGAAATGAGAAAGAGAGAGTTGCTCGGTTTTAAAAGCAACTTTAAGGATAGTTTAGTAGGTGTTATTTGTTAATGTCATTCAATTATCTACCTAAAGCGTAAATAACCAACAAAGTAAATGAATCTACCTAAACCCATCAAAGCAACCAATAAAGTAAATGAATCTACCTAAACCGTAAACAACCCAACAAAGCAATTTATGGTAAACCCTTCTCGCAACTAACATGTACATTTAATTCCCATCTAATCTATGTCTAACACGCATTAAAAGGTTTTGTCGACTAACCTCTTCAGAGAAGAAGATGAAACAGAGATGCTTTGATGAGGTTTGATCCACTTTGATGAAGTCTGATCCATTTCTTGCTGCTCCATTTCTATATCTCTACCATTGAACACAATAACATATAACATATAACTTATTCAATCATTGAACACAATAACATATAACTTATTCAATCACACCATAGCTATATCTCTAACCTGAAACCAAATTAGAGTAAAGGAAAAAGACTAACCAATGTAGATAGAACATCTTTTACGAAGCTTCTGTAAACGTAGATACTGAATCAGAGACATAGCTCCTATGTTCTTCCTATCTCTTTGAGTTCCTACAAAACCCATCTAATCAATAAACTTATTGGATCAACGAGTATTCAATTTCTCTCGCGGCTCTTTCAATTTCAACGAGTATTCAGATGGAAGCAAATCGATTTAATAAGACAGACAAAGAGATGACATAAACACAGACAAATCTCGACATCGACACAAAATTTTCCTATTCTTATCGAAGGAATTTAAATCAATATGATCCAAAATATAAAAGAAAACGAACCTTCACGGTGGTTGCATGGACTGATCTAGAGGAGAACAACGACGAAGAGATAAACGAATCAAACATCATCTCCGTTGGAGATTTCGAGAGAACCCACGACGAAGAGAGAAATCCGTTGAGGGGATTTCGACGAAATCCAACAAGACAAAGACAGAATCGGAGGCAGACGAAACGGATCAAGGAACATCTCCGTCAGAGTTGAATAACATAATCGACAAGAGAGAGAGACCCTTCGATTTTGTCGATGAGAAAGACCAAACGAATGCAAAAACAGAAGACCCAACTTTTTTCTCTTTCGTGCAAAAAGATCAAGCCAATATACTACTGCCACGTAAGGGGTTATTAACACTTCTAAACTCTCTTATTAAAAGCCCGGTTCTGTCCATTAATAGCATTTTTTATTTATTTTTTTCCCTTTTTTCTCTAAGAACCCATCACTAAACCCGCCGATGGCCTTGCCCTAAGATCATCTCCAATGGGAGTTCTTCCCATTGGTGTTCTTAATGTATGTATTATGTATATATATATATATGTATATATTATATTTGTATAAATAATTATAGGGTCCACAATTATTGTGGAAACCCATAAATAAGAGTTCTTAGGGATTCTTAAAACCCTCTTTTAAGAACCCTTACCTATGGGAGCCCACAATTATTTACATATATATAATATATACATATATATATATACATAACACATATATTAAGAACCCCAACGGGAAGAACCCCGGTTGGAGGTGCTTTAAGGTTTAAATTCTTCCTAATTAAAAAGACGTCGTCGGCCAAAATACGATATTATTTTTTTGGTAAAATCCAAAATGCGTTTTTTTTTTTTTTTTTTGGTAATGTCTAAATACGATATTTCGTTTATATAAAATAATTAAATGGCCATCTCAAGCTTACTGGTCCATATCTTCTTTTTTTTTTTTTTTTGAAGAAAAGGTTCATATCTTCTTGATATTAAAGGATTGTCTTCTTTTAATTCTGATTTAATGATCACTTTCTTTCCACCTTTTATGAAAAACTTGAAACTCCACCTATTGACTCTATTATTTTAACGATCCTGTACAAAGCTAAAAAATTGGATCTTTGATCCCTCTATATTTTCTTGTAGACCAACATATGATCCCATTCTTCCAAGATTCTGAATACCTAAAATATCTCTTAATTCCTGTCTAACAGATTCTTTAATCCTATATCTAAATTGAATGGAAGACTTATCAATCTTATATTCCTAATATAATATATATATATATATATATATTATATTAGGAATATAAGATTGATAAGTCTTCCATTCAATTTAGATATAGGATTAAAGAATCTGTTAGACAGGAATTAAGAGATATTTTAGGTATTCAGAATCTTGGAAGAATGGGATCATATGTTGGTCTACAAGAAAATATAGAGGGATCAAAGATCCAATTTTTTAGCTTTGTACAGGATCGTTAAAATAATAGAGTCAATAGGTGGAGTTTCAAGTTTTTCATAAAAGGTGGAAAGAAAGTGATCATTAAATCAGTGATTACGGGATTACCAAATCATACGATGTCCTATTATCGCTTGCCTAAAGCAACAGTGAAAAAACTGACAAGCGTAGTATCACAATTTTGGTGGAGTCCAGGAGAAAGTATAAGAGGCATGCACTGAAAATCATGGGACAAGGTATGTGTAGATAAGGAGGAAGGAGGTTTGGGGTTTAAAGATATCACTGATTTCAACACAATGATGCTTGGTAAACAGTTATGGCGTCTGATAGAGAAGCCAAACACTTTATTTTCTCGAGTTTTAAAGGTCGGTATTTTAGAAATGCTTCACCCTTGGAACCGATTCGTTGTCATACGGCTGGCGGAGGATTATTTCTGCTAGATCTCTGGTTAGCAAAGGACTAATCAAAAGGGTGGGATCAGGGTCTTCTATATCTGTATGGAATGACCCTTGGCTCCCAACCACTCGCCCGAGACCAGCTAATAAAAATCAACATAATTTATACCCGGACCTTACAGTAGAGTCCCTCATTGACTCTACCTCGCGTACTTGGAATTCAGAGGCAATTCGGGCTTTCGTGGATCCTCAGGATGCGAAACTTATAGAAAGTATTCCACTAAATAGGACTCAGCGGGTGGATAGAGATGGATGGCACTTTACAAAAAATGGAAAATATACGGTCAAATCAGGATATCAGGTAGAGCGGATTTATCCAGATAGAGAAAGACCACCATTACTGATTGGTCCCACAGTTGATATTTTGAAGGCTTACTGCTGGAAAATACGGTAAATACGGTGCCCACCAATGCTAAAACATTTCATATGACAATTAGTGACAGAGTGTATAGCAGTGCGGAAGAATTTACAAGCAAGGGGGATTCAAGAGGATATTTGTTGTGTAAGATGTGGAGCTCCTGAGGAATCGATAAATCATGTGTTTTTTTAATGTCCTCCAGCTCTTCAGGTTTGGTCTCTTTCGAAGATACCATTAAATCCAACTATTTTTCCAACAAGTTCACTCTTCACAAACATGGATCATCTATTTTGGAGAGTTTTCCCGCAGATGAAGGATCACCAGTTTGCATGGATACTATGGTACATCTGGAAAGCTAGGAATAATAAAGTTTTTAGTAATTTGGATATGGATTCTATAGATACACTTAAATTGGCTGAAACAGAATCAACTTTGTGGGCCGAGGCACAAGTAGTGAATGACCAGAGGACGCCACCACCAATAATAGATATGATATTGCCGTCGATCCCAGGAAGATGGTGTTTTTCAGATGGCTCGTGGAAAGAGGGTGTTATTTTTTCAGGATAAGGTTGGCTCAGTACTTTGGAAGGTTTCGATGGATTGTTGGGGGCGAAGAATGTTAGGGCTAGTCTCTCGCCTCTTCATGCGGAGATGAAAGCGCTATTATGGGCAATGGAATGCATGAGGAATTTACGTCAATTTCAGGTTACGTTTGCAACAGATTGTTCTCAATTGGTGAAAATGGTTTCGGAACCAGAGGAATGACCAGCTTTTGCAAATTATTTGGAAGATATCAAGATCCTGAAAGAGAACTTCTCCCGATCAGAGATTATCTACGTACCACAGACGAAAAATTCAAAGGCGGATAGCAAAGGCGGATAGTCTAGCACGCAGTGCTAGAAAGCAATTGTCTTTCGTCGTTCATATGGATGCAGATCACCCGGTTTGGTTTACAGAGTCAGTATGAATCTGTATTGTTGATGACAAAAAAAAAAATATTAGGAATATATTCATTAGAAATAAATATATTATATAATAATTTTTATAATAATTTTAAATAACATATTCATACTGGTTTACCAATCATTCTATTAAATAGATTAGTAAAATATACAACTTCTGCCGCATTATATTGCTTATATAGTATACTGCTACTGATTTATTATCCGCTCAAATAATCAAAGCTTTAGGAGCAATTCAGTTTTACCAAAATTTTACTTTTTAAACTAAGAAACCCTCATATTTTAAACACAGTCACCATCGAAATAAATCGCCAGTATACAAATCCCGGTGCCAACTTTTTTTACTAGGCTCAAACGCCTCTTTACCAGTTTACCACTGCAATAATGCAGCTTAATCCATGTTATTAATAGTAGTTTACGACTAATTAATGGGACATATGTTGTGTAATATATGTATACTAAGTTAAAATCTGCACTATGCACGAGATGAGATTATGTATAAAAATAATTTTTAAATATTAAAATTTATATTGTGTTCATTTACGTATTATATACATATTTAAGTTAGAGCAAGCACATAAATAAAAATAATATCTCTTGTTTATTGACATTATGTTTTTGGTAAGTAAATCAAACAGTAATTTTATTTATTTTATATGGTATATAATTAAATTTCAATGATATTGAGATAGAGATATAGTATATTTTAATATAAATATTTATTATTGAGACTTCCTACTCATATGATTTTATTAATATTTGTATATTTGCTGTAACAAAAAATTTAAACCATTAATCACAAAATTTTCAAAGTGAGATTTTTTCGATGCAAATTTCAAAATCAAATATTAATGTCTTAATACGTTTTCAATGCAAATTCTGAAGTTAACATATTTGTGTATATTTATATGGTATATAGTTTAACTAAAACAATATTAATACACATATATATAAATATATAATATGATATTTATTAAATGAAACTTCATATATTCATATGATTTATGATCATTGGTATCTTGTTATAACTTTTTTTGTCAGCTTGGTATCTTGTTATAACAAAAAGGTTAAACCATTGATCACAAAATTTTCAGTGTGGGACTTCGAATTTTTTTAGTAATTTATAGTCGTTTTAAGAAATTCAAAATATAACATATAAGAAAAATCTAATTTTAAACAAAAAAGAGAGAAGATACAAAAATTGTTATCAATCTTTATAATTCATAATTATTAATTATCATAAATATGTTAATCATATTAGGTAATTATGTAATTTTTATCTAAGGAAAGAATATAGTATATTTTTTGTACACAACTAATTAATTTAATAGTTAGTTTTTTTTTTGACATCATTTAATAGTTAGTTTAATAAAATATATAATATATGTTTAGATGAACCAACCTATTTTTTTAAAGATTCCAAGAATCATCCTAGTGATGACAAATTGCTACAAAAAAATATTATAATGCTTCTCAATTAATATATTTGGAATTATCAGAATATGCAATATTTGTTTAGTAAAAACAACAAACAAAAGAATTTATATTATTGACATGAAATTATGATGTGAACGTCGTCACGTACTCTTCTGTTAGACAATTAGAGTAACGCAGATTATTGGTCTTACCCCAAAAGCTGCTTTACTTTTTCATAGTCAATAAAAGCATTTGTCCTCAAAGAAGTATACCTTGTTAAATCAGCAATGCAGACCACAAAATAGTTAAAACCCGTTAATAAAGATATTATCTCGACTTTCTTCAAAAGAAACAAATAGCTAGAAAAACTAATAAAGTCAAGTGGACATAGAATATACATATGGAAAATAATTATTAAGGAGTGGACAAATTTTGATTGGCCTGCTATTTAATACCTTTTACTCCCTCGTTTTCGTTTCGTAGTATATAATGTTTTGACTTAATGCACGAAAATTAATAAACATATTTCTCTCTAAAAACATTTTTAAGGATATAGTTTTAAAATTATTCAATCAGTTATAAAAACTACATTAAAATCTAATTGGTTAAACAATATCTAATAAAGTTAAATTTAACCTTAAAAATTAAAAATATCTTATATTTTCAAACAATATAAACTTTCTAAACATCATATAATTTAAAATGGAGAGATTAGTATTTAGCCATAAACAATATTGTTCTAAATTAAACATGGGTATGCGTGGACTCCTAGACGACAAATGTTATAATCAAAATATTTTTCTTAAAATCCAATTTGTGTAACAGTTCTAAATTAGATAAAATAGCATATACTAGTCTAGATCCATATAAATTGGTGTAAATCTTTTAAATTAACCAATAATGTTAATGCAAATTGGTGTAAATATTTTATTTTGTATATCTAGGTTTTATAATTCATAAAAATAATTTGGTAATTAAACCTAAAACTCGAATATATAATATAAATTTAAAATAAATAAAAATAAATTAATAATTCATCAACTATTAAGACCCACTTAGACCTGAATTATCCACCTAGTGGCCAATAAATGCCAGTTGCCGCAATTGTTTTGAACACTGACCAGAGGTATTTATTATTCAATATCTACACGAGTAAACTTCAGTTTCATTTTGATTATGGATGTCTCAATATGCATATATGGGTGATGTGGAGTTTGATTGGGCAGTTTATTTTTGTTCTAGATTAGGTAGCTATTTCAATATTTTTTTGTAGTAAGTATATTTCAGTTCCATTTTCATTCTAGATATTTCAGATACTTATGTTTCTACCATGGTGGTAAGTAGGACTTCTCAAAAAAGTCAGAACCAAAAGAACCGAACCGACCCCAAAAACTAGATTTGGTTCAGTTTCAGATATAACTAATTACCTATACGGATCTTGTGTATATATTTCAGTAATATGTATATTCATAAGTTAGAAAATGATGGATCTTGTGTATACATTTCTAAAAGTGATAACTTATATATGATATCACATTGTCATTGGATAATGATGAGAATGTTTTATAATTATATATTTGATTGTTTTGCATTCATTTGATACATTTAAGAATATATATAGAGTGAATGAGTGAGTTTAATTAATATTATTAGGTTTACATTAATTCGTTTTCTGGAATCTATGATTATTGTATCCACTACTAATATAAATATATTAAAAACCATTTTTATAATTGTTTCTGTAGTATCATATGTATTTAAATGTATATTATCAATTTATATAATGTAATCTATGATATTTAATTGTTTCTATAAATAAATTATATTAATTTATCTATATTTAAGATGCTTAATTGTATATTTAGAAACATATATTAGATTAGGTAATTCTAAGGTTAGTTTCCTTTTAAAAATTTTAATTAAATAAATAAAAAATTAAAAACCATCAACCAATCAAATTATAATAATTAATTAGAAAGATCTCCTATGAGCGACACATCAGCAGAAGTCACGAAATCAATTAAGTGACTTCTAAATTAATATATAAGGGGATGTGTTAAGTAATACTCCGTCCGTATCAATTTAAGTGATGTTTAAAGAAAAAAAAAATTGTTTCAAAATAATTGATGTTCTTACTATTCTAGATAAAATTTAATAGCATTTGAATTTTGTGATCAATTACAAAATAGTGTCTTCTTTTCTTATTGGTTAAACTAGTTTCATTTAATGATATTTTATGTAACCAATGTAAATTGTAAAAAAAATTGTATTTTCTTAATCCATGTGTAAAAACCTTAAAAACCACTTATATTGATACAGATGGAGTATCAATCATTTCCTTAACCGTAGTTTGAATATTCAACGTAATCATGTTATTTTATTTTCATTGTCGACTATTAAAAACCCTATAATTGTCTTTAATTTCTTTGAGTCTTTATTTGCGACTATAATTGCATATATCTTGGCAAGACTGGCTCCAAATATCCCACTGTCCCCACATAAGTTTACTTACTTCTGGCATTGAGCTTAATATTACTCAGATTCACACCATCACGAGTCGTACAACCCGAACATGCATGAAATTTCCATTCGTATGAATGTTTAAACCGGTTATCATAAAATACAAAATCCACAGACAAAGATATATATCATAGTGGTTTGTGTTTGTCCTTTGTGCCATAACCGTATCACCAATATTAGATTTGAATTCATATTTTATTTTTTGAAAAATATGAATTCGAATTCTAATATACTGTATGTTTTTGATCCAAAAAGAAAACACAAAAAAATTATTATAACATTCAAGCTATGCAATTATAGTTGTTGTTTTTTTGAACAAATGCAATTATAGTTGTTAAATTTGAGAAATGACTAAAATATCGTAAGAGTTAGTTCTTATTCAAAAAGTAGAATAAATAAGTATAACCATATTTTTATCCTAAGTAAATTTAAATTATATTTGGGTAATCCTATTTCAAATTTGAGTTAATATTTCTTTATTGGCATATAAACGTAGTTATTTATATTACTAATTAATTGTACTATCTTTTATGACTAAGAATTTTTAGGCTGAAAACTGTAACTTTTTCAGGTCCAGAGCCAAAATATTCCATATAGTATTTTTTTTTTCGTTCCAAGGGTTTCAATTATTTTCTGACATCTAGCCTATGGTTTTGATACTTTTCAGTTTAATAAACTACACTTGAAAGCACATAAACATTACTGTATTATCAGTGGAACATTTTTAAAGTGAGTGGTTTTGAATTTTTTTTTTGAGAAATAAGTGGTTTTGGAAATTGTCCTTAAATTTTCATGCAAGGTATTACTTCTTCTGCCAAGAAATAGGGATTCTCAGCATACCCTTAATAGATTTCAATATCATCACATAAACTTTCCATTAAGGTCTCATAGACTCATAAACACACATATTCTGCGGCCATGTCTCTGGGTCGTGAGGTAATGAAATCGCATATATATCATTCAACCTTAATACACATGATCACGCATCAAACACTAGTAATCCAACCGCATTTCTTACGGAGACACAAAAATAAAATGGCCACATACATAAGTCTTACTGATCCTACTTTAATTTGAATTAGCAACCTTTATTCTCAGCTGAACATACTATCATGTTCAACTACACTACAATTCTCGAGAAGGGTCTAATCATCGTTTAGTGTTTAACAATTACATTTTTAAACGAGATATTTAATCGTTTGGTGATTTCATAATGTGGTATTATGTCAGTCTGAAGATTGTAACAATAATCCGAATGCAAGTGTTAAGTATTTGAAAATAGGTATAGATGGCTAGAAAAACATACAAGAACCAACGACGAGGAACGTTTAAGAGAATATATAAAACTCTTACACATTTATTATATCACTTAAACAAAATTAAGATTTAAATATTAGACTGTAGCTTGCATGCATTTATTCAAACTTAAATATTTCGCAGAGGAAACTGTGTGTGCGTCGTATGCCGTATGCATAGCTGTTTCAAGTGCATTCAAAACCAGACGGAACCTTCTTGTTACACTTGTTGAGAAGAACGCTGAGAGATATAGGAACGTTAAGGTTGATCCCAAGAACGTTAGCCCTAAGAGCAGTGCAGAGACAAACCGCAGCCTCGAGGTCAACCAAACCTTGGATAACCGAGCAGCATCGTTGAGCTGATGGCTGACCCAATTGTATGTTGAGTAGGCCGCTTAGGACATTTCCACATACACCGAGCTTGAGAGCATCTATTGGACAGTTTCCTGATGAGCCAGGGGTCCTCGGAGGTGTGGCCGGCCTAGGATTAGGGTGTGGGACCGATGGACTTGGGACAGAGGGACTTGGGACTGAAGGACTTGGGACATGCTTGGGGGGCTTAGGACTTGGGACCGGCTTGGGTTTGGGACTTGGGCTGCAACCACAATCAGTTGCAACGGTTAAGGTGAAAAAGAGGATGTTGAGGGCGAAGAAAAGAGCAACAGAGGACGAGTTCCTTGAAGCCATTCTCTTTCTCGAAATATGAGAGACTCAGAGTTATAAGGATTGTCAAGTGTGTTTAAGACAGAGATGAAGAGAAATGAAGAGAAGTTGTGGGTATTTATAGGGTTTTACAAGGGTGTAAAAATAGAGTACCAACTTGTTTTAGTATAATCGATTATATATTATATATATTTGTCATTCTACAAAAGCATATATACCAAATATTACTTGTTCCCTCCACCACCGTTGTGTAGATTCGTAGAACCGAACGTTGGTTTTGTAAAATTATAAATAAATAATTCCATTTGTGCGTTCATGATAGTATTATTGAATTGTAACTGCTGTTATTATCACTACCATGATTATAATTCAAGACCCCATTGCACATTTATTCAGAGTCTATTGCCATATTACATGAGAGCTTCTATAACTTTACATGTGTAGATAAAATCCCAGCCAATACAAAATGCTCTATATATTTTAATGTTTTCAAAATTTATAATCATCTTTTTTAAAAAAAAAAGAAAATTTATAATCATCTTATGTTATTAATTTGGAGGACATCAATGGTTCGGGTTGGGCTTGAATCTCATTTGTCACAGAGTGCTTCATGTGCTACATATGTATTAATTTTTGGATATACAAGTATTAGATCGACAAAAGAAAACTAAAAGCCTTGGAAGCATTTTTTTATGTCAATCGGAGGATCATGAGTCATAGTCTTGTGCCGGGTCCAAAAAAACTTGTATGTATTCTTTTCTCATTCTAATTATTTCGTTCAGTATATATATATATATATATATATATATATTTTTTTTTTTTTATTTGAATTATTTTCATCATATAATTAAAACGTATTAAGCGTTGGTTTAAACCGACTCCAACTTAAAGCATGAAACATACTGAACAGAATATGTATTTAAAAAAAAACATTGATAATTTTGGGCGGGTAAGTGACCGAAACAACGAACTGAAATCAGTATCAGTCGATCTCTCAACATTAAACAAACAAAATTTTAGTTGGCCAAAATATCATCATCCCAAATTAATATGGTTGGGATCTAAAATAAGTTAGCCTGCAGAAAGCAAGTTTTTTTTTTTTTGAAAGCAGAAAGCAAGTATTGCTGGGTAGAAATATATGTCTTAGTCCCTTTTATTTTTCGAATCGGACATAATCATACCTCAAAAGTCAAAACCGCTCCTTATTGACATATCATCTTTATCATATCATATCTAAAATGAAAGGGAATCCGGAATCAAGCACTTTCATACATTGTCGTCGGCAAAACTTGGGCTGTATTTCTAGAAGTAGA
Organism: Brassica oleracea var. oleracea; assembly: GCF_000695525.1. Taxonomy (NCBI): domain Eukaryota; kingdom Viridiplantae; phylum Streptophyta; class Magnoliopsida; order Brassicales; family Brassicaceae; genus Brassica; species Brassica oleracea. The sequence goes on from NC_027751.1 coordinate 11,613,757, forward strand.
GAGATAAAACCACGTTTGTCCAAAAAAGAGACATAAAACGACGTAAGAAGTGAACAAAAAAAAAACGACGTAATACTTCTAAGAAACGTACTAGATAGGGAACGTATCATTAATACATAGGACATCAATCTATTCCAGTGATGAATTTGCTGGAAGTCGTCTGCGCTTTGTACTATCCATCTTATTCTAATTACTTATTTGTGTAATTATATTTTCCGATTTTTTGACCAAAAATTAGGACCTTAATTAGAGAAGTTCTCAAAATATAATAAATAAAAATATAAATACAAATAAGAGTGCTATTGATTGATTCCATAATCGTTTTGGTTGGAGATTATCTACTTTTAAAATAATAAAATATAGTCATTTTAGAAAATCCATTGTAAAAAGTTGTCTAACCAATATAAAATAACACTAGATTTTGATCAGCACAATCACGCGAATATTTTTTTCATTCGTAGTGATTTTTTTTTTTTGACATCAAACGGCTGATCTATTACTCAAACTTGAGGTGGTCTGTGGAACCAGACCGGAATAGAAGAACCAATTTTCATTGGTATTTGTATTGATTAGTTTCAATACATGGTTATCCTTTAAAATGTTTTTGTATACGTTGGTGGCTAGCTCCTATTTCCTTTCGATATTCAAACAACCAAATTGATATAGAATGTAACTCAATTGTTATTTAAAACGTTTTTGTTTGTCTCACAGAACATTTATTTTAATTCTATATGTGTTTACTTTTGATTTTACAATAAATATTTTGAAGAATTGTTTACATTTATATATATATTGTAACTCAATAACAATGTTGTTAATATTTATTGATCAACAATATTATAATATAATAGGGTTTATGATTTTGTAAGTAATTTACTGTGTTATTGGTTGTTTACGCATAACCATATCTTCTGACAACATTTTGACACCTTACATTCATTATTTGAAAAAATAAAATACTTTATATTTTTACAAGTCAAAAGAAAAGATTTCAAAGAAACTTTCGCACCGGTAGCTAAAATGACAACGGTGAGGAGTCTCTGCAAGTTATTGCAGGAAAGGGATGGATTATGCATCAGATGGATGTTCACAATGCCTTTTTGCATAGTGATCCCACTGAAAAAATCTATATGAAGCATCCTCAAGGCTTTCAACACGCTGATCCTAACAAGGTCTGCATACTAGATAAGGCGATTATGGGTTGAAAAGCCCCGAGATATATGCTGGTTTTCAAAGCTCACTGATGCATTGAAACAGTTTGGTTCTATTAATTCACACTCTATCAATATTCTTTAGAATCTAAAAATTGTTCAGATACCTTAAATTAGAAACAGATATAATGTAATTCAATTTTTATATGGACTATATTTCACTAACTGTAGACTTACGTGTTGTTCTATGTTTTAAAGATATGTTGTATACTAATACTGTTATTGTATTAGTAAGATTATTAGTTTAAATGTACCAACACTGTATGTTGTATTGCATGCTACGTTCAATAATTTACTTATAATGCTTATTTGTTGGGAATCCATACTATATATGTACCTACACTGTGTTGGCAACACATGCGTAATCATTATACGGGACATATCGTGATAGAATAGGTTTATCAGATTTAGTTCTACTGAACAATGTTTTGTGTATACATTATGGTTTCAGTGCAGGCAACTCTCAATAAATCCATATTGCTGAGTGATCAATCAAAAACAATGGAATCCTCTTTATTTAGTTGTAGAATAAGATTCGATTGGTTTTATTTCGTATGTATGATTAGTTTCTGGGATTATTGTTGTGTTTTTATATTTTAATACTAATTAAAATCTCCTATATTTTAATAAAATTGTAAATTTCTTATGTTTTGCAGTTCTTACAAACATCTCGAGTTTTTCTTAGTCTAATCGATATATTTTAACGGATATATCAGGTCAACATAAATTTATTTGTTTTTTAATCTACATAGTAAAATTATTACATGAATATTTTTTCTATAACTAATGCGGAAACTGGAAGCCGATTAATTACTTTTATTATGCATGGACACACTTTTTAAAGCGAATACAATAACAGAAATAGAAGTAGCATTTATTGGATTAAAAACTGAAAATAGGTAATTTCAATGAACGATATAAAGAGAGATGAATATGAAAAAGAGAGGATATATATTCTCCAATCGAAGCATTGATAGTAGATCAAGCGCATATGAATCCACGAGGGGTCTTCCTGCCACAAGCATTAAGAAGAAGACTGAGAGAGACGGGAACATTAAGCTTAATTCCTAGAACATTTGCCTTTAAGGCGGTACAGAGACAAGCAGCAGCCTCAAGATCAACCAAACCCTTAAGGAGTGAACAACAAGGCTTGACCGGTGGCGTGCCCAGTTCAATTTTGAGAAGATCCTTTAGGACATTGGCACAAACGCCAAGTTTGAGAGTTTTTCTAGGGCAGCTTCCTGAGGAGGATGGAGTTGGGGTGGGCTTAGGTTTAGGTTTGGGAATGGAACCGCAGCCACCGCCACAAGCAGTAGTTAGCGTGAAAAAGAGGATGTTGAATGTGAGGAAAATGATAAGGGAGGCTGAGTTTTTGGAAGCCATCTTTCCAAAGATAAATTTCAAATTGAGCAAGTTCTAAGATGGAAGTGTTGCTTTAGAGGATGGTGAAGTAAAATGAAGAGTGGATGTATGTATATATATTAGGATTGCAAGGGTTTGGACAGTTAAAAAAAGCTGTCTTAATAAATCATCTTGAGCAATTATTAACTTCTTTAATATTTTAGTGACAGTGGAACATTGTTTTATTAAGTGGTTACAATAATTCGTTTTTTATATATCATTCAGAAATGTGCACAATCATGGAACTGGTTTAGTAGTGTGATGTTATGCTGTAGTAGTTTTTTTTTTTTTTGATCAATGCTGTAGTAGTTTTAATATGTCAACTAACTAGATTTTGATCCATGCTTTTAAAGCGCGAAATATTTTATGATAAACTTTTTTTTAATAAACAATGTTACAAATATTTTGTTAATTTGTAAGAATTATGTCTATTTAAAACATTATTTTATTTAAATCATTGTCTCTAAACTCGACCTGGATCCATAGTCAAATCGGTAAACCAATAATCCCATATGTAATCCGGTAAATTTTGAGGCTAACCGGTTGAACCGATTGGTGACCAATATGTAAATTCAATTTGATTTGAATTGTAGAATTTTTAATTATAAAATTTGCATTAGATATTTAAATAACTATTAGTTTTAATATTATTGTATTTTATTATATATCTTTTAACTCCAACTTGTTTAGAAATTGAACCTAGACTTAGTTATTTCATAATTAGATTAACATTTGGAAACCTTTGAAAAATTATACACAATAACAAAATCACATAAGATATCTATCATAAGCAATACGATTAATATATAAAGATATAATCATATAAACTAAACTATGGTGTATAAAACTAATGGTCATTAACGAATGTTTGTTTGTTTAATTTTTTTGTTTGTGAAATTTGTTGAGATAGAATTGTTTAGCTTTATATTGAATATTCCTTTTTGGTTTTGAGAAGCAGAGGTGGCTTTTGTTATTGTGTAAGACTTCCTTATCCATTGAATATTTCTTTTCAATTGTTTAGAATCTTACCATTAAAATTGATTTAGTGGAATTAATTATAGGGTATAGTATTTTAAAAATATTTTACATAGAAGCAAGTTGGATCCAACTTTGTACTTCTGTTTTAATAATATTGATTTTATTGAAGTTTTAACTGGTTGATCGTTGTTTTACAAAAAGTGAATTTTTTTTTATTAAGTGGTTAATGTAAATCTTTTTTTTTAATTTCAATTAGGTGAGTTATCCGCTTCTATACGCAGGAATGAATATTTACGAAAAAACTAAATTTAGTTATTAAAATTTATTTGTGTTTCTTTTAGTTTGATATTTTTATTATTTTAGATAAGACAGTTATTTATGAGTTATTGAGTTGTGATGTTTTAATGACTTGATTTTTCAGAATATTCAACTTCCCTATATTTGTTTCTAAAATTCTAGTTTGATTTTTAAACAAATTTAATCTAATTTTAATCTAGTGTAGTTAGTTTCGTATTTTTTGTATGGTTATATTAATTTTAAATTTGTATTTTATTTATTTTTTTTATCACTGGAGTTTGTGAATTATGAAAAATCACAAATAACTTATAAAGAAAATTAAAAAAAAATGGTTTAAGACCAGTTTAAAATTTCAAACTAACAAAATTTCAAAAATGAAAATATGGCTTAAGACCAGTTTAAAATTGCATTATTTAAAATATAACATCACATTAAAATTTTATTAATTGAAGTTAAGATTTATCATTTTATTCAAAATTGGTAGTTTAAAACATTCAGATGTTATTTTTAAAAACACAGAATTCAATTAAAACTAATTAATTTTAGAAATCTTTCCAGTAAACAACAGAATTAGTTTTCTAATGTGAAGTCAACACTAAGTAAAAATAAAATGTGCCGCATTCTAAATTAAAATCTTGTTTCTAGAAGAGTAGCAAACATGATAGGTATTAAAACCTTTTAACTAATTCTATTACATGTTATAATCATTGTCTCGATAAAATGTGTAGCCAGCTGAATGATTTGAAGTATTCTTCCATTATAAATTGACTTTATGATATTCATTTTGATATTTCATGTATTCAAAGATGAATGAATTTCTTTAAAAAAATAATGATTGTGATTTTTTTATGGAGAAAATACAGCTTTTTATGAATAAAGTAGAATTTATATATTGAAATACTTTTGTTGGTAGTTCAAACTTGAAAAATAATTTGTATTTATGTAGAGATATGAACATTCATATATTATTAAGATTGTAAATTTTTATTTTTTATTTAGATATTAAAAATTGATTAATATAAAACTAAATAGTAAATGATGTTTCTAATGAACGTGAAAAAATTATAAATAATATTGTTTATTAAATTACATGTTTTAAATATAAAAAGCATATATGTATACTAAAGATAATGCTTTTTCTATAATAAGGGGATTGGGAAATAATTTTTTTAAAAAAGGTTAAATAAAAAAATTAGTAATGACATTTTAATGATAAACTTACTTCATTAAGATTATCATTTTAATTAAATAATAAGAATCAACGTGAGAGCAACACATAAAAAGTGATTTCTAAAATAATATTAAAGAGATATGTTTATTTTTATTAATAGTAATAAGAGAAATTGCCACAAATACCACATTCATAGTATCACTTTTCATGTTTACACTAATCACTTTCACCATCACTTTTAATGAATGGTAAAAGACACTTATACCCCTAGGGTTAACTAATCTAGACTTAGGGTTTAGAGTTGAAGGGTGGGGTAGGGTTTTTGGAATGTGAAATTTAGGATTCTAATAAATATATAAATAAATACTTAAAAAATATAATAAAAATTAAAAATATAGTTTCAAACATAATTTTCGATTTTTAAAAAGAAATTTTGAAATAAAAAAAACAAAATTTTGAAAAAATAATTAGAAAAAAAAATTAAAAAAAAGTTCAAATTTGAAATAGTATAGTTCGAAAACATAATTTTTTTTTATTTATTTATTTAAATAATGATTTATTATATATATATAGATAACAAGTGTGTAAGAGTCTTTTGCCACTTAATGAAAAATATATTTTTGAAAATGTTCCTTTAGTGGTGGTACTGGTAAATATGAAAAGTGGTACCATGAAAGTGTTAAACATAAAAGTTTTCCTAGTAATAAATATATATTATAGCTTTTTATTTTTTTTAAAAAATTGCTTTTTATTTTTTTTTAAAAATTGCTTTTTATTTAAAAAAAAAATATATATTATTTTGTAAAACATTAATGCTAATATTTTTTAAAAAAAATTTGACTTCCCAAATGATATACATATATATATATATTAAATGGTTGAAGGTAAAACGGTATTTTGTGTCACAGTTAAACTTGCTTGCCAAAAACTAGATTTAGTAAAAAAATTGGAATTCCTTGTGGCCTAACTGTTTTTCTTTTAGTTAAAAAAAAAACTAGATTTAAATTGGAATCCCTGCACATGTGTAGAATAATCACTCGTATTGTAGCTGGCGTCTGGCAATTGTGTTTGTAGATTGGTAATTTGGAAGTTTATGACCACACAGTCTGGGTTTTCATATGTGTATTGGCTTATACTTCTTGTTTTATTGTAGCTGTCCTGATCATAATATCATTACCAGGCGTGGGACGGATCGGGTATCCGACCAATTTTAAGGTATCCGGATCCGGATCTATAATTTTACTATCCTTATCCGGATCTGGGGTTCTCGGATATCCAGGCGTCGGATATCTTTCTAAAAATTGTAATATCCGGCGGATATCCGCGATCTAGATCCTTAAAATAAATAAAAATAATAATACTAATATATATAAAATATTAACAATAATTTAAAAATATATATATATATATATAATGTTTTTAATTATTTCTATGTATAATATTACAAAATTTACATAAAATTTATATATACTATTATAAAAATGAAAATATATTAAATAAAATTATTTTTTATATATAGATATTAATATTTTGAAATAGTTATTAATAAAACTTACGGATCCGGATATCCGGACTAAAAAATCAAGATATCCGGATCCGGATCCGGCTTTGACGGATCAACTATTTTACTATCCGAATCCGGATTCGGTCCCTCCGGATATCCGGATTTTTGGATTGGATCCGGATCGGATCTCGGATCGAATCCGGATCTCGGATCGAATCCGGATCTCGGATAAAAGTCTCAGGCCTAATCATTACTGCTAAAATATTTAACAATTCACACAACTTTCGATTTTAAAAAGAATGTAAACCATAACAGATCCACTACAAGAAAACATAGTCATTTCTGACGGAATTTCTGACGGAATTTCTGACGGAAGAAATATTCGTCGGAAATTTTTGACGAAATTCTGACTGATTTAGGAGAAATATGAAATTTCACCATTCGTCAGTATTTCGTCGGAAATATCCTAGGAATTTCCGACGAATATATGTTTAATGTGGTTGTTTAATTTATTTTAACTAGCTGACTGGCCCGCACCCTGTGCGGGGAGGGTACATACATAAAAATATTAAAAATATATTTCCATATTAGTTTTAAAAGCGGCAATTATGTTATTATTAAGTGAAATTGTGTAGAAATATAATCCACAAGTAATATAAAAATTAAGAAGTACAATTTCATTAAAAAAAAAACAAAATCCAATAGAAGCCTGCAAAAAATGATTGAATTCTGTATGGAAAAAAACATAATTTAATAGATTTATAATTTTATTAATAGAAATGTTAAATTTATATACGTTATCTAAATAGTTTGAAAATTGGTTAATTGAAGGAACGAATAACTGAAACTATTTATGAATTTAAACGTTTCTTGAATAAAAAATAGATTAAAATTACATACTATAAAAGAGTGCTAATATAAGTAATTCTTTAAATAATAGATAATTAAAGCCAATGAAAGAGTGCTTACATAAGGGATTGTTTTTTTTTTGAACAACTTAAGTAATTGTTTAAAACTATAAAATCCCAAACGAAAAACGTAAGAAACTAAATCCAAGAAAATAATAATAATAAGCGAACTGAAAACAAAGAAATAAGAAAAGATTTTTTTTTTGTTTTCTGCAGCTTCCCTCGCTTTCGACTTTTTTTAGAGTGTTTCTTGTTAACAAACAGCTGATCCTCAACATCATTGTCTCGCTCTTCTTGGCTTTTTCTTTTAGACAAAGTAGTTGCTGAAGAACCGCAAGAATCTCCGAAAATTTCCTCTGAAGACTGCATCATTAAAATTGTCAAGAGAAATTTTTTTTTAAATGAAATGTTTTACCAGCGTGGGTATAAGCATTTTAATATTAAACAATAAGAATAGTATCGGTTTAGGAGGCAAAGCTGCAAACTCTTTTATCATTTCACGGTTGTTATTAGGCAGCCGAACAAAACATCGAGAGCTCTTTCCTTTGATGTTATCAAATCATTTGAAATTTCGAAAAGCACTCTCTTGCCAAAGAGATCGCTAACTGCTTCAGGTAAGAACTAAGGATCTTCATTCAAGAGATTTTAATAATTTAAAATTAAACAAATATGATAGAAGATACACTAATTTTTATCAATTCTTTATTATTCAAAATCATTTCTTGTCATATATACTTTAGCTACATTAGGCAATTCCGTGACTTTTATTTAAGGAAATAATAAAGAACATTAATAATGAATTTATGGTTATTTTAAATAACAAGCTTATTATATAATTAGATGAATCAATCTATTTTTCTAATGATTTTAAGAATCATCCTAGTGATAATACGTAGGTACAAAAAAGATGTTGTAATGTTTCTCAATTAATATATGGAGGATTTTAGAGTTCTTTTTGACAAGTAACCGGAAAATTTATGAGATCTACTTCAGATTAACCATGATCCGCTACATTTCTTACCAAGATATGGTCGTCCATATTTAATATTTTTCTTCTAAAATGTATCCACTATGTGGCTAACTAGCTATACAACTCTTTTATCAAGATTGTAAATCTATTAAACCAATGAAATCTAAATTTGATGGAACTTGACCTAGGCAAACACATCCCGAAGAACCAACCTGAATCAAAAAATAAGATTCGGTTCGGGTTAGGATCATATCAGTTATCCGAATGGATCCTATATCTCTATAGCCGAAAGACCGAAACTGAAGCAAGATCGAAACTGAAGCGGAATCAAACCGAGAATCGAATGGGTACCCAAATTTCTATAATATAGTGTATATACTAAATAGTAACTATATTTAGTTTTAAAATAATCAAATAATTAAAAATATTATTTAAAAGGCGAAATACCCAAAAACAGAATTATCAGAATACTTTGCATCTGAAATATTTAAAATTATTTGAATTATCCAAATTTTATCCAATTTGTTTTAAAAATCTGATATATATAATCCAAAACACGGATTTTCTGACTTTTTAACCCGAATTAACCAAAACAGTAACATAACCAAAACCGAATGGGATCCAAAGTTACTTCAGATATTTGCTGGTTCTCAATTTTGTTACCCAAACCAAACTGACAACCAAAATAACTAAACAAAATTTTCTAAATCCTGAACGAATCGTAAACCTCTAGAACCAAACAGAGAACCGAATACCCAGGGCATGACAGAACAAAGAAGAAGATCCTAAAGCTTTTTAATTTGATATTGGCATATCATAGATTTTACATAAAAGGTCTTGGATGAAGAATGGTTTCATTTATGGAACTAGACCTGGGAACACTTATCCAAAACCAAAAAACCGATCGATCGATTTTGGATATGAACAAAAAATGAGATTCGTTCGGGTTTGGATATGATCAATTTTCCGAGCGGATCCTATATCCTAGAACCGAAAGACTGAAACCAAACCGAAACCGAGCGATACATGAATTTCTATAATATAGTTTATATATTTATAAAAATTACATATATTTAGTTTTAAAATAATCAAAGGATATGGAAGGCGCTTCCACCATTACGCAAGAGATAACCATGGCGGTAAACTCAATGAGTGGAAGCAGAAGTGGCTCGCTGAAAAAGTGCCGAAGTCGATAAACCTCACCGTTTGGGACGATTTTAAGAAGCCTGGGGCAAATCTACTTCTGTAAGCGGTGTACTCAGCGTGGTGGGTAAGAATTTTATGTTCACAACCTGGGGTCCACTAGTTTACATTCCCGGGAACTTTAGCTTGTCAAGATCTGTCCGTCGGGAACTCCCAACGACTTTTCTCCACAAGAAATTTTCCCGGCCACTTGTGTCCGTCGGGAATTTTCCTGACAAATACCATCTGTCTGGATTTTTCAGTTTTCCAATGAATTTCGGAAGAGTTTTTTTGTATGGGAATATGTCCGGCGAGAATCCATCACGAAGCGTGTTCGTTGGGAATGCAATTTTCTGGCGGATTCCCGACAGAAGAATATGTCGGGAATAGCATGTTTTCTTAGACCATCATTAACTAGGGGAGCTCAGGGGAGAGTGCTTAAAAAAAATATAAAACAAATGAGTGGATCCCAGGAAAAATCTAAGCAGCAGCGCTTCTGCTGCTTGTTTAAGCGTCGCTGTGTTCTGTTTGTGGGTCTAACCGACACGTGGCGGTCCGCGATTGATCTTTTTTTTTAATTTTTTCTTTTTAATCAGAAAAAAATAAAATAAACAAAAATAAAAAAAAATAAAAAAATTAAGCACCCCTAATGGGTTGCTAGCAGTCCCTTTTTGACTAATTTTCAGATGAACCATGCCGTTAACTTTCCAGATGTTTCGATGAATTGTTATCCTATTTTGTAAGAACTTCCTTTGTATTTTCCGGTAGATGTTTCCGGAAATTTTTGCAAGAACACATCCTATTGGTAACTTCCAACACAATTATGAGAAACATCCATTTCCGAGCCTAGAACTCTGAAAATTGCGTTTCTTTCAAAAAACGATTGGTCATTGCTTATTCTGATAACATTCCGACAAACATGGCAGTTGGTAGTATGAAATCATCTTTCTGGTAATGTACGTATATGATCCATTCAAGTTGTTATGTTATTTTTTGGTCAAGTTGATCAGTTTGGCTTCATCCGGATTCAAGTCAGTTCGTGAACTAGTTTGAAATTCGGTATTTACCTAACACTTATCGCACATCATTTGGATACGTCACTTTTTCTTGAACTAACCACATATACGATACAGCATACGTATGATAATGACGTGATTTATAGTTTGGAATTTCAAAATATCGTGCTATATCAAAATATTATTTAGAAATCTGAAAAATCTGAAGATAATATTTGTGTCTAAATTCTGATAATTACTAACGGTAGACTTACGTGTTAAATTCTACGTTTTAAAGATATGTTGCATAAGGTTATTGTATAAGTTATACTAGGTGTTTTCCTGCACCATGTGCAGTGATAAATTTTTTAAAAGTTAAATTATATTTAAAATAAAATTTATTAATATTATATATTTTATTATTTTTGACTAATATTTAATATAAAGTTGATTATTTAAGCATAAAATTAAGAAATTTTTTTTTGTTTATTTTAAATTACATTTAATAATAAATATGTAATATATTTAAAATTCGATTCTTAGATAAATTTTTTATCTATTTATTTTGGTAAATGTATTAAATCAACTTGTATAAAATTACTAAAAATCATATAAAA
>NC_027751.1:11625099-11626345 GCF_000695525.1 Brassica oleracea var. oleracea
AAACAACTTGTTACGTTTACGACGACATAAATTCCTCGTAAAGCGCAAGGCAAAGTTTCGTCGTAAACGAGACGTAAGTTTTCGTGGTAAACTCCACGTAACTGTTTCGATGTAAAGCAGACGTAAATACTTTCGTTGTCAAGAACACGTAAATATTTCGATGTAAAACCCTCGTAAATCTTTCGACATTAATCACTCGTAAACATTTACGTGAAGTTTACATCGATTCTTATTATTAATATATATAATAAATTTGAATTTATTTAATATTCGGAATTTAAAATAATTTAAATTTTAAAACGAAATATGAAAATGAAAAAAATATTTTTAAAAAAACATTTAAAAGTCATACAATAATATTTAAATTCATAATACAAACAGAAATATAAAAAAACTACATATCCTCGAAGTAGTCGGTGGGGTTGCTCCGCTGTTGACGGGTTGGATCGAACTCTTGGGGATCTCGTACTGGCAACCCAAGAGCGGCTCGTCTCTCACTCAACATTCTCTGCATAACCGGGTTTGCCATGGCCATCACGTCTAGCAAATCCTCAAGAGAGTCTAAACGAACCTGCTGGCTATCCATTCGAGCTTTCATCTGAGAAGTCTCTTCATACCGTCTCGAAGTGTATGACGAAGTTGCCCTTCTTCAATCCGACCAGCCACTGTTTGGAAGAGTTTCTCAGATGCAGGATCCACAAAAACTCCGTCGGATGTTGCGTGAGTCATCTTGAATAGCTCAGACAGAGATGGTAAGACTCCCGTCTTCTCGAACTACAAAAATTAAATTAAATTAAATATTAAAAATTATATTAATTGAATATTTTAAAATATATATTTGAAACAAAACTTACAGCTTCTAGACGGATTCCTGCATAAGGTTTTTGTTCGGTTCTATGAAGCATGGGCAAATGACCATCTTTATCCTTCGTCCTTCGAGAAGCCAAATTGGCCTTTTTGATCGAAGAGAGGTGCTTCCAATAGGCGATGAAGCCATCCCACACATCCTTCGTGAGCTCAGTGGGCTTTCCCTCATACCCGTAGATCTCCCACTTGTCCTTCCAATCGGAGACTGTGTTGCAGAGGCGGATCTTTTCCTTTGCAACGAATTCCGCCTTCACCCTCTCGGTGATTCCCAAAGACCAATGCCACTTCCAATCGGAGACTGTGTTGCAGAGGCGGATCTTTGCCTTTTCAACGAATTCCACCTTCACCCTCTCGGTGATTCCCAAAGACCAATGCCACT
>NC_027751.1:11626411-11626729 GCF_000695525.1 Brassica oleracea var. oleracea
ATATTCATTATGCAAATGATTCGGTTCTTCACTATGATGAGCATCCTGAAAATTATTATTACTACTACTAGCTTCATTTCTCCCATAACCCTCTCCATGTTGATACCAAATGTACTACTGTGGTGTAAATCCTCTGTTTACTAAATGCTTCTATACAGTCGTTCAAATTTTGAATTCTTGCATTTCTGACAGGGGCAGAACATCTTACCACTTTCCTGCGTGATCGGTGTACAGCCCGCCTGGTGCATGAATATCTCTAGCCCGCTCAGAAATGCGTTCGTCACCCTCCCGTTGGAATCTTTGTGCAAATACATCCAA
>NC_027751.1:11626743-11652033 GCF_000695525.1 Brassica oleracea var. oleracea
ACTACCGCCACCGGCCATTTTTTTCTTAGATTTTTTTTTGAAATTTTTTTTTCTGATTTTTTTTCCGTTTGTGTGTTGTGAGGAAGAGAGTTATGGGAAATGACATATATATAGAGAAATTTTCGAGTTGGGTAGTTGAAATATAACAACGATTTTACAAGGAATGTTTTACATGGATTTTACATGGTTTTAACATAATATTTACAACGACTTTACGACGAAATTAGGTACGTTAAAGCACATTGAATATACGTTTTCACCTAAATATAACGGTAACATATTTCGTTGTAATGTCGATGTAACGATTACGACGTATTTCTCATTCCACGTACTTTCGTCGTAAACTTACATGGACTTTACGACGAAAATATTTCCTCGTAAATTTACATGGAGTTTACGACGAAATTTGGTCTCCTCGTAACTGCGTTGTAAACACCATGTAAATTTACGAGGAAATATTTTCGTCGTAAATCTTCGTTGTTATGGAAACATTTTCTTGTAGTGTTAAATGTATTAAATCAACTTGTATAAAATTACTAAAAATTATATAAAAATTGTATAGTTATTAAAAATTATAACTAAACAATATTTATAAAATTTGTAGATACCTAAAAGAAACTAATGAAATTACGATTAACAATTTATTAATTTTTTAAAAAAGATGTAGAAAATTTTGAAAATATTGGTAATAAAAATTGTATAATTATAAAAATACAATTAAATAATGTATTCTTAAATTTATAATGCATATTTTAATATATTTATTTTAGTGATGATTTATGAATTATTACTATATTTTAAGAAGTTTAACAAAGATATAAATCAACATTAAATGTAATGTATTAGTTATTGTCATATTTTATAAAGTGTACCAAAAATATATGTCAGTAATAAATGTGATTGTCCATGTCATATGGGAAAATCACTTCGTAAATATAGTCTAGGGGATATTTATCGTTCATGTGGTTGCTACGTTCAATAATTTGCTGATAATGCATATTTGTTGGGGATCCTATATAAGTACCAACACTGTGTTGGCAACAAATGCGTAATCATTATGCGGGACATATCTTGAGAGAATAGCTAGGTTTATCAGAATTTAGTTCTAACTGAACAATGTTTTGTGTTTATAGACATTATGGTTTCAGCGCAGGCAACTCTCAATAAATCCATATCGCTGATCAAAAAACAGTGGAATCCAATTTATTTAATGGTGGAGTAAGATCTGATTGGTTTTATTTCGTTTGTGTAATTAGTTTCTGGGATTATTGTTGTTTTTTGTATTTTAATATTAATTAAAACTTCCTATTTTTAAAAGAATTGTAAATTTCTTATGTTCTGCAGGTCTTACAAACATCCCGAGAATTTCTTAGTGTAGTCGATTTAAATTAACGAATATATCAGGTCAACATAAATTTATTTTTTCTTTTAATCTGCATGATGAAATTATTAAATGAATATTTTTTGGATAATTAATGTGGAAACAAGAAGCCGATTAATTATTTTAAATTATGCATGAGCACACTTTTTAAAGCGGATACAATAACAAAAGTAGAAGTAACAATTATTCGATTAAAAATTGAAAATAGATAATTTCAAAGAATGATATAAAGATAAATGAATATTAAAAAGAGAGGATATATATTCTCCCCACGAAGCATTGATAGGACGAGCATTGAGAAGAAGACTGAGAGAGACGGGAACATTAAGCTTGATTCCTAGGACATTTGCCTTTAAGGCGGTACAGAGACAAGCCGCAGCCTCAAGATCGACCAAACCCTTAAGACTATCTCCATCGGCGAGTTGAGGAAGAGGTTCTACCGAATTTAAGGGAGAAAATTAAATGGAAAATGCAAAAAAACAAAGGACCGGTGCTTTAATAAGGGAAAGTAGAAGCGCTTAAAACCCCTAACGTGGCGGCTCCGTAGTGGGTAGAAAAAAGGTGGCCTCTCCTCTTCCGTTTTTGGTCGGTTCTCTCTCTTTCATCTTCGTCGAAATCGCTCCGGCTCTCTTACTCTTCGTATTCGCTCTATCTCTTTGCTGCTGTTCCCGTTGAAATCTCGGACGGAGATGATGTCTGATTGGTTTCTCCGTCATTGATTATGTCGCTCTCTTGTTCGATCACGTGGAAATCCCTCCGTCGTTTGGTCTCTCTCGTTCGTCGTCAATCCATGCAACCACCTCTCCATCCAAAGGCGTAGACAGGTAAAACGAAACCCCTTTCCTTTCTTCTGTGTATTGATTTTGCTAGTATTGATTTTACTTGTATTGATTTTGGAATCTGGATACTCTTCATTTGCTTGTGTTTAACAAATCAAAAATTCTTTGTGTATAGGCCTATGGATTTGTTTAAAAAAGAATGCTTTTTGTATTGGAGATAAGAAACAAAAGTTGATTAATTATCAAAAATGATAATTCCTTGTCTCGTTCTCTCTGTTTAATTATCAAAGTCTCTATGTTTATCCATAATTATAACTCTCTGATAAGAAACAAAAGTTGATTAATTATCAAAGTCTCTCTATTTATCCATAATGATAACTCTTTGTCTCGTTCTCTAGCCATAGGTTTGTTAATTATTTATCAAAATTGATATGTTGTTCTTCTTTGACTTTGAGGATATAACTACATTGGGACAGAGCATCTTCTCTTGGAAAGCTCGTGAAGGGGAAGGTGTTCCAGCTCCTGTCCTGGAGAGTTTGGGTGTAGATGGTAGCATTGAAGTTGCATCATCAATGCAGCCGTCTGTCATTTCAGTTGGGAAGAGGTAAATATACAATCCTTTTAATATCATTGTACTTGTTAGTTGAGTTGAAAGAACCGAGCATTGATTGGTTTAGTTTTAGGTAAATGAACTTTCGTTTCTTGGTTGGTTTAGTTTTAGGTAAATACATTGTCTGTCTTGGTTGTTTTAGTTTTAGGTAGATATATTGATTGCCATTTATAACTAACACCTACTAAACTCAAGCTTAACGTTGCATTTAAAACCGAGCAACTCCTTCTTCCTCTGTATCTCCTTCTTCTTCGTATCTCCTTCTTCCTCTGTATCTCTTCTTCCTCTGTATCTCCTTCTTCCTCTGTATCTCCTTCATCTTCTTATCTCCTTCTCCTTTGATAAGAAGATACAACTTCTTATCTCCTTCTCCTTCTTCTTCGTATCTCCTTCTTACATCCTTCTTCGTATCTCCTTCTTCCTCTGTAATTCATATCTACTTCTTCTTCGCTATGGATCCATTTAGTCAAGCTGGTAGTTTTCAAAACCTCTTAAACAGTCAACAACCAAACACCTCTTTCTCCTTTGTCACTCCTAGTATAGAACTCTCTTCATCAGATGCCTCTGTCTTCGGTACACAATGGGCTGACGATGCAAACGAAAAACATGTCGTCTCTGACCGTAAAGAAAGGAGGAAGTGGTCACCAACTGAAGATCTCGTTCTCATCAGTGCTTGGTTGAACACCTCCAAGGATCCCCTGGTGGCGAATGAGTAGAAGGCAATCGCATTTTGGAAACAGATTGCATCATATGTTGCATCAAGCCCAAAGCTTTCTGCTTTGCAAAAGAGGGAGCCAAGTAACTGTAAACAAAGGTGGGGGAAGATCAACGAGGGTGTATGTAAGTTTGTTGGGTGTCATGAAGCTGCAACTAAAGCTAAATCCAGTGGGATGAATGAGGATGATGTTTTGAAGATGGCGCATGAGATATTCTTCAATGACTACAAGCTAAAATTTACACTCGAGCATGCCTGGTTGGAGCTTAGCCATGATCAAAAATGGTGTGGCGCTTCTTCAACCAAAGACAAGGTAAGCTCCAAAAGAAGAAAGCTGGATGACCAGACTGCACAATCATCGACCTCTGTGCAAGGTTGCCATGGAGAAGATGAAGCTATGACTCAGCCGATTGGTGTAAAAGCAGCTAAGGCCAAAGGAAAAAGCAAGGGAAAGACTTCGGAAGAGGCAGTGGAGCTTCAGACCATGTGGGAGATAAGGCAAAATGACTTTGTCTTGAAGGAGAAGCTTAACACTTAACTGCCAAGTCAGAGCCTCTAAGTGAGCTTGAAATCGCTTTGAAGAACAAACTAATAACTGACATGTTGTCAAGTTAGTATGGCAACTTAATTTCGAGTCTAGTTGACAAGTTAGTTTGGTCTCGAGTCGGGTCTGTAGTTTGGTTTCTAGTTTGGTATCGAGTCGGGTCTCAAGTTTGTTATCTCGTGTGATCACTATGTAATGCTTTCAGTCCTTAAAACTCTAGTAATGAAGCTCACTTGTTATTGTCTTGATGCTGTTTTTGTTGTGTCTTTGTCTTGTTGCTGTTTCTGTTGTGTCTTTGTCTTGTTGATGGTTCTGTTGTGTCTTTGGCTTTATTGCAGGTGGTGTGGTATATCTCGTGACACAACAAGACATGTTGTAGTAATAAAGCAAAAATTGTTATTGTATTATGAGTTATATCTCGTGACCTTGTGTTGTATCTTTATGAGTTGTATCTCGTGACACAACAATCACCATTATGAGTTGTACCTTTATGTATATGCTTCTTTATAAATTGTTGAAACACAATCGCATAGCTTCTTTCTATCTAGCTTGTTTCTTATTTTCCAACATCTACCTTCTTCTTTATTTCCAACACAATCGCATAGCTTCTTTCTTATTTTCGAACATCTACCTTCTTTCTTATCAAATCCTTTTCACATTTCTTTCCAAATAATCAAATCCTTTTAATGGCATCTTCTTCTTCTACTAATTTCGATGATGAAATGGATGAAAAATTTGATCAAATTTTTGATCAACAATTCGAAAAGCTCCTCATTCATCACGAAAATCGCCAAGAAGCATCAATGTCAAAAAAGAAACGAGCCTACATTGAAAGACAACGAGAACAAGGACACATGCAGTTATGGAACGATTATTTTAGTGAAGATGCAACATATCCTTCTCACATGTTTCGACGCCGGTTTCGAATGAACAAGCCCTTGTTCATGCGTATTGTTGATCGACTCTCCGCTAAAATCCAATACTTTCAACAAAGAAGAGATGCTACTGGAAGGTTCGGTCACTCTCCGTTACAAAAGGCAACGGCAACAATTCGTATGATGGCATATGGTTGCCCAACTGATACGGTTGACAAATACCTCCGACTTGGTGAGACCACCGCGCTTTTATGCTTAGAACATTTTGTTGAAGGAATCATAAATCTATTTGGAGATGAGTATCTAAGAAGACCCACGCCAGAAGATCTTCAACGAATATTCGATATTGGAGAGATACGCGGATTTCCCGGGATGATAGGGAGCATTGATTGTATGCATTGGGAGTGGAAGAATTGTCCGACCGCATGGAAAGGTCAATATACACGTGGATCAGGAAAGCCAACCATTGTTTTAGAGGCTGTACCTTCACAAGATCTCTGGATATGGCATGCGTTTTTCGGACCTCCAGGTATTAAACGATATCAATGTTCTTGATCGATCATCAGTTTTTGATGATATCTTACAAGGTCGAGCTCCAAAAGTTAGCGTGAAAAAGAGAATGTTGAATGTGAGGAAAATGATAAGGGAGGCTGAGATTTTTGAAGCCATCTTTCCAAAGATATACTTCAAATTGAGCAATCTTAAGATGGAAGTGTTGCTCTAGAGAGTGGTGAAGTAAAATGAAGAGAGGATGTGTGTATATTAGTATATATATTAGGATTGCAAGGGTTTGGACAGTTAAATAAAGCTGTCTTACTAAATCATTTTGAGCAATTATTAACTTCTTTGATATTTTAGTGAGAGTGGAACATTGTTTTATTAAGTGGTTACAATAAATCGTTTTTTCATATATCATTCAGAAATGTGTACAATCATGGCTCTTATTATTATTATTTTTTTAACTGACAATCATGGCTCTTATTTAGTGGTAAAAACTGAAGGATATATAAATATCAACACACTGTTGTGCTGTCGTAGTTTGAATATGTCAATTTTATTGAAGGATAACTCGTTGATCCTGGCCGTTTTGTTTTACTAAAAGTGGATCGTTATTTTATTAAATAGTTAAGATAAATCGTTTTTTATTTCAATATGGTAATTTTTTATTAATAGTAATAATTAGATATTAGTTTTTATTTCTAAAGAGAAAAATTGTTTTTGTAAAACTTAATGCTATTATTGTCTTTAAAATTTTAATTCACAAATAATATTATTAAATTATATATACTTTTAAAATTAAATGGTTAAAGGTAAAACTTCCCAAAAACTAGATTTAAATTGGAATCCATGCACATGCGATTATCTTTGAAGATTGGTAATTTGGAATTTTATGAACCACAGTCTGGCTTTTCATATGTGTATTGGCTTGTACTTCTTGTTTTATTGTAACTGTCTTGATCATAATATCATTAGTTAGTATACTAAAAAAAAATATCATTAGTGCTAAAATGTTCAACAATTCTCATTACTTCCGATTTAAAAATGAATGTAAACCGTAGCAGATCTGACGGAACCTAAAGGAAAAATCTACAATACAAATATGGTCGAGTGGTACGGTGAGATTGGAAAGATGTTAAGGACTCCTGGTTCGAAACCTATCATTTCAGATATGTTTGTTTGTGTAGCCAGGTGAAATAGATATCTAATTCTCACTGCAAGAAACATGATTTTGATGGCATTGATGGGCAGGCCCTAAAGATTAGTCGGTACGGAAAAATCACATACCTTCGCAAGTTTTATTGACCTCCAACATAAACTGATATTGACACAAAAATTTATATATTAGTTTTGTTTTTCTATAAATATTAAATATGGTCAACATACTTTTTTGAAATGATGACTCTTATTAGTATATTTGAACCGAATCACATTGTAGGACCGGTAATTGATCTCTTTTTGATCATTTTACTTGAGTTAACAAATAAAGTTCTTATAAAAATTGAACTCTGGCCGTCTGTACAGGAATCCTGCTTCTAGGAATCTTTACCGAGCAACAGAACCTGAGTACCTGGAAGATGGTACTCCTAAGTTAACTATACCAAGGCATGTTCTCTTACAAGGATTAGAGAATCAAAAAGAATATATCTTGGGTCAGTTCTATAGATGCTTGCCTCCGCCTGGTGGTTTAATCTATGCAGTTTTCAATAAGTTATGGGGAAGGAAATGTAGAATCACTATAATGAAGCTTGGGGAATCTAATTACTTGTTCCATATTCCCGATGAATCGACTAGAATGTGGGTTCTTCAAAGAGGGCTTTGGCATGTTGATGACTGCTTAATGTTTGTTGCTCCATGGAAACCGGAAGCATCTTTAGCTATCCTGGAGATCAAAACAGTTCCGGTGTGGGTAACTTTGAAGAAAATTCCTGACATCTTCTACTCTATTCTTGGAATAAGTCATATAGCTTCTGGTTTATGTGCTCCGATGGCAACTCACAAACCCCGGTTAGATCCCATTTTAATGGGTGAAGCTAAGATTTTGGTTGAGGTAGAGTTAAGCAAAGCATTTCCTTCAAAAATCGCTGCTAATGATGAAAATGGTTTCATTTCCATGGTTGATGTAGCCTTCGAAATGTAGTAGATGTGGTCAGCTTGGGCATAAGGTCAAGCGTTGCTTGCAAAAGGTCGATGAGTCCCATATTGCTGCTCCCAAGGGTATTGAGATGGCCTCCAACATTAGTGATGTGGTTACGACCACTTCTGTCACTGCCTTTGAATCTCCTCAACCTAACACTACTTTAGTTCCAGTTTCAGAGATTGTTGTATCTCCTGACATTCTTCTGGATGTACACAATGAATCCAACTTGGTTGATCCAAATACTGTTGCCAAAGTTGACAATCTCATACCACTAGCTACAATCTCTGTTCTTGAAGACATGCATGTCAGCTCAGTCTGCACTAACCAACATCAAAGAAACCATTGAGTCCAGTTGTGGAGTCTGCCCAGATTTTACCAGTTATTGACACTCATATTGCTCATGCAACCTCTATGGTCCAGAGGGAAAGTAGTAGAATAGATGAGCCGACCTTGGTTCCAACAAGTTTGCCTCATTGATTACTCTCGAGGAAGAAGAAGACTCATCAGATTCAGACAAAGAGATTGATCCGATGAATGATTTGACACCTTTAGGAAAGAGGATTCTCAGAGAGAGACCGGTTAAACCATCCATAAAAGCTAAAGAGATGCATTTGCAGTCAACGGTTCGTGGAAGGGGAAACCGAGGTCGTGGATCGAGGTGGACGTGGCTAGAAGTATCTCCTTCATAGTATTTTAAGTCAGTCCAAGATCGATCTTTGATTGTTTCTGGTTCATCATATGTTCCCTTTTCTTGTTATCACTTGTCAAAACACAAAACACTGTATGACTACGGTCATGGCTTGTAATAGGTTAATAATATTAAAAAAAAAAGTTCTTATAAAAAGTTTCATAGGCTTTGGACTATTCGCATGGTTGTAAAGAGAACCGTAGCAACTAATGCAACATCAACACAAACAAAAAGTGTTTTCAAAGACACAGAGTAAGTAAGCTAGTGAATACATATGTCTATAAGGGAACCATTGTCCCCTAAAAACACAAGACAAACGCACACATCATATTCACACACAAGACAAACGCACACATCGTGAGTCGTTAATCAAACGGTAGCAGCAATGGAATACACGAATTTGTAAGACTTGGGTACTTTAAGCACAGCATCGAACCACTCGACCTTCCCTCAAACCTGTTCACCGCTGCTGCGCATTTCCAGAGAAATCTCAGCACACCAAATCATCTTCTCCATATTCCCAGCAGGCACATACTTATCCCAAAACACCAGCATCTTACCACCACAATCAACCAAATTAACATTGCTATAACGGGCAAGCTTAGACAGTCCTTCCAAACCTTCAACTTTCTTCCAACCATCTACCTCGGCGCTATTGTTAGACCAAAGAAACTCTCCAGTAGATCCATAACAATAGTATATTTTCTCTATCAAACAAGCACTACCAAACTCTACCAAGTCCTTTGTAAGGAAAACACTCCTACCAGACGCTGAATCAACAAGTCCTTCGACCACCCACGTGTGCGTTCGGCGGTCGAGGAAGAAGACGTTTGACGAGCAGGAGGTGAAGTCATCTTCTTTGTTGATGGCGTAGAGTTTATGATCAACAGCTACGAGATTGGACCATTCTATGGGAGGAGAGTTGCGAATCTGCACAGGAACCAAAATATTACCACTTAATGACTCTGTCTTGTTAACGGTTTTGTCTGGTTTCCGACAGAGAGTGAACCAACGAAGGTTTGGTTCAGTAGGGAACTGTAAGCACACATAGAGACACTTCTCGGTGCGGTTTAAGAGAGAACCATCCTCACAACCGGAGGAATGGACGGGAAGATTGTCAACAACGATGTCAGGATCAGGTCGCATGTTGTGGGAACTTACAGAGGTCACACTGGAGAGATTTGTGGACTCAAGTGGTCAGGTTCTGGAATGCAGCTTGCTAGTGGTGGCAACGATAATGTGGTTCACGTATGGGATCTCTCTTCTGCGTCTTCGAGATGGCTGCACAGGCTTGAGGAACATACTTCTGCCGTGAAAGCTCTTGCTTGGTGCCCCTTCCAATCGAATTTGCTTGCAACTGGTGGTGGTGGAACAGATGGGGCGATCAAGTTCTGGAACACTCACACCGGAGCTTGCTTGAACTCTGTAGACACAGGATCCCAAGTGTGTGCTTTGTTGTGGAGCAAGAATGACAGAGAGTTGCTTAGCTCACATGGGTTTTCTCAGAACCACCTTGCACTTTGGAAGTACCCATCCTTGGTGAAAATGGCTGAGCTCACTGGCCATACATCAAGAGTTCTGTATATGACACAGAGTCCTGATGGCTCTACCGTTGCTTCAGCTGCAGGAGACGAGAGTTTGAGGTTTTGGGATGTTTTTGGAATGCCAGAGACTGCCAAAAAACCTGTTCAGAAAGCAGCCCATGAGCCATTTTCTCGCGTGCCTCGTATCCGTTGAAACTGTCATAACAACAAGCCATTAATCGTTACAGAAGGTATCTCCTTCAATTTTTTATTCTTTCTTGTATTTCCAAGTAAAGTTTTCTAATGAAAATTGTCGAGTCAAACATATGTTTCAGTTGTCCATATCGTTTAACCTCGCTTCCTTATTTGTTCGAGATCTAACTTTGGTTACTGTATGGAAAAATATAGTGCTTTGAATAAAAGGAACGACAATCATACAGAGATCAAAGTTGTCCACTATATTGTATATAGTAAACTTCCAGGCGAACTAGACTCTCAAGAAACGATTTCACGCCAACCTACTAAGGACAAATCACTACAAATTCGAGTGAGATATTCTCAAATCACATAAAGTTACCGTCTACAAATGACTCCAGATGCAATGCAACAGTTTCCAAAAACAGGCAAAGGAGGCAGAGCAGAATGGTAAAGTATCAACAAGCAGTATAGCCTAGCCTACTTTTGAAATTTTATTTGTTGTTGTTGCGGAAAGCTCAGAAATGCCACAGATTCATTTTTCAAAGCTACATGATATAAACAAAGGTCAATAAAAAGAATCCCAAAGGATTCACCATTGATCATCCAATAAACAAAAACCAAAACCTTCTCAGTTTCCGGAAAAAGAACCGACAAAGCCTAATATGTGTATGCATATCACACCTATTCTAATAATTTGTTTTAAGAAATTAGATTATGTGAATGCATGGCACTGATAATACCTAATATCTTATAATCTTGGAAACAATCACTACCTAAACTTGATACTGTAGAAGCCGGAAAACCGTACTCACATAAACGATATAATAAAAGTGACGTATCACGCTTCACTCGTGATCGCCTTATCGAACTTTAAACTCTACGAAACACTCTCGTATTTATGACTTACGCTAAGGGAATTTTTGCTGTCGGTTTCGATGTGAAAAAAATATTAGAAATGAAGAAGGAGGAGAGTCGATATTTAAAGAGAAGGAGAAGACCCACTTCCCACAACAGCTGCTGCACGTGGGCGAGAATCTCGCGGAGATCGAGGGAAGTTGAGCTGTGAAACTTATTCCCAAGACTCTCTCTTATCTCGTTTAAAACTTTCGAGAGGATAAAATGCATGACGTTTTTTATTTTCTAGACAAACTACTTGTCGTTTTAAATAAAATTGTATGTTTTTTTTTTTCGAAATGAATGGCAAAACGTTGAGCTTAAAAAATCTTATTGGACCGGAGGCCCTCCACCAAGACCCAAGACCCAAGCCCAAACCCACGCCGAGCCGGCCAGATGGCAGCAGGGGCGCGTGCGTGGAGAGCATCCCTCTCTCCCTGAGTCGTTTACACCCTTATGTCATGGGAACATATATAAACTACTCCCAGAAGCTTTTGTTCCCCGATGTGGGACAAGCTTAATCTTCTCTTCATTTAATCGATAAGTCCACTAATTGGACATTTCTTTTCACTGATTTACAATTATTTTTATAAGCGTTGGATTTTAAATAATTGACCCAACAATCCCTCACATGAATAGAAATGACTCTAAACATATGCAGATAAATGCAGACTCGATAGACTCTAAGAACTATACTTATTCTAATCCTGACTAGATTAGACATACTTATCGAGAGTGTTTGCGAAAAATTCACTGTGTTTGAGTTGGTGGCATTTTTAAGCCTTGAACCACTCATAGTTAATATCTGTCGGGGCTACTTTACCAGAAGGTGAACATGACGTCTTGAACCAACCGGTGTTTTATGTAGACTGAGACAACATGCATAACACAGCTTCATTTTCTCGTAAAACTTAGTTCTCTATTGTGTTCATTGTGGCCCTGATCTATTCTTGGTTTTCATGAGTGAACTAAAAGAATATAGCCTTGCATTCATTCTCCTAAAAACGAACCCATTTCACACTCATTAGGTGATTGACCATGAAAACTGATGAGAAATACTTCGCTTTAGAGGCTATGGAATCATTAAAAGCTTATGCTTATCCTTCTCACATTTGTTAGCACTTTTATCATTTTAGGAGCTGGGAAGAGACTACTTTGTCTCGAGTGCTTTGGTTAGATTCTGTTAGATTTTGTTTTCCCTTTGAACCTACATCTTGGGATCTCCAGTCATGATAGGTAGGGTTGCAATCAAGCATCCTCATTCGTTATAGGCTTTAAACCCATTCCTTTTGATGATTTAGCAACAACATATCGTGGAAAACCTTTAGTAAATGGATCCGCTAGGTTGTCAGCCGATTTGATGTAGTCTATTGTTATTACACCAGTTGATATAAGTTGTCTAATGGTTTTATGTCGTCTTCCGATGTGACGAGATTTACCATTGTAGAGATTACTTTGAGCCCGAGCTATAGCTGATTGACTATCACAATGTATGCGTATAGCTGCCACAGGTTTCTCCCACATAGGAATATCTTCCAAAAAATTTCTAAGTCATTCAGCTTCTTCTGCTGCTTTGTCTAAGGCTATGAACTCAGATTCCATGGTTGATCTGGCTAACACTGTTTGTTTGGTAGATTTCCATGATATTGCTGCTTCTCTTAGTGTAAAAACATATCCACTTGTGGATTTTGAGTTTTTAGAATCTGATATCCAGTTAGCATTACTGTATCCTTCTAAAACTGATGGTTCTTTACCATAGTGAAGCCCAAAATCTTTGGGTTAGCGCAAGTAATTGAGTACTCTCGTTATAGCTTTCCCGTGTGTATGACCTGGATTACTTGTTTATCGACTAAGTACGTTTACAGCATGCGCTAGATCTGGTCTTGTACAATTAGTCAAGTACATGAGACTTCCGATCACACGTGCATACTCGTTTTGTGAAACCGCTTCACCTGAATTCTTTGTCAAGTGCATTTAGGGATCTAATGGAGTTTTTGCCGTACTATTAGAGTAATTTTTAAATCTCTCTAATATTTTTTTGAGTATAATGAGATTGGGTTAAGATAATTTTGTTTGAATTTCTTGTGACTTTAACCCCGAGAATTACAACTGCTAATCCCAAGTCTTTCATCTCAAATGTCCCTTTGAGCATGTTCTTTGTTTGATTGATAATGTCTTTATTGCTTCCAATAATGAGCATATCATCTACATATAGACATAGCAAAACATACGCATTTTTGGTAGTTTTGTAGTATATGCATTTGTCATATTCATTTATTTTGAAATCATTTGACATCTTTGTATTGTCAAATTTTTCGTGCCATTGTTTAGGAGCTTGTTTAAGCCCATAAAGTGACTTTACAAGTCGACATACTTTGTCTTCCTGTCCGGGAACGACAAAACCTTCAGGTTGTTTCATGTAAATTTCCTCTTCTAAATCACCATTTAGAAAAACGGTTTTTACATCCATTTGATGGATTTTTAGGTGTCTTAAGGCTGCGATTTCTATCATCAGTCTTATTGATATTCTCGTTACTCGAGAATATGTATCAAAATAGTCAAAGCCTCCCTTTTGTCGGAATCCTTGAACTACAAGCCTAGATTTATATTTTTCACCAGGTTTTGGTGTCATTATCCATCTATTTCCTAATGCTTTGCACCCATCATGATAGAATCAAATTCACTCCTGATAGCTTCGTTCCAAAATGGAGCCTCTGGTGAAGCCATGGCTTCTGCCAAAGTTTTTAGAACATTTTCGATTAAAAATGTCATTAGGAAATCTTCACCAAAAGATTTTTCTTTCGAGCACTTTTGCTTCTTCGAGGTTCATCTTTTTCTTCATTTTCTGAAATATCATTTATAGAAATCTCGACGTTTGTCTCAGTTTCTGAGTTCTTGCCATTGTCTCTTTCTTCTCGAGTTCGTTTTGAACCTTGTTTTTCCTCATATGGAAAAATATTTTCGAAAAAGATGCATTTCTTGATTCCATGACTGTTTTTTCATGAATGTATGATATTTCAGATTTATGTACCAGAAATCGATATGCATTACTATTATGTGCATATCCGATGAAAATGCAATCTACAGTTTTAGGTCCAATAGCGTCCCTTTTTGGTGGCGGTACCGCAACTTTTGCCAAACACCCCCACACTTTAAGGTATTTATACGAGGGTAAATTACTTTTTCATAATTCATATGAAGTTTTGCCAGTTTTTTTGTGTGGAACTTTGTTGAGGATATAATTAGTGGTAAGCAACGCTTCCCCCCACATGTTCTGGGGTAACCCAGATTCCTGCAACATTGCATTCATCATATCTTTTAGAGTTCAATTTTTGCGTTCAACAACTCCATTAGATTCTGGTGAGTAAGGAGCTGTAGTTTGATGTATTATTCCATGTTCTTTACAAAATGCATTAAATGGACCATCATACTCACCTCCTCTGTCACTTCTAACTACTTTAATAGTTGTTTTAAGCTAATTTTCGACATCGAGTTTAAATTCTTTGAATTTTTCAAATGTTTCATCTTTGCTATGTAGTAAATATACATAACAATATTTTGTGCAGTCATCTATGAAGGTCACAAAGTACTTTTTACCACCTCTACTTTGTATGTATTTTAAATCACATAAATCGGTGTGAATTAAATCTAGAGGTTTATTAGTTATTTCAACATGAGGTGATGGCGTTTTTGTGAGCTTAACCTGTACGCATACTTTACATTTTTGTTTACTTGTTTTGCATTTGAGAATTAAATTTAAATTCATTAATCTTTGTATAGATTTGTAGTTTTCATTAATCTTTCATGTCATATATTAAAAGACTCAACCAAATAAGCAACTGGCTTTTTCTTATTCATTGAAACTTTTGGAGCTACAACTTTCTAAGGGAATGTCATTACATTCATCGTAACAAGTCCATCCTTAACATACCCCTTTTCCAAATACATCTCATTCTTCTTAATCACGAGCTTGTCCGCCTAAAGACTTGTGGCGAATCCATTCTTGCTGAGCAAAGGTTCCCGAGACCAAGTTCTTCCTCATGTTAGGCACATGCTTCACATTCATCAGAGTGATTTCACGTCCATATGTCATCTTCAGAACCACATTGCTATGGCCTTCAATCTTGAAGACTGCAGTGTTCCCCATGAACAGCTTCTCTTGAGTCTTGCTATTCTGATAAGTGTTGAACATCGCCATATCAGTGCAAATGTGGGTGGTCTCTCCTGTGTCATACCACCATTCCTTTGGGTTGTTGCCTTCAACCATGTTGGCCTCAGTCACCATTGCAACGAGATCCTCCTCAGTGAGATCGCTTGATGCTTCTAATCTATGATCTTGCTGACACTCAGCAGTCTTGTGTCCCACTTTGTGGCAGTAGTGACACTTCCCCTTGAATTTCTCCACATTTGCATGTTGACACTATGCTCCTTAGCAGTGACCTTGTCAGCAGTTTGGTTTCTGGATTCCATCTGAAGCCTCATGATGAGCTCCTCGAGCCCCATCTTCTTCTTCTTGTGCTTCAAGTAGTTTTTGAAATCTGCATTGCTTGGAGGAAGCTTTTCAATGAAGCAGATGGACATTCCTCCAGCAGCGATTTCATGGCATATAACCTGAAACGCTTCCACCTGATCCATGATGGGTTTTGAATCCACCATTTTGAAGTCATGGAACTTTGCAACCACATACTTCTGGCAGCCAGCGTCTTCACCTCTGTACTTCTTGTCCAGGGATCTCCACAGCTCTTTCGTAGTTGGAATCTCACAATAGACTCGGTACAATGGGTCAATGAGGCGGCCCAAGATGTATCCTTTGCAAACAAAGTCGGAATGCACAAAGATGTCAACACTTGCGAGAGTGTGCACATCATCAATCCCGTAAGGAACTAGGGGCTTGTCCTCCTGGATGAATTTGTCCAGCTTCAGTGTTGTGAGGAAGAACAACATCGTCTTCTGCCACGTTTTGAAGCCTTTGCCATCAAACTTGTCTGGCATCAATCCCTGATTGAACACGCTAGGTACAGACGGAGGACTTTGAACTGCCACAGGACCACTTGTGGTTCTTGAAACTGAACCCGTCTGATAAAGACCAGCACCGAATAGGCTATGGCGCGTGGTTTCATCAGCAGCATTACCCGCTGGAAGGGTAGTTGTTGTTGTTGCTGCAGCGGTTTATGCTGTGTTGGCTCCAGCGGTTGTTATGGTTGCATCAGTTGCTGCAACGTTGAGTGGAGTCTAAGTGACATTGGTGGTGTCAACGGGGGTGTTGTTTTCGTTCGTCATTTTTCTGTAGAGAAAACATGAAAACGGATTAATACTCCAAACAACAAATAACATATTATTTTAAAGAAAATAATAGTTTAAAATCAATGGTCATTTTTGGTGTTTGAACCAAATCATATCGATATCAGTCTGGAAAAATATTTTGCAAACTCGCTTAGAAAAACGTTCGCAGAAACTATTTTGTGTAGACTTTTGGATTGTTTCACAAACTCGCTTTATAAGCATTCGTGGAAACGAATCATTTTAATAACGTTTTAAGAATGTATCAAAAACATTTGAGATAATGCTAGAAAAGAATCCACAGAGTGTTATGAAATAAATAAGAAACGTTTTGGGGAAGTGCTATAAAGCAAATCACAAACACGTTTACAGAAGAACAAAGAAACGTTTCGCGGATAAGCATATAGCAAATCACAAACATCGTTTCAATAAAACCAGAAAAGGTTTCTATGAATCATATATCAATAAACGTTTTTCGGTAGTGCTACAGAGCAAAATGCAAACCGTTTATGAGATAAGTAACAAACGTTTCGCAGAGGTGCTAGAAAGAAAATCTCAAACACGGTTTGAAACACCGTTTTATAAATCGTTTCAACCGGATTAACGCTTTAGATAGAAAGCAAAATTAAAGTTAAGATTGTAGAAGCTAGAAAACCGGACTGACATAAACAATTTAATAAAAGCTATGTTAAGGAAAATAGACGATTGTAAAAAACGAATACAAGAACTATAAGAAATCGTATTCGCAAACGGACATAGAGTCGAGATATAATATCATTCCTTAACTCTAAATAATTGCTCCGTTAGTAAGACGGGACTGTACGAGTATGGAGTCCCAGGATACAACCATGGCAGACGAATCACGCTTCACTCGTGATCGCCCTATCGAACTATAAACTCTACGTTGAGGAAGGTGGCGAACCATCCGCATCTGTCACCTATAAGGTTGGGGTAAAGCCAATGAACCATATCCATCCGGTGTTGAAGGCAAAGAGGGAGGCCGTAAACGCCCCCGCGATTGAAGTTACAAAGCTGTTAAGTGTTAACCAAAGTCTGCTCCTGTATCTTTACAATTTC
This sequence comes from Brassica oleracea var. oleracea, assembly GCF_000695525.1. Lineage (NCBI taxonomy): Eukaryota > Viridiplantae > Streptophyta > Magnoliopsida > Brassicales > Brassicaceae > Brassica > Brassica oleracea. Next base: position 11,643,946 of record NC_027751.1, read on the forward strand.
AGGACTTACTTTGCATTTCCTATTTCAGACTCTTATATTTTTTTCAAATTTCAAGGTTTTTTTTTTTGCCATTTACGGCTAACTAACTCCATGAGGAGAAATTTTTTAAAGATTTAATATAAAAAGGGCCGGTTACAAAATATTTAGTATGCTAGATAACTAAAAAAACAAAGCAGCACATATACAGATTGAACCTTAACCAAACTACAAATGCCGAATTGAGATATACGTCGCCTAGACGCTCAGTCTTTTTTATTACATGCATTTACGAAAATATAGATATTAAAAAAACTACACATAACTATTTTATATGATCATATATAAACATAGTAAATATACACTTTCAATTAGTCAGCCAAAATAAAAATCAGGAAATTACTAAATAAAAACACACAAAAAATGGCACACAAACGTACGTTACAATTAAACTGAAATCTACAATAAGGCAGACTCTTACCTCATCATCTAGTCAACTATAAGTAAAAACCAATAATTCAAGCAAAAAGGTACCATGTACTAAAAAATAAAACCCGCTAACTTATATCTCCCCATTAAGGGATCCATTGCAGCAACATATTCCCACCCTCCAGAATGGGCATCGATCACGACACAAACTGCGTAACTGTTTCAAAAGTCCGTGTAATTTCACCCCATTTCTTACTGCGACGCCAACATTTCATGCAACCCTATTAACTTGACGTCTAAGGAACCATTTCTCTCTAAGAATCTCAGCCTCTCACCGATTGATAGGAAATCACATAAATCATTGTCAACAACCCAGTGCTTGCGTGGGGCTCCGCACCTAGTATCAATAAAACCGACTGTCATTTTGAAAGGTGAGTCTTCAAGAGATCTACCGACTACCGCATTCACAGACCCTCCTCCGATCCGCCCCTCCTATGGGTCATGTGATGGTGTTTAATTTAACCAATAATTAATTGGAAATTTTTCTAAAAGAAACAAAAAACAGCATAGTTATCTCTTTGGTATAAAACTTTTTTATCCATTTTTTTTTGTCTTTTTTACTCTTTTGATTTCTAAAACCTAATGAAATAAATAGTTTTATGAATCAAAACATTATAAAAAATAAAAACAATTGATAAAAGACAGAATTAGCTCAATATACATAAATAGTGTCAAAATTAGCAATCTATACATGATTTGACATATGTGTAAATTGCTCTACATTTCTTACCTTGGATTTTCAAAAATACCCTTCTTCACACTCTCTTTCCTCTTACAAATTCTTACACATTCTTACACAATCTTACACTCTTTCCTCTTACACATTAATACACTTTCTTTCCTCGTACATATTCTTACACTCTCTTTCTTCTTATATTCTCTTTCATCCTATACTTTCACATTCACTTTCCTCTTATATTTCACATTCACTTTATTAATCTCAATTTAGAAAAATTACGAGCATATGAAAAAAAATATATATTTGGGGGATATTCCAAATTGTCTAACAACAACGACAACACGTAAATGTTTCAACTAATGTAATTTATAACCGCTAAGATATATTGTTATATATGATCTAACATAACATGTATCAGATAACAAGTTATATATCAGCTACCATAACATGTACCAAGTAATAAACAATCTATCAATTTTTTTATACCAAATTATATATCAGGTAACGTAACATATACCAGATAACAAATATTTTATCAGATAATAAGAAATCTATGTAGTAGGTAACATAACATATACCATGTAACAAATATTTTATCAGATAACAACAAGTCTATGCCATGTAACAAAATAATTTATCAGATAACAAACAATTTATCAAAAAATGTATCAACTCGCAAATCATATATCTACCAATTTATCAGATAACAAACACCCATATGCACAAACTGGTAATTTGTTTTTTTTTTTTTGGTTGAAAAATTTGATAAACAAAATTTTAATTACATTCTACTAAAAGTAAATTTCGTCTTCTACAGAAAATGGGTTAATAGAAATTGAATTCCAGATTAAACAAGTTCATCTATTTTTCTAGAACAAACCATCTACTTTTAATTAAACTCCTAAATATTGGAAAAGCAAATTCTAATAATTGTAAAGTTAGATATTTTTTATGAATGCAATATCTACTTTTATGAGGTATTTTAAAATTCTATGAATGTAAAATCTAGACAATATTCAAATGGCTACATGAGGCAGAATTTATTTATGAGATTTTTTTTTGTTCTACGTAGTGTAGAAAGTGAAGTGTAAGAATTAAAAAAAATCCTGATTTTGGTGAAAATTATGAAAACTTCAGTTTAGAAAATATTCTAAAATTATTTATAATACTTGAACTTTTCTAAAATATGTATAGGTCAATTTGCCTTTTAAAAATATTAAAAAAAAATTTGTAATATTCTAACTTCCCTAAAACGTGTATGCACTTTTCTTTTTTATTCAACTTTTAACTAAACTTTTTTAAAATTTTTTTTATACTTTTAATTATACTGTATAATAAAATTAATTTTTTTAATTTTAACCTTTTAAAAATGTTTGTAAAAAAATAAAAAATAAAATTTTGTAAAACGTTTTTATTAAAAATAAAATACTGTATAATAATACTTTTAATTATACTGTATAATTATACTTTTAATTTTATTATACAGTATAATTATACTTTAATTATACTGTATAATAAAATTAAATTTTTAAATTTTAATCTTTTAAAAATGTTTGTAAAAAAATAAAATATAAAATTTTGTAAAACGTTTTTATTAAAAATAAAATTTTTAAACTTTATAAAAATAAAAGTTTATAAAAGTTTTTGATAAAAACCGTTAAATAAACTTTATAAAAAATTTCTTACAACACCTTATTTAAAAAAAAAAATTAAAACGTTTGTAAATGTTTTAGTTTTATTAAATTTTTTAAAATCTTAACAAGTTCTTGCAAAGTGTTTGCAGAGAACCTCACGTCCTTCTCTTTCCTATTATACTTCATTTATGATTTTTTAAGTGAACATTTTACCTAGAAACTAAGGTTTGAGAAGCTCTAAGGCTGTCCACGTATGCATCCCATAAAGCATGTGGGTCCCACTTAATCTCGGTTTATTTAGAACGAATAGGTGTTTGGGCCGGTTTAGTTGGATCTTGTTTGTGTTTCTCGAGTTTGGTTTCGTAAATGCGTGAAACATAGCTTTTTGTGGTTCATTCGAGATTAGGGCTTCATCATTCCCTTCCTTCCTTACAGAACTCAAACTGTCGTTTTATCATTTCATGATCTGGAGACTACCTCTTCTCTTCTCATCTCTAAACCTCCCTGACGTTATATCTTCATCTCTTCTGAGGTTCGTTGTATTGCTTTTAATTCGGGAATCATTGTTAATCACATTAAACCGAGTTATGATGTTAAATCCTCTATTTCCTTCACCTGATATCTATAGATATGAGCGGCTTGTGAGGATGATTGACCCTCAGAACCACCGTCAGTTTATCAGAGATGGCTTCCTCCGATGTTGTTCTCGTGCACTCCGCCTTCGACGCTCTCTGACTCGGTAGATCTGCCCAGACCATTGGTTGTCGTCACCTCCATTTTTGGACTCGAAAAAATCAAGAAGCTAGGTGAATTCATGGGAATCACTCTACTCCTCCTTTATGAGAAGGTATTGTAACCAGAAGCGTCTTTTCCTTTCTATCTTTTATTTTGTTAAAAAGCCGATGATCTAAGTCTTACATCTCTAATTGCAGAAATCGGTGATACATGGGTTCATTCCTGCTGGTCGCGCCCCATATTACCATCCGTCTTTGTGAGCAGGTTCAGTCGTGAGAGTCTTATGATTTGAAGTTGCAAGATGTACAAATATGTACAAGATTACGAAACACCCTTTCGTGATCCGGTTCATCCCCCAAACCACCATTGATGAAGTAATCGAGAATGCTCTCATCATCAACCTAGAGAAGTTCATGCTGCGGAAGTTTGACCCTTTTCAAGCTCTCGCTAACACTAATTTAGAACTCCCTGGTTTGTTACTCTGTAAACGTTTGGTTTTTAATTGTTTACGTCATTATATGTTGTGGATAAAAAATGCATTAATTCAATTTGTTCATCACATCGCAGTTGTTGTTGGGCAATTTCAATTTGTCCAAAGTTTGGACCTGAAGGACGCTACAGTAACTGGTCAAGTTGTTGTTTGTTTTGTGATTGAACCGTAAGTAACCAAAACCGTGAATTTGTTTGACTTTTTCAGAGGTCATGTTTATCGTAATAACTTATTTCAATTTCCATAACACGAGGGTGGTTGTGTATCTATCTTTGTGGGATGATACAGGAGCAATGTTTAGGGGTCTCTTCAACTCAGGTGAAAGGGCAGAGTCTGCCATGGTGGTCACTACTGTGAATCCCAAAATATTTGGAGGTTTGTAAATTGTTAACTCAGTCATCATATTGAACATTGTTTGTCAATTGATATACTTATGCGTGATTTAAGGTTGTTCCACCATATGAATTACGAACAACATTCAATCCGCAGGTAACCTATACCTCAACTCAACACCAGCAACGAAATTTTATTTTGACCTAGTCCTTCATGCAATTACAGAGTTCACAGCCAGGTATCAACTCATTAGATGTTTCGGTTGAACTAATAATTAGTCTTGTGGTTACTTGATGTATTATGCCATCTGGTTCCAGCTTAGAAGGCCCAGTTGGAGACGTTTTCCCATGTATCGATACCAAAGACGAAGAGATAAAAAAGAAGGAAGTTGTCTCAATAGGAGATCTTAACAAGTTCATCTCCAATCCTGGCGACTAGGTAATATTCTTGGTTCCAAGAAAGTTAAAAATGTGTTTTGAGTTTCAGATAATAATTATTAACCAGTTTATCTACTGCCTTGGTGAAGACACATGGACTGATTTTATTTGCAAAGCTCGGGTTGTTGAGGTATTGCAACAAAATGGCTGGTCTTTCGTCTCTTGCTCTGGATGCAGCAGGGAGCTTGACAAATCATGGACTTCTCTCTATTGCAACCGATGTGTTAATCCGAACGTTACTGAAGTTATAAAGTGAGTATTTTTCAAATTATAAATGCATAAAATAATAGACAATTCCTATCATTACCGTGTTGAGTTATTGGTTGATGATGGAAATGATAATGCTAATTTTGTGTTGTTCGACAGAGAGATGCTTAAACTCACTAAGCAAGATGCAGCTGCTCTGACTCTAGATGAGGTTTGTAATTTTCTTAACACATCTTTAATTGATCATATCCAATTGTCAGCAAAGCTCTGTACTTGCCCAACATGGCTACAACTGCAGATGAATGTTGGTGGCGGTGAGGAACTCCCACAATGCCTGAAAGAACTAGCTGGAAAATATTTTTATTTCAGATACATGTGAAACCATTCAATTTCACCCCTAACCACTGTACTTTCACTGTTTTTGCAATTGTTAATCACATCAACCCGAGGTATGAAAATATATAGTTTTCATAAAGCTATCAACTTAATCATGTCATCCTAACACAAGTGGAACTGTTGCACAGATTTTCAATACCAATGAGGCACCATTTGTTCAAGAGGAAGGTGGCGAACCATCCGCATCTGTCACCTACAAGGTTCGGGGTAAAGCCAATGAAACATATCTATCCGGTGTTGAAGGCAAAGAGGGTGGCCGTAAACGCCCCCGCAATTGAAGTTACAAAGCTGTTAAGTGTTAACCCAAGTCTGCTTCTGCGTCTTTACAATTTCAGGACTTACTTTGCATTTCCTATTTCAGACTCTTATATTTTTTTTTCAAATTTCCAGGTTTTTTTTGCCATTTACGGCTAACTAAATCCATGAGGAGAACAGCTTTAAAGATTTAATATAAAATGGCCGGTTGACAGAATATTTAGTACGCTAGATAACAAAAAAAAACACAGCAGCACATATACAGATTGAACCTTAACCAAACTACAAATGCCGCTCGCCTAGACGTTCAGTCTTTTTACATGCATTTACGAAAATATAGATATTAAAAAACTACACATAACGATTTTATATGAATTCAACATCATATATAAACATAGTAAATATACACTTTCAATTAGTCAGCCAAAATAAAAATCAGGAAATTACTAAATAAAAAATGACACACAAACGTACATTACAATGAAACTGAAATCTACAATAAGGCAGACTCTTACCTCATTATCTAATCAACTATAAGTAAAATCCAATAATTCAAGCAAAAAGATACCATGTACTAAAAAATAAAACCAGCTAACTTATATCTCCCCTTTAAGGGATCCATGGCAGTACATATTCCCACCCTCCAGAATGGGCATCACGACACATACTGCATAACTGTTTCAAAAGTCCGTGTAGTTTCACCCATTTCTTACTGCAACGCTAACATTTCATGCAACCCTATTAAATTGATGTCTAAGGAACCGTTTCTCTCTAAGAATCTCAGCCTCTTACCGATTGATAGGAAATCATATAAATCATTGTCAACAACTCCGCGCTTGCGCAGGGCTCCGCACCTAGTATCAATAAAACCGACTGTCATTTTGAAAGGTGAGTCTTCAAGAGATTTACCGACTACCGGATTCACAGACCCTCCTCCGCTCCGCCCCTCCTATGGGTCATGTGATGGTGTTTAACTTAACCAAAAATTAATTGGGAATTTGTCTAAACGAAACAAAAAAAACATCATAGTTGTCTCTTTGGTATAAAACTTTTTTATCCATTTTTTTTTGTCTTTTTTACTCTTTCCATTTCTAAAACCTAATGAAATAAATAGTTTTATGAATAAAAAAATTATAAAATAAAATAAAAACAATTGATAAAACACCCATATGCACAAACTGGTAGTTTGTTTTTTTTTGTTAAAAAATTTGATAAATTAAAATTTTAATTACATTCTACTAAAAGTAAATTTTGTCTTCTACAGAAAATGAGTTAGTAGAAATTGAATTCCAGATTAAAAAAGTTCATCTATTTTTTTAGAACAAACAATCTACTTTTAATTAAAATCCTAAATATTGGGAATGCAAATTCTAATAATTGTAAAGTTAGGTATTTTTTTACGAATGAAATTTCTACTTTTATAAGGTATTTTAAAATTCTATGAATGTAAAATTTAGACACTATTCAAATGGCTACATGAGGTAGAATCTGTTTATGAGATTTTTGTTTTGGTTCTACATAGTGTAGAAGGTGCAATGTAAGAATTAAAAAAAAACCTGATTTGGCTAAAAATTATGAAAACTTCAGTTTAGAAAATATTCTAAAAATATTTATAATACTCTAACTTTTTTTTATTTTTTTTGGCAACAAACATTTACAGACTCATGTTGACTCTATAAACCAAATTGATAACTCCGCATCCATGTGAACGACGAAAGACGGTTGTTTCCTAGCACTGCGTGCTAAGCTATCCGCCCGTAGGTTCTCCGTCCGGGGTACATGAACGATGTCTGAGTTGAGGAAACTTCTTTTTAAAAGCTTAATGTCTTCCAGGTAACTTCCAAATGCTGGCCATTCTTTTGGTTCCGAAACCTTTTTCACCAATTGAGAACAATCCGTTGCAAACGTAACCTGAAACTGTCTTAAATTCTTCCTACATTCCATTGCCCAAATTAATGCTTCCACCTCTGAATGTAGAGGTGAAAGACATGTCCTTACATTCCTTGCCCCTAGTAAACCATCAAAACCCTGTAAAGTGCTATACCAGCCTTGCCCTGAAAATAAGTCCTTGTCTTTCCATGAACCATCTATGAAGCACCCTCGTCCTGAAGTCGGTACTGTGGGTCTGTTCTGTGCCTGATGCTCCCTCGTTTGATCCTTTACTACATGTGCCTCATCCCAAAGTGTTGATTCCAATTCTGCTATTTTCAGTGTGTCCCTTGGATCAATATCCAGATTACTAAACACTTTGTTATTCCGACCTTTCCATATATACCATAATATCCATGCAAATTGGTGGTCATCCATCCCTGGATTGACTCTCCAAAATAGATGATCCATGTTGGCGAAAAAAGAACTAATAGGAAAAATATTGAGGTTCGATGGTATCTTAGATAAAGCCCATACTTGACGTGCTAGAGGACATTCAAAAAACACATGGTTTATTGATTCCTCCGG
>NC_027751.1:11652122-11658944 GCF_000695525.1 Brassica oleracea var. oleracea
TCTCTCCGCCTTCTTAATATTCACAATTAATGCCTCAGTGCACATGATAAATAAATAAGGAGACAAAGGGTCCCCTTGATGTAAGCCCCGCTGGGGAGTTATGAGACCTCATGGCTGACCATTGAGAAGTACCCTATATTGAACCGACAATATACATTCCAACATTATATTGATCCATCGAGGATCAAATCCCATTTTGTGAAGAAGAGCCTCAATAAAACTCCACTTTATCCTATCATACGCCTTGCTCATATCCGTTTTGATCGCCATAAACTTGTTTTGGCAAGACTTATTGGTTCTCAATCCATGAAACATTTCCTGTGCTATAAGAATATTATCCGATATTAACCTGCCCACCACAAAAGCCGATTGTGTCTCCGAGATTAGTCGTGGTAGGAGAATTTTCAATCTTTGACATAAAACTTTCGAGATGATCTTATAACCAACATTACATAGACTTATCGGCCTTAGTTCCGTCATCCTTGTAGGTCTCTCTATTTTCGGAATCATACAAATATTAGTAATATTTAAACGTGGATCCATATTTCCTGTAACCAGAAAATTATTCACCATCTCAACCACATCCTTCTTAATAACATGCCAGGAATGTTGAAAAAAGAGAGCTGTCATTCCATCCGAACCTGGCGCTTTCTCCGGGTGCATCATGAATAAAGCTTGTCGAACCTCTTCCTCCGTTGTTATTCTTAATAAAATTTGTTTCATTTGAGGGGAGATAGATGGAGCTATCTCCTCCAAAAAAACTATCAAATTCCGTTGGACCAGTGGTGCTAAACAGATCGTCAAAATAATCAACCGCCACCTTATCAACTCCGTTCTCCTCTGTTATCCAATTACCCCTTTCATCATGGAGTCCCACTATTTTGTTGCGAACCCTACGCTGCTTTGTTAAGGCATGATAAAACTTAGTATTAAGATCCCCAGATGAATACCACATATTTCGGCTTTTCTGGTATCAATAATCCTCCTCATCCTTATAAGCCTCTTGTAACTTCTTGGAAACCTCAAGAATCTCCTCTTGTGTTCTATTATTATCCATTTGAACTTCTTCCAGTGCTTGTTGAAGATCTCTAATTTTGTCTTTCCCGTATGGTTGGTTATCTTTTCGCCATGAAGATATTTCATGGCGGCAATTATTAATTTTTGTAACAACATCCACAATTTGTCCTCCCTGATTTTATGTCCAGCCTGCCACTATTGATTCCATGAGACCCTCCTGTCCAACCCATCTCTTATCAAACCTGAACTGACCCTTTCTCTTTCGTGATAAATTATCATCCAAAAAAGCAACCACAGGACGATGATCAGAACCCACCATCTTCAGGTATTCTGTGTAAGAGCATGGAAAAAGCGTATGACATTCCTCATTTGCCAAGGCCCGATCCAATCGACATCTGGCCATCACTGCTCCTTTTCCTTTGCCCCTTCTTCCTTGCCAAGACAGTTTATTACCTCGAGCCGGAAATTCTAGTAATCCACTATTTTTTTATCATGTTGTTAAAAGGAATGAAGGAAGTTGTACATCTTAGGGCTCCTCCATCCTTTCCATGATTCTCCGTAATCTCATTTAGATCGCCAATAATAAACCAAGGTTCAGATCGTGATAATCCAAACCGAGTTAATCTCTCCCATACCTGTTCTCTTAACTCTTGTACCGGATCCCCATAGACAAAAGTAAGGAAAACTTGATTTCCTTTGACCACCGCCTCTATATCTATCATCATGTTGTTAGAAAATAAGATTTTAATTTGATATTCATTGTTAACTTTTCTAAAACATGTATAGGTCGATTTGTCTTGTAAAAATATTAAAAAAATATTTGTAATATTCTAACTTCTTTAAAACGTGTGTGCACTTTTCTTTTTTTGTTAAACTTTTAAATAAACTTTTTTTAAAAAAAGTTTTATACTTTTAATTAAACTGTATAATAAAATAATTTTTTTTTAATTTTAACGTTTTAAAAATGTTTGTAAAAAAATAAAAATAAAATTTTTAAAAACGTTCTTAATTATAATAAACTTTGTAAACGTTCTTAAAAATTAAGATGCGACTGAAAAAGGAAAACCATAACCAAAACACTGTATGACTACGGTCATGGCTTGTAATAGGTTAATAATATTAAAAAAAAAAGTTCTTATAAAAAGTTTCATAGGCTTTGGACTATTAGCATGGTTGTAAAGAGAACCGTAGCAACTAATGCAACATCAACACAAACAAAAAGTGTTTTCAAAGACACAGAGTAAGTAAGCTAGTGAATACATATGTCTATAAGGGAACCATTGTCCCCTAAAAACACAAGACAAACGCACACATCATATTCACACACAAGACAAACGCACACATCGTGAGTCGTTAATCAAACGGTAGCAGCAATGGAATACACGAATTTGTAAGACTTGGGTACTTTAAGCACAGCATCGAACCACTCGACCTTCCCCCAAACCTGTTCACCGCTGCTGCGCATTTCCAGAGAAATCTCAGCACACCAAATCATCTTCTCCATATTCCCAGCAGGCACATACTTATCCCAAAACACCAGCATCTTACCACCACAATCAACCAAATTAACATTGCTATAACGGGCAAGCTTAGACAGTCCTTCCAAACCTTCAACTTTCTTCCAACCATCTACCTCGGCGCTATTGTTAGACCAAAGAAACTCTCCAGTAGATCCATAACAATAGTATATTTTCTCTATCAAACAAGCACTACCAAACTCTACCAAGTCCTTTGTAAGGAAAACACTCCTACCAGACGCTGAATCAACAAGTCCTTCGACCACCCACGTGTGCGTTCGGCGGTCGAGGAAGAAGACGTTTGACGAGCAGGAGGTGAAGTCATCTTCTTTGTTGATGGCGTAGAGTTTATGATCAACAGCTACGAGATTGGACCATTCTATGGGAGGAGAGTTGCGAATCTGCACAGGAACCAAAATATTACCACTTAATGACTCTGTCTTGTTAACGGTTTTGTCTGGTTTCCGACAGAGAGTGAACCAACGAAGGTTTGGTTCAGTAGGGAACTGTAAGCACACATAGAGACACTTCTCGGTGCGGTTTAAGAGAGAACCATCCTCACAACCGGAGGAATGGACGGGAAGATTGTCAACAACGATGTCAGGATCAGGTCGCATGTTGTGGGAACTTACAGAGGTCACACTGGAGAGATTTGTGGACTCAAGTGGTCAGGTTCTGGAATGCAGCTTGCTAGTGGTGGCAACGATAATGTGGTTCACGTATGGGATCTCTCTTCTGCGTCTTCGAGATGGCTGCACAGGCTTGAGGAACATACTTCTGCCGTGAAAGCTCTTGCTTGGTGCCCCTTCCAATCGAATTTGCTTGCAACTGGTGGTGGTGGAACAGATGGGGCGATCAAGTTCTGGAACACTCACACCGGAGCTTGCTTGAACTCTGTAGACACAGGATCCCAAGTGTGTGCTTTGTTGTGGAGCAAGAATGACAGAGAGTTGCTTAGCTCACATGGGTTTTCTCAGAACCACCTTGCACTTTGGAAGTACCCATCCTTGGTGAAAATGGCTGAGCTCACTGGCCATACATCAAGAGTTCTGTATATGACACAGAGTCCTGATGGCTCTACCGTTGCTTCAGCTGCAGGAGACGAGAGTTTGAGGTTTTGGGATGTTTTTGGAATGCCAGAGACTGCCAAAAAACCTGTTCAGAAAGCAGCCCATGAGCCATTTTCTCGCGTGCCTCGTATCCGTTGAAACTGTCATAACAACAAGCCATTAATCGTTACAGAAGGTATCTCCTTCAATTTTTTATTCTTTCTTGTATTTCCAAGTAAAGTTTTCTAATGAAAATTGTCGAGTCAAACATATGTTTCAGTTGTCCATATCGTTTAACCTCGCTTCCTTATTTGTTCGAGATCTAACTTTGGTTACTGTATGGAAAAATATAGTGCTTTGAATAAAAGGAACGACAATCATACAGAGATCAAAGTTGTCCACTATATTGTATATAGTAAACTTCCAGGCGAACTAGACTCTCAAGAAACGATTTCACGCCAACCTACTAAGGACAAATCACTACAAATTCGAGTGAGATATTCTCAAATCACATAAAGTTACCGTCTACAAATGACTCCAGATGCAATGCAACAGTTTCCAAAAACAGGCAAAGGAGGCAGAGCAGAATGGTAAAGTATCAACAAGCAGTATAGCCTAGCCTACTAAATGGCTAACTAACTCCATGAGGAGAACAGTTTTAAAGATTTAATATAAAAATGGTCGGTTGACAGAATATTTAGTATGCTAGATAACAAAAAAAACACGGCAGCACATATACAGATTGAACCTTAACCAAACTACGAATGCCGAATTGAGATATATGTCACCTAGACGTTCAGTCTTTTTACATGCATTTACGAAAATATAGATGTTAAAAAATACACATAACGATTTTATATGAATTCAACATCATATATAAAGATAGTGAATATACACTTTCAATTAATCAGCCAAAATAAAAATCATGAAATTGCTAAATAAAAACACAAAAAAATGGCACACAAACGTACGTTACAATTAAACTGAAATCTACAATAAGGCAGACTCTTACCTCATCATCTAATCAACTATAAGTAAAAACAAATAATTCAAGCAAAAAGGTACCATGTACTAAAAAATAAAACCAGCTAACTTATATCTCCCCTTTAAGGGATCCATCGCAGCAACATATTCCCACCCTCCAGAATGGGCATCACAACACACACTGCGTAACTGTTTCAAAAGTCTTGTATAATTTCACCCATTTCTTACTGCAACACAAACATTTCATGCAATCCTATTAACATGACGTCTAAGAAACCGTTTTTCTCTAAGAATCTCAGCCTCTCACCGATTGATAGGAAATCACATAAATCATTGTCAACAACCACGCACTTGCGCGGGGCTACGCACCTAGTATCAATAAAACCGACTGTCATTTTGAAAGATGAGTCTTCAAGAGATCTACCGACTACCGCATTCACAGACCCTCTCCTCCGCTCCGCCCCTCCTATGGGACATGTGATGGTGTTTAACTTAACCAATAATTAATTTAGAATTTGTCTAAACGAAACAAAAAATAGCATAGTTGTCTTTTTGGTATAAAATTTTTTCATCCGTTTTCTTTGTCTTTTTTACTCTTTCCATTTCTAAAACCTAATGAAATAAATAGTTTATGAATCAAAACATTATAAAAAATAAAAACAATTGATAAAACACCCATATGCACAAACTGGTAATTTGTTTTTTTTGTTGAAATTTTTTATAAATTAAAATTTTAATTACATTCTACTAAAAATAAATTTCGTCTTCTACAGAAAATGAGTTAGTAGAAATTGAATTCCAGATTAAACAAGTTCATCTATTTTTTTTTAGAACAAACAATCTACTTTTAATTAAACTCCTAAATATTGAGAATGCAAATTCTAATAATTGTAAAGTTAGATATTTTTTTACGAATGCAATTTCTACTTTTATGAGGTATTTTAAAATTCTATGAATGTAAAATTGAGACACTATTCAAATGGTTACATGAGGTAGAATCTGTTTATGAGATTTTTGTTTTGGTTCTACGTAGTTTAGAAAGTGCAATGTAAGAATTTAAAAAAACCTTATTTTGGTGAAATTATGAAAACTTCAGTTTAGAAAATATTCTAAAAATATTTGCAATACTCAAACTTTTCTAAAACATGTATAGGTCGATTTGCCTAGTAAAAATATCAAAAAAAAAAAAATCTGTAATATTCTAACTTCCCTAAAACGTGTATGCACTTTTCTTTTTTTATTTAACTTTTAACTAAACCTTTTTTTAATTTTTTTTATACTTTTAATTAAACTGTATAGTAAAATTAAATTTTTTTTTTAATTTTAACGTTTTAAAATGTTTGTAAAAAAATAAAAAATAAAAAATTTTAAAATATTTTTAATAAAAATAAACTTTGCAAACTTTATAAAAATAAAAGTTTATAAAAGTTTTTGATAAAAACGTTAAATAAACTTTATAAAAAATGTCTTACAATGTCTTATTTTTATAAAAAAAAATAATAAAATGTTTGTAAATTTTTTAGTTTTATTAAACTTGTTAATAAAAAATAAACTTTTAAATTTTTAACGTTTTTAAAACAACTTTTCCTTTTTAATAAAAAATTTAAAATTCAATTAAACTTTTAATTGTGTTTTGGGTTTAATTTGATTAATCAGGAGTTAGTTTTAAGATTATGAAAAAATTATACTAAAGAGATAACTGTTGTTTTTTGTTCTGTTATGGCAAAATTTTCCTAATTAATTTTAGTATGTTACGAATTGTATTTATAATGAAGCATTAATCACTTTTACTAAAAGAAGTACAAGGGTCATGAAGTCATTAATCGTTGACAAGATCAGTGCACGTGTCAAAGCTAAGATGCCAGTAAAAAAAGGAAAACCAAAGCTAAGGTGTACCGAACCTAATTAAAAAAAAAAGGAAAGATAGATTCGGGAAAGAAAATCGATGGCTGTCTACGTAGCCTCTTTTGTCGTCTATACATTTCTCGTATTCTTTCTCGATCTGGAGGCAGAACATGGTATTCATGAAAGCAACACGGTCTATATTCCAACGCCTCAAAGATGTCTTCTCTCGCCATATATACATCATCGCATCCATTTCCTGAATATTCACATGGACAATTACCCAATGCACAATCAAATATATGTTACAAATATATGTTAAGAAAATAATACCTCGTTTCCAAGCCATTTTCCAGCACAAACTATTCTCTGTGCAAAGGTCAAATTAAAGACAGAGGGACCAATCCTCAAAG
>NC_027751.1:11659659-11661637 GCF_000695525.1 Brassica oleracea var. oleracea
TGTTTGCTTACAACATTGTTGAGACAAATCGAATCTTCCTATTGACAGTTTGATTTTTCCAATTTTTTTTGTTATATTCGATGCAAATCAGCAAAAACATCAAAGAACATAGTCTAACATTTATTTAGAAAAAAACAGAACAAGAAATTGAACATCATGCATAGGTAAGGTACATGAAGACCATAGCAAAACAACACACAAACAAAGCTTTGATGATCCTTAACTCTCTAATGCATTCGATGGAATTTTCTTCACAACGAGCAATTGCATCTTCCATCTCTTCAAGTCTACTCTTATGTCGTTTCAGCATTGTCTCAGAAGCTCATACTGATTTTTGAAACTCGGAATTGTCCACTAGCAGCACATCAAACAGATCCTGAAAGTCTTCAATTTCCTCAACAACTGACTTATCAGTCCATTTGAACAAGTGAGTTTTGTCCTTCATCATTAACATCAACAAACAGTTAGATTGGAGCGACGACAAGGTTATATGAATACAGACTAACCATCTCAGATCCCATCGGACAACAATGGAACAATCTTCCCGGATTTTTGACAGTTGTTGAAGTGAAAAGATGCACTGCCTTGCCGCAATTGCATCTTAACAGCTGCCATGTGATGTTCCCACAGCTCGAAAATAGAAATCCCCTTATTTGTCCTGATCACTAAGCTCCAGAAACCACCATCATCATCCCAGTCAACCAACTCCTTAAGTGAGAGACTAGTATCGCACTGAAGCCCGGTAACTGCGTGGAACTCAAGCAATGAAAATCGGAGAGGTCTTCTCGCAAAGACAAACCAGAGCTCATGATCTTTGTAAGTCAACAGCTCCCTACACAAGAAGCCGTGTATCACTCTCGCCGAGAATCCCAAACCATTATCGAACAGCTTAAAAATCTGAGCAAAAACAGGATCTTTCTTCACTGTCTCCAACTCCTTTGGCAACCACTCCATCAATCTTTTGAAATAGCGTACCATCTTGCAGTTGTTATTGATCTGATGCACTTGGGTCTCTTCACCCGGCTTAAACAACCGCTTTGGTAACTCCTCAGACATACCTACAATCACAGAAAAGAAGTTTATAATCAGAGCACAAACAAAGAAAGAAGAAGATTTGACAAAAAACCAAACCTTTGAATCGGAAAACAACAAAAACGAATCTATTTGTCAATTTTCCCTCTTTCAAAAAAGGACCAAAATCGAAGATAAGAAACTAAAATCAAAACACCCAAACAATAACATCCATGAATTGCGTAATGTATAAGGAGATTAATCAACCCATTCAAGTAATTTAGATTAAGAAATAAGAGAAATTGGATTTAAGTGATGAGAAACTTTAAGAAATCTAGGGTTAAGAGAATCAAAACAAGTAATCGCAAACTCACCTTCTTAGAAACGTGAGATGTTGATGAAATTGATGGTGGAAGAAGAAGAAGAGCGTCCGACGATGTCGTAGAGTAAGAACAAATCTCCAATTCTTCAGGCTGATAACAAAGAGAAAGACGAAAATAACTAGATTAGAGATGAAAAATGAAAGTTAAAGAGTGAAGAAACGATTTGGCTTTGTTCTTACCCAAAATCGCCATTGAAGGAGCTTCAAGCTTTCGGCGGAGAAGATGAGAGAGGTTCGTTAATCTCTAGGGTAAATCGACTTTTGTTTCTACTTTTTTTATGGATTTTCCTTTATTTTTACTTTCTGTTTTTACTTTTTGTTTTTTTGTTTTTTTAAAGTGGTTAAATATATTTCGAAATATTAATATTAATTATATAAATCATAATTATGCTAATTTGAGGGCAATATGATATTTAAAAAATTATAAATCCTACTTACCTAAAGAATTTTCAAAAAGTCATATTCTGATAAATCGAAGTATAAAATGTCTTTATTTTCTAATTTTCTCAAAGAAATACAATCAGTACACGTGTAAAAGTTAAGATGCGACTGAAAAAGGAAAACCATAACCGAACTTAAGGTGTG
>NC_027751.1:11661737-11671505 GCF_000695525.1 Brassica oleracea var. oleracea
AGAATTTAGGACTCCTACCAACACATTATTTGCTATTTAGCAATATACCAAATACTACTACTTTCTCACCGTACAAAATTTAATATGACTTTGATGCCCCTACACATAAACAACAGGGACACAGTAGAATAGGAGACAAAATCTTATAGAGAGATATGGGAAGATCTTATACGTACACTAATAATATTTATATCTTTTTATGTAAGACATAAAATTAAGAGTCGTCTCTCTCATCTATCCTAATCGGAAACAACTTTTTTTGGGGGTTCATCTACTGAAGTTTGGAGCGGAGAGAAACCCTAGAAACAAGTACAATCTTTGCTCGCGAATCTATGGCTGACGAGTCCTCGCCGCCTTCTGCGACTTCGCCAACAACTTCTAGATAGCTATCCGCCATAATCTTCTTGGCATCATAGGTCACACTGCGAAGATCATCAGAGAACTTGTTGGCAGAAGATTCAACCTTCGCCTCCAAAATCGAAACTTTCTCGAGGGCCGATCTCCTTTCGTTACTCACAACCCGCAGACGAGCTTCAAGCGTAGCAGCCTGATTCCCCAGCTTTTCGGCGGCAGCAAGTTGGGCAGCATTGGCACGCTCCCGATCTTGAACCATCTTCAAACCAAGCTTTAGCTCGCGAATGACCTTCTTTATTTCATTGAGTTCGTCAGAGCACGGAACATCCTGTAGGCGTTTCTTTAGAGTCGCCGCGAACTCATTGTTAGCTTCCATAGCCTGAAACACGACAAATTAATACAGACAAGACGAACCAAAGGTTCAACGAAAATCATATTTCAAAAAGAACAACCTTGGCATGGGCCACAACCATTTTTACATAAGCCTCGCGTTCCGTCATATTACGCAGAGAAGGAAGCGGACATCCAGCGGGCTTGAAGTGCCTCACCAGATGAGCAACACTATCCAGATCTTCTGTAATAGGGCAATCCTTCGAATGCGAGAATTGCCAATGAAACGGCTTGGCAACAGCGGCATCACCTGGGAAAACAAGATGACGGTCCGAACCATTCGTTTTAGCCTTCTTCGGAGGACGATCACGCCCATCCGAACCCTTCGGGCTGCTCGACTTAACACGAGCAATAGATGACACCCTCGGGATCCTTGGTCCCTTGGGATGAAGAACGCGGAATTTGGGTCTCCTCGCGAAGAAATTCTGTGAGCGCGTCGCTCACATCTTTGGATCGAATACGTTCCGCATTGGCAACACCAGTTCGAGTTCGCACCCTATCGGAATCGCGAGAGTTAGATCTTCTCGAAGTCATGTTTCTTTAGCAAGCAAAAACAAGACCGACTGAAATACTATGACGAATCCCAGAACCAAGCCAGAAGCTTTATAAAGATCGAGACCTCGCAATATCCCAACAACACGAACAAAAGAATCTCGAAAAAGAAGGAAACAAGGATATTCCGAAATTTTGTATTTATCCATTGAAACATATTCAAAATATCGAGATCAAAATATCTCCAAACACCGAAAGATATTAAAAAGAAAAAAAAAGCTAACTAGAGGCGGAATCATCGGGGACAGACGACCCCCCGACTTGATCGACTGAATCATCTGAAACTTGAGGAAGATCGAGTTCATAGATCGACCAATCAGGCACAGTGGCCGAGGCGAGAAGATCCGCACAATCTCTTTCCATTTCCTTTAACCGAGAAAGTTCTCCATCCACAGTCAAACCTCCATCCTTGAGCTCGATCAGGAGATTGATATTCGCGACCACTTCCTGTAGCAGAATCTCGGCAGATGTTTCATTCTTCTTGCTCGCCCACCTGCCCTTCAAGGATTCAAGAACCTCCCGATGCTTGGCCACAATGTCGCGACGAGCAATACGAGAAGCGCGGCGAACATCCCGATCTCTCTCAACCTCGAGTGCCGCAATTCTTTCCCTTTGAGCGACCATCTGGGATTCGAGAGCCTTATTTTCCAGGTGAACTCTCTTCCAGTCTTCAGTTAAAGCTTCGATCTTTTTCAGCATCCTCCCTCCCTTCTCGCTTGGTGGCTTCAAGCTCCTTCGAAAGCCTCTTGATCTCAGAACCAAAGCTTTCGATTTCTTTATCATTCCGGGAAGCCGCGACATGATCTTCCATCGTCACGACATATTCATTGAAAGCCTCCATCACCTGAGAAGAAATCAAGATAAGCAAGTACTATGAAATAACTTCTCAGAATAAATTAAACGAGAAACGAACCTTAGAACTCTCCACAGCTACCTTGGCATAGGCTTCCCTCTCGACTGATGAAGCAAGGGATGGGAGGCGGCTACCCGCAGACCTCATACGACCAGCGAGGGAAATTAGATCGCTTTGAGCCGCAAATGAAGAATCATCTCCCTCGGGAACAAACCTAGGACGAGATGGACCAGGCAAGGCCCCCTCCGATGATCGACGTCGCTTACGAGTCACCACCACGGTCTCGTCATCCGAGCCAGGACTCAACGAAACAGGAGGTCGATTCTCTTCTGAAATATCTTCCTCATCGGAATCATGAATCGAGATTAAGGGAGACTTTCCTGAAGCTCGACCTTTCGAGGCAGACCCGGAAGTTCGGAACGACGATCTCCTCACAAGCTGTCTATTCAACCGATCCGAAGACTGGGCCTGGGCAGAAGGAGTCCCCGCGACCTCTCAGGAATGCCCGGCCTCATCTTCAGACTTCTCGATTAAAAGAGCTTTGCCAGTCCCCACTGGCAAGGCAAAAACAGTCTGGATCCGAGTTCGGTCAAAAGTGGACCAATTCGAACGACCTCTCCGAAGGACCTTCATCAGACCGCGGATCTCATCCGACATTGGAGAACTTCTAGAAGGAGATACATCAAACAAAAATAAACGAAACTTTTAGTCTTCGATCCCAAAAACCCTATACACATAGGCAGAACAAAAACTAACCGATATTCTCAACCCAACGCCGGGAGAGCCGGGAGAAATCGAAGTCACCCATGGATGCTCGGTCCATCCGGAAAACAAAGAATTGCTCTTGCCACTTCTCGTCACGATAAGAGACATCCTCTATGACGTGGTGACCTGGACGCAGAGACACGAGGAAAGTCCCAGGAGTCTGATTGTTCTGCTTCACCAGAAAGAACTGGCGAAACTCGCTAAGACCAAAAGCAAGACCCTCTTCCCTAGCCTTAACCAAAAAGGCGACAAGATGCCTAAGAAAGTTCGGGAGAAGCTGAGTAAGCGATAACCCAAGCTCCGCCAGGATCTCGAGTATCATTTCCGGGATCGGGAAGATAAGACCGCAGGAGTGAAAAAAGGATAGATAGACTCCGTAGTAGCCCTCTCTCACGGTTTCAGGAGTCTCATGCGTACCGGCCAAATCAAGGACGACGGAACGATCAACCCCATAGACCTTGTAAAGGTCCTCGAGATCATCAACTGTAGTTGTCGGGTGAGGAAAATTAAGAGACGAACACATCTTGAGCTCGAAGAATAGAAAGATTCAGAGCAAGGGAGAAAGAGATTTGAAATAAGAAGCGGAGGTGAGGCTAAAAGAAAAACCCCTACGTATATATAAGCCACCTTAACAGCTCTATCGTCGCTATCGAGAAAAGCAATTATGACCTAGCCTATGCCCTAGCAGCGGCTAAAGTAGCCATTACTGATTAAAGTAACAATAAAAGAAAACGCGCCAACGAACGGCTCTTTTCGAAAACGATCATTAAAACCGAATCCGAACGATGTCGATTATCTAACCACAAGATCCGGACCGAAGGATAACCGCCCCCTTTTCCTTTTCGATCAAATCAAAAGAGGCTGGGGGACAAATGTTGGACCCAATTTTGGTCAATACCGTAATGGGCAACGATCAAAGGCATGGGCCGAGACAGGCCGAGGCCCACAACTAGGATTCAAGCTTGAGAAGGAGTCGCGGAGATCTCAGAATCGACTTACTATAAAGGAAGGAGAAGAAACACAGAAGGGGACACGTTGAAAACCCAAGAGAGAGCTACACATTCACATCGATCTTGTTGTCTTCCCACTTTTAGATTCTTCTTTTATCGGTCTCGCTTGTATCACTCGATCTAGTTCAATTCATTGTATTCGATCCCAGTTATCAATAAAGTCCATTTTCGCCTACCGGAAACTATTTAACATCGTTGTGTTCTAAAGATATCGTTGCCTACATCATTTGTCTTCCCTAGATCAAACCGCGATCACTATCAAATACTTTGTGTAGATTTTAGGTTCTACATCTGGGTATATGGATGCCAATTATCTCTTGATAAAACACCCATATGCACAAACAAACTGGTTATTTGTTTTTTTGTTGAAAAATTTGATAAACAAAATTTTAATTAAATTCTACTAAAAGTAAATTTCGTCTTCTAGAGAAAATGGGTTAATAGAAATTGAATTCCAGATTAAACAAGTTCATCTATTTTTTTCTAGAACAAACCATCTACTTTTAATTAAACTCATAAATACTGGGAATGCAAATTCTAATAATTGTAAAGTTATATATTTTTTTACGAATGCAATTTCTACTCTTATGAGGTATTTTAAAATTCTATGAATGTAAAATCAAGACAATATTCAAATGGCTACTAAATAAAAACACGCAAAAAATGGCACACAAATGTACGATACAATTAAACTGAAATCTACAATAAGACTGACTCTTACCTCATCATCTAATCAACTATAAGTAAAACCCAATAATTCAAGCAAAAAGGTACCATGTACTAAAAAATAAAACCAGCTAACTTATATCTCCCTTTTAAGGGATCCATCGCAGCAACATATTACCACCCTCCAGAATGGGCATCACGGACACACACTGCGTAACTGTTTCAAAAGTCCGTGTAATTTCACCCCATTTCTTACTGCAACGCCAACATTTCATGCAACCCTATTAATTTGACGTCTAAGGAACTGTTTCTCTCTAAAAATCTCGGCCTCTCACCGATTGATAGGAAATCACATAAATCATTGTCAACAACTCCGCTCTTGCGCGGGGCTCCGCACCTAGTATCAATAAAACCGACTCATTTTGAAAGCTGAGTCTTCAAGAGATCTACCGACTACCGCATTCGCAGACCCTCCTCCGCTCCGCCCCTCCTATGGGTCATGTGATGGTGTTTAACTTAACCAATAATTAATTGGGAATTTGTCTAAACGAAACAAAAAACAGCATAGTTGTCTCTTTGGTATAAAACCTTTTTATCCATTTTTGTCTTATTTACTATTTTCATTTCTAAAACCTAATGAAATAAATAGTTTTATGAATCAAAAAATTATAAAAATTAAAAACAATTGATAAAACACTCATATGCACAAACTGGTAATTTCTTTTTGTTGAAAAATTTGATAAATTAAAATTTTAATTACGTTCTACTAAAAGTAAATTTCGTCTTCTACAGAAAATGGGTTAGTAGAAATTGAATTCCAGATTAAACAAGTTCATCTATTTTGTAGAACAAACAATCATCTTTTAATTAAACTCCTAAATATTGGGAATGCAAATTCTAATAATTGTAAAGTTAGATATTTTTTTACGAATGCAATTTCTACTTTTATGAGGTATTTTAAAATTTTATAAATGTAAAATTTAGACACTATTCAAATGACTACATGAGATAGAATATGTTTATTAGATTTTTGTTTTGGTTCTACGTAGTGTAGAAAGTGCAATGTAAGAATTAAAAAAAAAACCTAATTTTGGTGAAAATTATGAAAACTTCAGTTTAGAAAATATTCTAGAAATATTTGTAATACGCTAACTTTTCTTAAACATGTATAGGTCGATTTGCCTTGTAAAAATATCAAAATATATATATTTGTAATATTATAAATTCCTTAAAACGTGTATGCACTTTTATTTTGTGTTAAAACTTTTAACTAAACTTTTTTTTAAAATTTTTTTATAGTCTTAATTAAACTGTATAATAAAAGTAAAATTTATAATTTTAACGTTTTAAAAATGTTTGTAAAAAATTAAAAAATAAAAGTTTGTAAAACGTTTTTAATAAAAAAAACTTTGTAAACTTTATAAAAAGAAAAATTCATAAACGTTTTTGATAAAAACGTTAAATAAACTTTATAAAAAATGTCTTACAACGTCTTATTTTTATTTAAAATTTTTTTTTTGTAAACTTTTTAGTTTTATTAAACTTTTTAATAAAAAATAAACTTTTAAATTTTAACGTTTTTAAAACATTTTTTCCTTTTTATGAAATTTTTTAAAATTCAATTAAACTTTTCAATTGTTTTATGGGTTTAATTTGATTAATTAAGAGTTAGTTATAAGATTATGAAAAAATTATACTAAAGAGATAACTTGGATGCTATTATACACTAAAGAGACAACTATACTGTTTTTTGTTCTGATTTGGCAAATTTTCCTAATTAATTTTAGTATGTTACGAATTGTATTTATAATGAAGCATTAATCACATCCATATTTAGGTTGAAGCTTCCTCATATTATTTTCAAAAAAATAGTATTACAAGAAAAATATTATCTCAGTAATTTCTTTTAATTTCTTTAAACAAATCAAATTTTTTATCATCCTTGTTGTACATCTTATGATGCTAAAATATTTTTTTAATTATGATATTTTTGTCGTACATAAGTATATGTGAATATGAGAAATATATGTTTGTATGTATAAGACACACAATATATAATTAACTAAACATCAATGTTTTATTGAAAATATATTAGTTGTATAAAAATCTTACACAAAAACGAATTATAGTTGCAATTTTCCTTTCTTAAAAAAATTAAAAGTAATCTTATTTCTTATAAATAACTAAGTTTTTTAATAGATAATTTTGTGTTAAAAACTATAAACCAAAAATAACTTCAAATATTTCACCCGATATGATTGTGACATCTGTAAAAAACAAAACTGTGTATGTATTAATAAAAATCTATCATTATGTGAAAATAATTTTGTTTCCTAAAATTCTAAATAAAGAAATTTGAAAAATATTTTTTTCCTTTTTTAATCTTAACCAAATAAGATTTGTTTTTCCTTTTAAATCCTGACCAAAGAGAATTGTAAAAGTAATTTTTACTTTTAAAATTTAATGATAAATATGATACTAAAAATATTTAATTAAAAAAAAGCGATATTAAGAAAACGAATTTTGAAAATAACAACATTTAAAAATAGTTAATATTTGCTGGAAATAATTATTGATAGTAATTTTATTTTCTAAATCCTAGAAAAAATAATTATAAAATATTATGTAATTTTAATTTTCTTTTCTAACACCCTAAAAACTGTAAAAAATATATTTGATAGTTTTTTTCCTTTAAAAAACAAAAATCCTAAACAAAAGAGACTTGTATTATATTTTTTTAATTCCTAATCAAAAGATAATTGTAAAAGTACTCTTATTATTTTTTTATAAGTAAATAACTTTCATTTTTATAGATAATTATATGTTAAAAAATTATGACAAACCAAAGCTACAAATATTTCACATCTATATTTAGGTTTAAGCTTACACATATTATTTTTACAAAACACAATAGTATTTATATGAAAAGTATTACCTGGGCATTTTATTTTAATTTCTAGATATAACTCAACTTTTTATTATCCTTGTTACATCTTATGATGCTAGCATAACTTTTAATTTTGATGTTATTGTCGTAGATGAGTATGTGCGAATATGATAAATATGTGTTTGTATGTATAAAACAAAATATATAAATAATTAAACATAACATTTCTATAAAAATAAAATAGTTGTATAAAAATATAAAATAAATAAAATAATTAATTTACTTTTTAAAAGTCTAAATAAAATAAAAAGCGTAAAAGTAATCTTATTTTCTTATAATTAACTAACTTTATTTTTAATGATTTTGTGTTAAAAATATAAACCAAAATTAACTTCAAATATTTCACCTAATATGATTGTGATATGTGTCAATTAAAAATTTAGAATGTGTCAATAAAAACTTCCATTATGTGAAAATGACTTATTCTTTTCCGAAAATCTTAAATAAAAGAGATTTCAAAAAGAAATTTTTTTTTTCCAATCTTAACCAATTAAGAATTTTTCTTTTTAAAAAAAAATCGTGACTGGAGAGAATTTTAATTATTTAATAGTAATTTTTACTTTAAAAATTTAATGATTAACATGATAGTAACAATTATTCAATTAATAAGAAAAATTGTAAAAATATTAGTGATATTGAAAAAAACGAATTTTGAAAATTGCAACTTTTAAAAATAGTTAATATTAACTGGAAATAGTTATTTGATAGAAATTTTATTTTTTTAAATTCTAGACAAAATATAATTGTAAAAGATTATGTAATATTAATTTCTTTTTCTAAAATCCTACAAAACTGTGAAAGAATATTTGATAGTTGTTTTTTTTATAAAAAAACAAATTCCTAAACAAAATAAATTTGTATAATATTTTAAGTTCTAACCAAAAGAGAATTTTAAAAAATTATTTGATAATCTTTTTAAGGGAGTGTTTGATGATGAACTTGATACTAAAAATTATTTAGTTAACAAAATAAGTGTAAAATTAGTATTGATAAGAATTGTAAAAATAGCAAATTTAAAAATATTTATTAATAACTAAAAACAGTTATTTGATAGCAATATTTTTTTTTCTGAATTCTAAAGAGAAAATAATTGTAATAGGTTATATGACAGTAATTTACCTTTTCTAAAATCTTAAACAAAATAGTAAAAGAGTATTTATAAAATAGAATGTTTTCCTTTTTTAAAAATCCTAGCAAAATAAAATTTTAAAGACTTATTTAATAAAACTTTAAATTAGTACATAAGAACATGTATAATATTGTCATTGATTCGATTGGTGTATTTAACTTTCATTTCGTTTTTACTTTTCATTTTTTATTTTGGATTGTGTTCAATTTAAATGTTTATGTGTAGTATTTTCTCTAATCCTTAGTATAAAATTTATAACAACTCATCTATGCACCATGATTATAAAATACAAATATTAACTTGAACTTATGTGTGAAAACAGGCTTTTATTATAAAATTAAACTCAAACAACATATGCAAAAAACAATCATAATACTATAATAAAATTATTTATTATTTTATTATTTTTATTAAATTAAAACATCAAACAAAATCGGTAGGCGCAACCCGAGCGCACGCGTAGCGCCTAGCGAGTTTCCGAACAAGGCATTCTACTAAAAGAAAATTTCGTCTTCTAGAGAAAATGAGTTAGTAGAAATTGAATTCGAAATTAAACAAGTTCATCTATTTTTTTAAAACAAACAATCTACTTTTAATTAAACTCCTAAATATTGGGAATGCAAATTCTAATAATTGTAAAATTAGATATTTTTTTACGAATGAAATTTCTACTTTTATAAAGTATTTTAAAATTCTATGAATGTAAAATCTAGATACAATTCAAATGGGTACATGACCTAGAAACTATTTATGAGATTTTTTTTGGTTTTACGTAGTGTAGAAAGTGCAATGTAAGAATTTAAAAAAAAAACTGATTTTGGTGAAAATTATGAAAATTTCAGTTTAGAAAATATTCTAAAAATATTTGTGTGATACTCTAACTTTTCTAAAACATGTATATGTCGATTTGCCATGTAAAAAATATCAAAAAAAAATTATTTGTAATATTCTAACTTCTCTAAAATGTGTATGCACTTTTCTTTTTTATTAAACTTTTATCTAAACTTTATTCTAAATTTTTTTATACTTTTAATTAAACTGTATAATAAAATTATAATTTTTAATTTTAACGTTTTAAAAATGTTTATAAAAAAATAAAAAA
>NC_027751.1:11671605-11711553 GCF_000695525.1 Brassica oleracea var. oleracea
CAATAATTAATTGGGAATTTGTCTAAACGAAACAAAAAACAGCATAGTTGTCTCTTTGGTATAAAACCTTTTTATCCATTTTTTGTCTTATTTACTATTTCCATTTCTAAAACCTAATGAAATAAATAGTTTTATGAATCAAAAAATTATAAAAAATAAAAACAATTGATAAAAGAGAGAATTAGCTCAATATACATAAATGGTGTAAAAATTAGCAATCTATACAATGATTTGACATATGTGTAAATTTCTCTACATTTCTTACAAGTAGAAATTGAATTCCAGATTAAAAAAGTTCATCTATTTTTGTAGAACAAACAATCTACTTTTAATTAAACTCCTATATATTGGGAATGCAAATTCTAATAATTGTAAAGTTAGATATTTTTTTACGAATGCAATTTCTACTTTTATGAGGTATTTTAAAATTTTATAAATGTAAAATTTAGACACTATTCAAATGACTACATGAGATAGAATATGTTTATTAGATTTTTGTTTTGGTTCTACGTAGTGTAGAAAGTGCAATGTAAGAATTAAAAAAAAAAACTGATTTTGGTGAAAATTACGAAAACTTCAGTTTAGAAAATATTCTAAAAATATTTCTAATACTCTAACTTTTCTAAAACATGTATAGGTCGATTTGCCTTGTAAAAATATCAAAAATATATATTTGTAATATTATAAATTCCTTTAAACGTGTATGCAATTTTATTTTTTGTTAGAACTTTTAACTAAACTTTTTTTAAAAGAGTTTTATACTTTTAATTAAACTGTATAATAAAATTAAAATTTTTAATTTTAACGTTTTAAAAATGTTTATAAAAAAATAAAAAATAAATTTTGTAAAACGTTTTTAATAAAAATAAACATTGTAAACTTTATAAAAATAAAATTTTATAAAAGTTTTTGATAAAAACGTTAAATAAACTTTATAAAAAAATGTCTTACAATGTCTTATTTTTATAAAAATAAAAAATAAAACGTTTGTAAATTTTTTAGTTTTATTAAACTTGTTGATAAAAAATAAACTTTTAAATTTTAACGTTTTTAAAACATTTTTTCCTTTTTAATAAAAATTTTAAAATTCAATTAAAAGACATTAATCGTTGACAAGATCAGTGCACGTGTCAAAGCTAAGATGCCAGCAAAAAAAGGAAAACCAAAGCTAAGGTGTACCGAACCTGATTAAAAAATCTAGGGTTAAGAGAATCAAAACAAGTAATCGCAAACTCACCTTCTTAGAAACGTGAGATGTTGATGATTCGAACCTGATTAAAAAAAAAAAGGAAAGATAGATTCGGGAAAGAAAATCGATGGCTGTCTATAAATAACAGAATTGGAAGCAGAAATAGTCCCACACAATTTCTCACATAGTTGCTTCTCTCTCTCTCCTGCTCGTTCGCTTGCTCTGTTCTCCTGCTACGATTACGTTTATGCCAATTTCGTTTTAGGGTTGTTAGAGAATTTGATATTTGCATCTCTTTTGCTCGCTCTGCTAATTGCGTTTTGTTGTTCAGATAATCTTGTAAATTCGTTTTAGATTTTTAGAAAACTTGTTCACCGGTCGCTGTTGTGTTGTCCGTTTCTTGCCTTTGTTAAGCGGTTTTTTAGGTTTTGGTTAATCAGTTTTTTTATCGTCGATCGGTATTGTGTTGTGTGTTTGGTA
This sequence comes from Brassica oleracea var. oleracea, assembly GCF_000695525.1. NCBI lineage: Eukaryota > Viridiplantae > Streptophyta > Magnoliopsida > Brassicales > Brassicaceae > Brassica > Brassica oleracea. The sequence continues at coordinate 11,673,275 of NC_027751.1, forward strand.
ATAATGAATGCAGGTATGAACTGGAAGGAACATGGTCGGAAGATTCCCAAGGAAAATCTGGACAGATTCATACCGAACAGATCAGCTATGGATTTCGACTTTGCTCATCACGCCCTCACCGAAGCCCTAATCGAAGCAAGAGACGGCCAAAAAAAAGAAGCGCGGGAGCTTTCACCCTCCAAAGAGGCTTACAGGAAGCGTTTGGCTGAAACGCTCGGTCTCAACCGCACCCGTATTCTCGCCTTCAGGAACAAACCTCAACCTCCTCTCCACTCTCATTATCACTCTGCTTCTCTTCACCAACAACCTCTAAAGCCTCGCCGCCGACGCATTCCTCAGTCTTGTAGCAGAGTCTTGGATGCTCCTAACATTCTTGACGACTTCTACCTCAACTTGCTTGACTGGGGTTCTCGTAACGTCTTAGCTATTGCCTTGGGCCACACTCTTTGCCTCTGGGATGCTTCTACCGGCTCTGTATCCGAGTTCGTGACCATTGAGGAAGACCAAGGACCCATCACAAGCATAAGCTGGGCACCTGATGGTTCCCACGTTGCACTTGGCCTCAACAACTCTCAAGTCCAGCTTTGGGATTCTTCATCCATCCGCAAGATAAGAACTTTGAACGGTGTCCACCACTCTAGAGTAGGATCACTTGCATGGAACAATCACATCCTCACAACCGGAGGAATGGACGGGAAGATTGTCAACAACGATGTCAGGATCAGGTCGCATGTTGTGGGAACTTACAGAGGTCACACTGGAGAGATTTGTGGACTCAAGTGGTCAGGTTCTGGAATGCAGCTTGCTAGTGGTGGCAACGATAATGTGGTTCACGTATGGGATCTCTCTTCTGCGTCTTCGAGATGGCTGCACAGGCTTGAGGAACATACTTCTGCCGTGAAAGCTCTTGCTTGGTGCCCCTTCCAATCGAATTTGCTTGCAACTGGTGGTGGTGGAACAGATGGGGCGATCAAGTTCTGGAACACTCACACCGGAGCTTGCTTGAACTCTGTAGACACAGGATCCCAAGTGTGTGCTTTGTTGTGGAGCAAGAATGACAGAGAGTTGCTTAGCTCACATGGGTTTTCTCAGAACCACCTTGCACTTTGGAAGTACCCATCCTTGGTGAAAATGGCTGAGCTCACTGGCCATACATCAAGAGTTCTGTATATGACACAGAGTCCTGATGGCTCTACCGTTGCTTCAGCTGCAGGAGACGAGAGTTTGAGGTTTTGGGATGTTTTTGGAATGCCAGAGACTGCCAAAAAACCTGTTCAGAAAGCAGCCCATGAGCCATTTTCTCGCGTGCCTCGTATCCGTTGAAACTGTCATAACAACAAGCCATTAATCGTTACAGAAGGTATCTCCTTCAATTTTTTATTCTTTCTTGTTATGGAGAGAAGTTTGTAAAATTCTTGTATATTGCTATGATTTTTTTTTATGTTTGCTAACACTAACTTTTGCATTACTTGAACAGAGTATGAACATCTATCACAGCCACGAGACTAGAGGACTAAGCTAATATAGATTTGGTTCAAGGTAAGAGCTAAAACATGTTATAAATTTTATACGTGTGTTGCATTTCTTTTGCTTGTTTACTCTACTAATATTTAAAATTGTCTCTTTTTGGTGTCACAGATGGCTTTCAAGTTTCTTAAGTTTGCATGGTGTTTTTGATTCATGTTTTCGGGTGAAGACTCAAAACTCTATGATTTTTGTTTAAGTTTGGTTGATGTTTTGGATTTGGTTTGTTATTGCACAATATATTACTCTGTTTCGGCTAGGATGTTTGTTTTTGGTTTGGAACTTTGTTATTTAACAATCGATTCAGGTTTTAGGCTTTTGAATATTTTTTATTTAAATCAGGTCTTATACAATTTGGGTGTTTCAATTATACCCGAAAATAACCGAACCCGATCCATAATAATCCGAACCCGACCCGACCTCTTAAATAACCCGAACGGGTTCTACACCTCTCCATCCGAAAACCCAAAAACCCGAATCACCCGACCCGAACCCGAACGGGTACCCGAACGCCCAGGCCTAACATCTACTAATCCCAAGTCTTTCATCTCAAATTTCCCTTTTAGCATGTTCTTTGTTTGATTGATAATGTATTTATTACTTCCAATAATGAGCATATCATCTACATATAGACATAGCAAAACGTACGATTTTTGGTAGTTTTGTAGTATATGAATTTGTCACATTCATTTAGTTTGAAACCATTTGACATCATTGTATTGTCAAATTTTTCGTGTCATTGTTTAGGAGCTTGTTTAAGCCCATAAAGTGACTTAACAAGTCGGCATACTTTGTCTTCCTGTCCGGGAACGACAAAACCCTCAGGTTGTTTCATGTAAATTTCCTCTTCTAAATCACCATTTAGAAAAGCGGGTTTTACATCCATTTGATGGATTTCTAGGTCTCTTAAGGCTGTGATTGCTATCATCAGTCATATTGATGTTATTCTGTTACTGGAGAATATGTATCAAAATAGTCAAAGCCTCCCTTTTGTCGGAATCCTTGAACTACAAGCCTAGATTTGTATTTTCCACCAGGTTTTCATGTCATTATCCATCTATTTTCTAATGCTTTGCAGCCAGGTGATAAATTTGTTATGTACCATGTATAATTTTGCATGATATAATCAAATTCACTTCTGACAGCTTCGTTCCAAAATGGAGCTTCAGGTGAAATCATGGCTTCTGCCAAAGTTTTTGGAACATTTTCTACTAAAACTGCCATTAGGAAATCTTTACCAAAAGTTTTTTCCTTTCGAGCTCTTTTGCTCCTTTGAAGTTCATCTTTTTCTTCATTTTCTGAAATATCATTTATAGAAATCTCAACATTTGTCTCAAGTTCTGAGTCTTTGTCGTTGTCTCTTTCTTCTCGAGTTCGTTTTGAACATTGTTTTTCCTTACATGGAAAAATATTTTCGAAGAAAGATGCATTTCTTGATTTCATAACTGTATTGACATGAATGTTTGATATTTCATATTTATGTACAAGATATCGATATGCACTACTATTATATGCATATTCGATGAAGATGCAATCCACAGTTTTAGGTCCAACACTGACCCTTTTTGGTGGTGGTACCGCAACTTTTGCCAAGCACCCCCACACTTTAACGTATTTATACAAAGGTAAATTGCCTTTCCATAATTCATATGGAGTTTTGCCAGTTACTTTGTGTGAAATTTTGTTGAGGATATAATTAGTGGTAAACAACGCTTCCCCCCCCCCCACATGTTCTGGGGTAACCCAGATTCCTGCAACATTGCATTCATCATCTCTTTTAGAGTTCGATTTTTGCGTTCAACAACTCCATTAGATTCTGGTGAGTAAGGAGTTGTAGTTTGATAGATTATTCCATGTTATTTTCAAAATGCATTAAATGGACCATCATACTCGCCTCTTTTGTCGCTTCTAATTACTTTAATAATTATTTTAAGCTGATTTTCGACCTCGAGTTTAAATTCTTTGAATTTTTCAAAGGTTTCATCTTTGCTATGTAGTAAATATACATAACAATATTTTGTGCAGTCATCTATGAAGATCACAAAGTACTTTTTACCACATCTAGTTTGCATGTATTTTAAATCACATAAATCAGTGTGAATTAAATCTAGAGGTTTATTAGTTATTACAACATGAGGTGATGGCGTTTATGAGGCGATGGCGTTTTTGTGAGCTTAGCTTTTACGCATACTTCACATTTTTGTTTAATTGTTTTGCATTTAGGAATTAGATTTAAATTCATTAATCTTTGTATAGTTTTGTAGTTTACATGGCATAATCTTTCATGCCATATATTTTAAAAGACTCAACCAAATAAGCAACTGGCTCTTTCTTATTCATTGAAACTTTTGGAGCTACAACTTTCGGAGGGACTGTCATTACATTCATCTTAACAAGTCCATCCTTAACATACCGCTTTCCCAAATACATCCCATTCTTCTTAATCATGAGCTTGTCCACCTCAATACTTGTGGCGAATCCATTCTTACTGAGCAAGGTTCCCGAGACCAAGTTCTTCCTCATGTCAGGCACATGCTTCACATTCGTCAGAGTGACTTCACGTTCAGATGTCATCTTCAGAACCACATTGCCGCGGCCTTCAATCTTGGAGACTGCAATGTTCTCCATGAACAGCTTCTCCTGAGTCTTGCTTTTCTGATAAGTGCTGAACATCGCCCTATAAGTGCAAATGTGGGTGGTCTCTCATGTGTCATACCACCATTCCTTTGGGTTGTTGCCTTCTACCATGTTGGCCTCAGTAAACATTGCAACGAGATCCTCCTCAGTGAGATTCGCTTGATGCTTCTCATCTCTGATCTTGCTGCGACACTCAGCAGTCTTGTGTCCCACTTTGTAGCACTAGTGACACTTCCCCTTGAATTCCTCTACATTCGCATTGATTTCAATGCCTTTGTTCTTGAAGTTTTTTCCAGAAGCCTTCAGGGCTGCAGCAGTTTTGGAAGGCTTAGCAGGAGAATGGGTGTGTGCATTTCCTTTGCCTTTGTGCTCAGCCATGTTGACACTATGCTCCTTAGCAGTGACTTTGTCAGCAGTTCAGTTTCTGGATCCCATCTGAAGTCTCATGATGAGCTCCTCGAGCCCCATCTTCTTCATCCTAACTCCTATGAGATTTATTCAACTTCTTGGTGATTCTGACACTATGCTCCTTAGCAGTGACCTTGTCATCTGTTCGGTTTTTGGATTCCATCTGAAGCCTCATGATGAGCTCCTCGAGCCCTATCTTCTTCTTCTTGTGCTTCAAGTAGCTCTTGAAATCCGCATAGCTAGGAGGAAGCTTTTCAATGAAACTAAGAGTTGTGAATGTCTAGCAGGTGGACATTCCTTCAGCAGCGATTTCATGGCAGATGACCTAAAACGCTTCCACCTGATCCATGATGGGTTTTGAATCCACCATTTTGAAGTCATGGAACTTTGCAATCACATACTTCTGGCAGCCAACTTCCTCACCTATGTACTTCCTGTCCAGGGATCTCCACAGCTCTTTCGCAATGGGAATCTCACAGTAGACTCGGTACAATGGGTCAATGAGGCGGCCCAAGTTGTATCCTTTGCAGAAAAAGTCGGAATGCACACATATGTCAACACTTGCGAGAGTGTGCACATCATCAATCCCGTAAGGGACAAGGGGCTTGTCCTCCTGGATGAATTTTTACAGCTTCAGTGTTGTGAGGAAGAACAACATATTCTTCTGCCACGTTTTGAAGCCTTTGCCATCAAACTTGTATGGCATCAATCCTTGAGTGAACACGCTAGGTACAGACGGAGGAGTTTGAACTACCACCGGACAACTTGTGGTTCCTGAAACTGAACCTGTCTGATAAAGACTAACACCGAATAGTTGTTGTTGTTGCTGCAGTGGTTGATGATGTGTTGGCTCCAACGGTTGTCATGGTTGCATCAGTTGCTGCAACGTTGAATGGAGTCTAAGTGACATTGGTGGTGTCAACGGAGGTGTTGTTACCGTTCGTCATTTTTCTGTAGAGAAAACATGAAAACGGATTAATACTCCAAACAACAAATAACATATTATTTTAAAGAAAATAATAGTTTAAAATCAATGGTCATTTTTGGTGTTTGAACCAAATCATATCGATGTCAGACTAGAAAAACGTTTTGCAAACTCGCTTAGAAAAACGTTCGAAGAAACCGTTTTGTGTATACTTTTGGATTGTTTCACAAACTCGCTTTATAAGCATTCGTGGAAACGAATCATTTTAATAACGTTTTAAGAATGTATCAAAAACGTTTTGAGATAATGCTAGAAAAGAATCCGCAGAGTGTTATGAAATAAATAAGAAACGTTTTGGGGAAGTGCTATAAAGGAAATCACAAACACGTTTACAGAAGAACAAAGAAACGTTTCACGGATAAGCATATAGCAAATCGCAAACATCGTTTCAATAAAACCAGAAAAGGTTTCAATGAATCGTATATCAATAAACGTTTTTCGGTAGTGCTACAGAGCAAAACGTAGTAGCGTATATAAGAGCACACTCATGCCATATTTCAAAGTATAAGTAACGAGTTTTTCAGGTTATTACTTTTTGCAATAGCTCATGATAAACAACAAACGTTACAAGCGTGTGTGACTATAGGAAGATTGTAGAAGCCAGAAAACCGGACTGACATAAACGATATAATAAAAGCGATGTTAAGGAAAATAGACGATTGTAAAAAACGAATACAAGAACGATAAGAAATCGTATTCGCAAACGGACATAGAGTCGAGATATAATATATTTCCTTAACTCTAAATAATTTCTCAGTTAGTAAGACGAGACTGTACAAATATGGAGTCCCAGGATACAACCATGGCAGACGAATCACGACACACACTGCGTAACTGTTTCAAAAGTCCGTGTAATTTCACCCCATTTCTTACTGCAACGCCAACATTTCATGCAACCCTATTAATTTGACGTCTAAGGAACTGTTTCTCTCTAAAAATCTCAGCCTCTCACCGATTGATAGGAAATCACATAAATCATTGTCAACAACCCAACGCTTGTGCGGGGCTCCGCACCTAGTATCAATAAAACCGACTGTCATTTTGAAAGCTGAGTCTTCAAGAGATCTACCGACTACCGCATTCACAGACCCTCTCCTCCGCTCCGCCCCTCCTATGGGACATGTGATGGTGTTTAACTTAACCAATAATTAATTTAGAATTTGTCTAAACGAAACAAAAAATAGCATAGTTGTCTTTTTGGTATAAAATTTTTTCATCCGTTTTCTTTGTCTTTTTTACTCTTTCCATTTCTAAAACCTAATGAAATAAATAGTTTTATGAATCAAAACATTATAAAAAATAAAAACAATTGATAAAAGAGAGAATTAGCTCAATATACATAAATGGTGTAAAAATTAGCAATCTATACAATGATTTGACATATGTGTAAATTTCTCTACATTTCTTACCTTGAATTTCCAAAACTACCTTTCTTCACACTCTCTTTCCTCTTTCAAATTCTTACACATTCTCACACAGTCTTACACTCTCTTTCCTCTTACACATTCTTACACTTTCTTTCCTCTTATATTCTCTTTCATCCTATACTTTCGCATTCTCTTTCATCCTATACTTTCGCATTCTCTTTATTAATCTCAATTTAGAAAAATTACGAGCATATGAAAAAAAGAATATATTTGGGGGATCTTCCAAACTGTCTAACAACAACGACAACACGTAAATGTTTCAACTAATATAACTTATAACCGCTAAGATATATTGTTATATATGATCTAACATAACATGTATCATATAACAAATTATATATCAGCTACCATAACATGTACCAAGTAATAAACAATCTATTAATTTTTTTATACCAATTTATATATCAGGTAACATAACATATGCCAGATAACAAATATTTTATAAGATAATAAGAAGTCTATGTAGCAGGTAACATAACATATACCAGATAACAAATATTTTATCAGATAACAACAAGTCTATGTACCATGTAACAAAATAATTTATCAGATAACAAACAATTTATCAAAAAATGTATCAACTCGCAAATCATATATCTACCAATTTATTAAGTAACAAACCATGTATGCAAAATGTATACTAGAATCGAGACTAATAAACAAACATATTTTAGAATTACTAACATGATTTATTTGCCTAATGTTTACGTTTTTCCAGAAAAAATAGAAGAGTTAAATCAATTGGTTTATTTGTTGGATAAAGACATGATTTTCTGACCCCTAGACTAACACTGACCAGACAGTGCACATGAATCGAGTTATAGGCTAGATGGGTAAAATTGTAAACGAATTTATTTTAGTCACCATCATGGTAGAATGCGTATTATGTTTGTCTCTGGGTATATGGACGTCAATTATCTCTTGATAAAATACTCATATGCACAAACTGGTAATTTGTTGTTTTTGTTGAAAAATTTGATAAACAAAATTTTAATTACATTCTACTAAAAGTAAATTTCGTCTTCTACAGAAAATGAGTTAATAGAAATTGAATTCCAGATTAAACATGTTCATCTATTTTTCTAGAACAAACCATCTACTTTTAATTAAACTCCTAAATATTGGGAATGCAAATTCTAATAATTGTAAAGTTAGATATTATTTTTACGAATGCAAATTCTACTTTTATGAGGTATTTTAAAATTCTATGAATGTAAAATCTAGACAATATTCAAATGGCTACATGAGGTAGAATCTGTTTATGAAATTTTGGTGAAAATTATAAAAACTTCAGTTTAGAAAATATTCTAAAAATATTTATAATACTCTAACTTTTCTAAAACATGTATAGGTCGATTTGCCTTGTAAAAATATCAAAAAAATATTTGTAATATTTAGGGCTGGGACTTCGGATATTCGGTTCGGGTTCGGATAAGATCCGATCGGGTCCGGGTTTTTCGGATAAATGAATTCTATACCCAATGGGTACTTAGTAAATTTCGGTTCGGGTTTCGGATCGGGTACTACCGGTTTCGGTTCGGTTCCGGGTACCCGTTTCTTAGGTGAATTATATAAATATTTACAAAATGAAATAATTATATACCAGTTTTTTAAATCGTATATATATTAGTAATATGTATTAAATACAACGAAGTTGAACTAGTCTAGTGGTATTGCAGTTGTTGCTTTGCCTATCCAACCCGGGTTCAACCCTCGAAAGATACAAATCTATGTTTTTTAAGCATAGAATTCGGGTTAAACGGGTACCCGTTCGGTTTCGGGTAAAAACCGGAACCGAACCGATACCCATGGATAATTAACACTAATACCCATCGGATAAATTGCCTAGAACCGAAACCGAACCGAACCGGTCCATTTCGGGTCGGTTCCGGTTCGGGTATTCGGTTATGGATAAAAATCCCAGGCCTAGTAATATTCTAACTTCCTTAAAACGTGTTTGCACTTTTATTTTTTTGTTAAACTTTTAAATAAGCTTTTTTTAAAAAAGGTTTTATACTTTTAATTAAATTGTATAGTAAAATTAAAATTTTTAATTTTAACGTTTTAAAAATGTTTATAAAAAAATAAAAAATAAAAAATTTTAAAACGTTTTTTAATAAAAATAAACTTTGTAAACTTTATAAAAATAAAAGTTTTTAAAAGTTTTTAATAAAAACGTTAAATAAACTTTATAAAAAAATGTCTTATAATGTCTTATTTTTATAAAAAAAATTAAAACATTTGTAAAATTTTTAGTTTTATTAAACTTTTTAATCTCTACTAATAAAAGGGACCTTTTGAGGCTACATAGAACGTCCACATCAGCCAAAAAAACTTCTCTCAGAAGATGCCACGTGGCAATTTACTATTTTACTAAACTATAAAAAAAATATACAATTTATAAAATAGAAATATTACATTAAACATCTATATGCAATATTATTCATTACCCTACCAATTCAAGGACTATATATGTGATGTATCGATGTCTAGCAAATCCTCAAACCGTCTTAGAATCAAAAACTTGACAAAACCCAGAACCACAGCTTCCACCTATGGCGAGTACTAAACTCCAGTTTTTTTTTTTTATGAAGAAAGAGTTTATGGATTTGGACATGGTTTTTCTGGATGAGAAGGTAACATTACTGAGAATTTTCTCTTTTTTACTCAGTTTTAAATTTTTTGATTCATCTATTCGAGGTATGCCATCTGACTATAGCACTAATATTTTCAGTCAACTTTGGTCCAACGTCTATTGGGGATCATAGACTCAACACTTTCAAGCTCATGCCGAGGGAAAAGAGAATTTACTACTAATACTACGTGGATTTGCAAGATATGTTTAGCTACTCATGCTTTTCTTAAGCTCTAACTTTAAGCTGAAACTAGATCTCGATCCGCGCAACCGCGCAGATTTTTGTTTTCATTTATTTTTATATAAGCATTTTTTTTCAATTCTAAATTGGTATATATTATAATATATATGTGTCTATCAATTTTTAAAACATAATAATTTTGCGGTATATTTTTTTCATTGAATAGATTGTTTCTAACTTTCACATGTATTTGTATCTTCTTTTATATATATATTTTGGATTATTATTTCATTATTAAAATCGTAACTATATATATAAAGATTAGTAACATATTGTTTTATTGTCATATTCAAAGATAGTGTAACATTTCACAAATTTAGAAAGTTTTTAAAAAATTAAAATTTCCGATTCATAGATTTATATTATCGAGTAAATAATTAAACATTTAGTTTTTGTTTAGTTTTTAAAATAAACTATATAGTTTTAAATTTTTTTCATTGGTTTAAGGTAGTAACGATTAATTATAATTTTTTTTATTTAAAAAAATCTTTATAATTTTAAAATTTAACATCAACAAATATTTAAATAATTAACATATGGGGAGGTATAGTATTACAACATTAAATTATATCTATTTAATTTATACTATCTATAAATCCAATGGATCATCTATTGTTTAAATCCAATTATTGATAGTCCAATAAAAAAAAATTTTAGGGCCAAAATTTAAATGATAAGATTAGAAATTAAATGTAACATGACTTTCTAGGAATAAGTCTATTAGGTCCATTTAAAAAAAAATCACACATGAATCAAGATTGTGACTTCTGTTTTAATATATAAGATTTAGAGCTTAATTATGTCTTCAATTCACACATGTTTTCTGCAGACGTTTTTGGTGTTGTTTGTGGCATCAAGATCACCTTTAACAATGAAACTCAGGGAATACAACGTGTTATGATTACAATCTGAGTTGACAAATAGGTTAGCTTGACGCTTATGTTATATAGTTTTTCACAAATAGGTTAGTGTCCTTGGTCTCAGTACAACCGTATGTTTACAACTGCCATATAATACAGCATCATCATACCATTTTCCTTAATTTCCTCATATCTAATTGTAGGTAAAATTTTTTTGAAAAAAACCTCGGGAAACACTTCTCTTTCGACAATGAATGCCTAGCTAGCCAGAGTATTTTTGAAGCATAAAATTTTGCAGCCTCAATCTTTGCTTCCCAAATTTATCTAATTGGTGTTCTCAATCCAAAAATTTCACATATGATGTGAACTTTTGGCTGTCGTTTTCAACAACCAAGATGTATACTTTCTTCATGTTTGTGGAGTGGTTTGATTCAAGATTAAAACTTTTTTCTGATGAAATAAAGATTTTGTGGATGCATGTCAAGTAGATTTACGAGAGGCTAAAAGTGTACACTGTACATCGCAGGGAAAAAGCCTATGTAAGGTTCAGTTGTAACACTGGTGGTGCTATGGGGATGAACATGGTAACCAAAGGTGTGCATAATGTTATTGAGTTCCTCACCTATGATTTCCCATACATGGATGTGATCGGAATCTCTGGAACGGGAAATCATAGGTGAGGAACTCACCAGAAATTTCTTATAGCTTAGAGCCATCGTGAGACTAAAACACTCTAGATTTATTGGTCCGGTAACTTCTTCTCGGACTACCTGCTGCAGTGAACTGGATCAAGCGACGCGGCAAATCAGTATTTTGAAAGACAGTAATCAGAGGAGAGATCGTGAAAGGAAACTCACCAGATATACTCGATCGACTTCTTCTTCCTACACAATCTGTGATATGATGGTATTTATATATATGATTAGACTGTTGTTTCTAAAACGAATTGAGTGGACATTTAGTAAACTTAGTAATCAATCCAAAGTGTTTTGAGCATATTAGTAAAAGTGAAAACAAGTATGGCTGTATTGGTGGAGCTCAATATGCTCAAGAACCTCACCGTCTATGCTGTTGCAGGCTCTCTATTGGTGGATTCAACACTCACGCCAGCAAGATAGTGTTTGATATATTGATAGCCACTTGCCAAGATCCAGCTCAAAACATGGAGAGCTCTCAAGGCAGCACAATGATGAAGCCATTAATGGGAAAGATATACAATTATCTATCACTACACCATCTATTGACGTAATTGATTAAATCTCTCTCTTAAGTTCTTGAATTTGACTTGACATATTTATTTATCATGGTTTACATTCTCAGGTTGGGACAATGAGAGAAGGAACAAAGTTTTCGTATTAATCGATTTACTTAAACCTGCTAGGTGTTAAAAGAACGGCCATGGAATCGATGGGGATGAACTCAAGCCTTGAGTCTCAAGGAGAGTAGCGATGATAGTGGCATGAGCAGTTTTGGCCTGAGAGTTATCTCTAATGTCAGCAATTTCAGCTGGAGAACTTATAAGTAGTCACATGAAATACAAAAGATCCAGCAAAGATATCTCTGGAGCAACGACATGGACGGCAATAACGTTATACCTTTACCCTTACAAAAAGATTGAGCATTCCAACATAGTGGAGAACACTTAGCGTTTTTTTTAGTTTGTGCCTTTATCTTTTCAAGTTGTAGGAAGCAAGAGCATGTAAATTTATACATCTATCGTCTTCCAAAACCAAAAAAAAAAGCATTTAAATTTGAAATATGTATGTTATTTGGATTACGTATGAAAATCTAATCATCCAGCAAAAATAATTATTCTTAGTCTTTTGGGATTGTGGTATAAACCGATGTGTGCATAAAAACATGTAAAAATGTTAGTAATTTAAATAGATTCAGGAACAAATTTATTGAAAAGCAAACAAAGTCATTGTTTTCAACTTTTTATCAAAGTAAGATCAGCCAAAAAGAAAAAAAAACAAGTGAATCTAAGAGTTTTTTTCTCTCTTTTAATCATACTATAATTTATACTGAGAAAACACAACATATAATTTACATAAAATCAAAATAAATGGTGAAAAATATAACTAAATAAATAAATAAATAATAATAAACATTATAAAATGGAAAAGATGAAAAAATCATTTTCACGATTTAAACATGAGATTAAAGGTATTTTTTAAAAATAGATGTAATTTAAAATTAAAATGACAATGAAAATATAAGGAAATAAAAGTAAATGACTTAAAATCAAAAAACAATATGTATAAAGATTTATCCTACACATATAAATAAAACATATCATCATTAAAATTACTCAACACTTACCTAAGAGATTTGCTTATTGGCAACAAGACGAATGTTAGAATATCTTAACACCAAACATTTAAAATCAAAAAGAATGATAAAGTAAAAACAACCAATCAAGAAAATAATAATTTATAGATATATATAACCAAATATTTCAAAATAAAAATTTAAAAATATAAAAATTATCCGCGCGAAGTACGGACCAAACCCTTATAAATATTACATTAAACATTTATCGCAATATTTAGAATAAGTAAATATAAAATATGAAAAAATAAATAATAAGTAAACATACTATATAAAAAAAAAGTATTACATTAAACGTATATCGTAATATTATTATTTGATATAAAAGCAAAAAAAATTGGAATACGTAAATATACAAAATAAGAAAAAATAAACAATAAGTAAATATTCAATATAAAAATAGAAAAACTAAATTAAAATCTATCTGAAAAAAATAGTAAAAATGTATCAAAACATATAGCTCTGCGACTAAAAATTTAGTTTAAATGATAATAGTTCACTTAAGTACGTGACTATAATATCGTAATAATATTTGCTTGGTTTGGGCTCCATTAGAAATTTAGTTTGATAAATAAATCCACTTTCTAATTTTAAAATAATAAATTTAAGACAAATGAGATGTTGCTGTCAATTACCAATGTGTACATCTCTTAAAATATAAAACATATCTAATTATTACAAAAAAATTCAAATGTAACATATTTTAATATAAAAGTAAAAAAAAATACTCTTATGTAAATATTTATTGATTATCATGCATATAATTAGACATTGTTTTATTTTTAAAAATTCAATTATGCTGACAAGATAATAAAATTAAAATATGTTCGATAAATAGTTTATTTTCTAAAATACCATGAAATATGTTTTAAATTTATAAAATAACATAAAATGTATATTAACAACAGAACCATATATTTAAATTATGTATCAAAATATCTAAATAATGTTAGAAAAACCGGCGCGTAGCGCCGCTAAACCCCTAGTCTATCTATATAAATAAAGGGGGCTTTTATCTCTCCTTAAGATGTACACATCAGCAAGGATTGAGGGGCAAAAGATGACACGTGTACTCCTGCTTTTTAACACATTCGGCCGTCTTTCGAGTTTTGGGAACGAAGTGAACTTATGCTTTTTCGTTGGCCCATTACAAATGTTTATATTGTTGTCCGTTTAAATTAGGTCAATAGCCCATTGCTTAAAAGCTAAAACGTTTTCGACCTCTCCTCTATGGTCGAAACTCTCCTAGCTACCTCCACCTTTCTGAAACCGTCGAAATTACTCCAATCATCCACTCCTCTGCGATTAAATATTTGATGTGGTTGATGGCATTCATTCATAGCAATAAATTCATCTGTCCAGCTTCCAAGCGTTCCTCACATATCGCATACACTATATATGAATGATGAACTCTCCTAGGTGTACTTTGTAAGGTTGCTGGTCTAATACCAATATCTCGAGAAGGAGAATGATGATGTGGATATCAAAATTGGCAAAGGCTGTCTGCTTCGTGACAGGTATGTAGACATAAACTTTCTTTCATTTCCGATACTAAATTTCTAAAGTTGTAAGAGCAACACTAACCCATATACCCACTTAAGGTCTCTTAATGACTTTTTTAATATTAATTGTTAGTTAAGAGATATTGCTAAGAGACACTTTTTTTTTTGGGTTGCAATGGTAGTCTCTTAACGGATTCTTTAAAAAAAGAATTATTAAACATTGTTTTATTTTATTTAAAAATTATTTAGTACATAAAACATAGTAAAATATTACATTTTAAAATATATTTAAAAATAAAAACATTAAAACATAGATTAAAAATAAAGTAGGATAATTGAAAGAAACATTTGAGCTCAGTTGTTGTTTCCATATTTTCGCCATATATGTTCAACCAAATCATGTTTGAGTTGTTGATGCATTTGTCTATCACGAATACTAGTTCGAACACCCATCATATTGGCGATATTTGTAGGGATATCTGTAGAATACGCGAGATCCACATGTGAACTTCCGTTGTCCTCAGCTAGTTGGAACTCTGAAACATCAAATTGAGTGTATCCATCTCGTTCGTCTTCCACTATCATATTATGGAGGATGATACATGCTCGCATCATCTTTCCAATTTTGACTTTATCCCAAAAAAATGCGGGATTTTTAATAATGGCAAAGCGAGCTTGCAAGACTCCAAAAGCCCGCTCGACATCTTTTCGGGCAGCTTCTTGATGTTGAGCAAATAAAACCGCTTTCGGACCTTGTGGTATTGGAATGGATTGGATAAAAGTTGTCCATCTCGGATAAATACCATCGGTGAGATAGTAGGTCATATGACACTCTCTTCCATTTACAGTGTAGGTGACTTGCGGAGCTTGACCATTAATTATGTCATCAAAAACAGGTGAGCGATCAAGAACATTGATATCATTTAAGGTACCTGGAGGTCCAAAAAACGCATGCCATATCCATAGATCATACGAAGCAACCGCCTCTAAAACGATTGTGGGTTTTCCCGAACCACGTGAATATTGACCTTTCCAAGCGGTGGGACAATTCTTCCACTCCCAGTGCATACAGTCGATGCTTCCTATCATCCCGGGAAATCCCCGATACTCTCCAATATCAAGTAGACGTTGAAGATCAGCCGGTGTTGGTCTTCTGAGGTACTCATCGCCGAATAAATTTATTATTCCTTCCACAAAATTTTCCAAACATGACCGTGTAGTTGTTTCACCGAGTCGGAGGTATTCGTCGACCGCATCAGCCGCATTGCCATAAGCTAAGACATGAATGGCTGGCGTACACTTTTGAAGTGGAGAAAGACTCTGTCTTCCAAGAGGATCTCTCTTTTCTCGAAAGAATTGAACTTCATTGGAGAGTCGATCAACAATACGCGTGAATAGTGACTTGTTCATTCTAAATCGTCGTCCGAATAGATTGTGAGGGTAGGTTGGAGTTTCACTGAAATAATCATTCCATAAACACACGTCGCCTTCTGCACGATTTCGCTCGATATAAACTCGTTTTTTTCTTTTTTTCCTCTTTTCTTCTTGAATACCATTATGAATTGATAAATTGTCAAACGTTTGATCAACAATTTGATCGAAATATTGATCAAATTGTTGATCGAAATATTGATCAAAATTATCATCATTTGATCCATCAAAGGTATTATGAGAAGAGGATGCCATTTTTGGGAAGTTAAAAAAAAACAAATGATCTTTGTTTTTATGAGGATGAGGGATTGAGTTTGTGATCAAACGCTCAAATTGGTGTTTAAAAAAAAGAGAGATTGCGATAGAGAAATGATCGTTCTGAGTAAGAGAGAATGAGTAAACACAAACACATAAGGAGACTTTATATAGAAACACAAACACAAACGTCAAACCATTAAAAAAAATCCAGTGACACAAACTTCTTCCCATGACACCTGCTGTACAACAATACTACAACATGATTACAGAAGCAGCGTGAAAAAAATAAACAAGACTCATGCATGAACGAGACCCCGTGACACAAGACGACAACTATGTTTGCTCCACAACTCTTTCACTCCGTGACACAAGACGACAACTCTGTTTGCTCCTTCTGATCGTTCCTGAAAGGTAAGTGTAAAATAGAAATCGTGAGAACATTATTCAAAGACAGGAAACACAAAGCAAACTCTAACATTAAACGTTTAAAGACATAGAGTTACAAGACCAACCGAGACAAGAAACAAGAATCAGAGAGTTACCAAAGACAAGAACAGAGACTAACACATTAAGCAACAGAGTAAAAATGCTAGACTTCTAGTTATATATCAAGTCACTGATGAGCTTCTTCTTGAGGGCTTCTTCATAGTCGCCTAGAGGTTCTTTTTTGGCAATAAGAGAGTCAAGTAGACTCATCTTCGAGACCTTCTCTTTCACTACCAAGTCTTTCTCGTTCACTGCCAAGTCTTGCTGTTTAATGTCACACATTCTCTGAAACTCAGCATGCACAGTCTCCTCTGCCATAGTCTTCTTACCACCGGCCTTTGCAGCCTTCACACCCGCTGGACGCTTGGATCCAGTAGCTTGCGAGCTTGATGAATCTGCACCATCATCACACTTCCTCTTCTTAGAGCTTCCATCAGTTTTGGCAGTGGCAAGGTCACACCACTTCTGATCGTTCCTTAACTCCTTCCAGGCATGCTCAAGGGTGAATTTCTTCTTGTGGTTATTGTAGAAAATTTCATGGGCTCGCTTCAGGACATCATTCTCATTGCATCCGCTAGCCTTCTCTCTCGTTACGGCTTCATAACACCCACAGAACTTGCTCACCAAGTTGTTAATCTTGTGCCACCTTTGCTTACAGTGGCTAGGCTCTCTCTGCTCGCAGCCAGCAAGCTTCGGACTTGCCCCAAAGTAAGCTGCGACTCTCTTCCAGAAGGCGCCTGATTTTTGCTCGTTACCAACCACTGGATCCTTACTCGTGTTAAGCCACGAGCTGATCAATACAACATCATCAGTCGGCGTCCATTTTCTTCGTTCCCGACGTTCGCCAACATCCTTCCCGACATCATCAGTGCGTAGAGGAGGAACTCGAGATGAAGATAGTGTACTATCTTCATGGTTAGCAAATGAAATACTTTGTTGGCTAAGTAGCTCAACAAAGTTTGAACTCTGCATAAATGGATTAGAATCCATCTCGACAGGATGCTCAAATAAGAGAGAAAAGAAAAGCACAATGATGAAGAAGTGAGAAGAGAAGAACACGGATAGAGGACAGATGAGAAGGAAACATATTTTTATACACTGAAGAAGGTAGCAATGCATTGATCACAAACCAACATTTGCTTTCTATCTGAGTGGACATATATCTAAAACATTAAACACAACCATAACCTAACACAATTTATTATCATCAAACCATCCATATCTATCAAACCATAACTTCTATTTATTATCTTAACAGAACCATTACCTAACGCAAACAGAGTTTTTATTCAAACATAGGAAAGAGAAAGGTTTTATTCAAACAATCCATATCTATCAAACCATTGTTGACAAAGTATTAGCTTAACATAACGCGATCATCACACTACACCATCCATATTACCGACGATTCAATACCACCAACGAATACAAACAAGAATCAATAACAACATAATCAACCGCAAACAACCAACGAATACAGACAACGCTTTAATCAACAGGATCAGAGTAAAGATAAAAGTTTTACCTGTCTGAACAGTCGTAGGCCTTTGTTGTACCTTGATACGATCCACGATCATGCTCACACAAAGACAGAAACCAAAAAAAAAATTTAGTTTTTCAATTTTTAACAGTTCACGAACAAGAACCGGCTCAATCAAAGACATGCATAGTTGAATCAATCAAAGGCATGCATAGAGGAGAGAATCAAAGACACGCTTTACCTTTCGATTCCCTTGAGAAACAATCGCCGACTCTCCCTCGTCTGAGATAGCCACCACGGGAGAGAAATCGCCGTTTCCTTCACCGAGGATAGCCACCGATTGAGAGCTCGCCGTTTTCCATCGTCGACCAGAGACACCCATAGAGACGTCGACCAAAGCCACAGGGAGAAATCGCCAGAGGAGACGAAACGAAAAGAGAACGGAGAGAAAGAAAGAAAATAATTCTCCTCCAGCTTTCCTCTAGCCAATAGCGTTGTGCCACGTCACACTTTGGAACCGTCCCTTCCAGCTCCAAATTAGGAGACGTGCTTTCGGTTTAATGCGTTTTTCCTTTTTTTTATCATTAATTACCCTAAGACACACCGCTAAGAGATGGCGTTAATGGTGCTCTAACGCTTTGGATGCCATAACTCAAAGATTAACATGGAAAGGCGGGCATGACGAAGCTGCAGCTGCTACAATGTACCTAAAGGACACACTTACTACTGAAGAACAGCAACAACTAATCACCTGTCTCTCCAAAGATAAAGTAAATAATCCTACCCTTCATGAGATCATAATCACTCTAAAAGTTAATCTTTTAATTGGTCTTTGTATTGTATCTGGTTTCTGAATAGAGGAAAGAATTATAGTGGAAAACACTTACGGTTGGGGAGGTTGGGAAATAAGCCAGAAAATGCAACAAAATAAGTATCAATAAGGAAAAAAAGAGTGCTCTGATTTTATGAAAGCAGTCAGAAACTACTACTCTTGGTTGTGTTGAAGTTAGCTTCTTAGTACTGAGAGAAAACAATGTACACAATCTATAGATAATATTATATTCGATTTATTATTCCAAAGAAAACCTTAGAAATCAATGGGATGACGTGATCATAGTCCAGATTTGCCAATGTTATTTGTGTTACGTCGGCTCTTCTTCCGGGCTCTTTTTCCTGTACCACGGCTCTTGCTGCCCTTTTTGGAAGGTATGTTTGCTCGCTTCGACCAAACCCATCTCATAGTCACTAAGATTCGATTTTAAGTGTAGGTTTGTTTGCTCATGATTGTTGTTCTCTGTTTCTTGAGACAAATGCAGGGGATTGCAGAGCTGTTCTCTGTAAGAAGGTGAAGCAATAAACATGTCTCAAGACGACAGACCAATCTACTTACCAGAAAGAACAAGAGTGGAAGCTTCGTCAATGACGGTTACTTAAACGGCATTCTATAAGTCACACAAGCTCTAGGCGATTAGGACATCACGAGGGTCACGATCTACACTCATAGCATAGCCAGAGATCAAACATATACGTTAACAGAGGAAGACGAGTTTTTGATAATGAGATGTGACGGGATTTGGGACGTTTTGACAAGTCAAGAAGAAGTGACAGAGCTTGCTTTAGAGGCTTCAAGGCTAAATACATTTGATAATGTATCGGTGGTTGTTGTTTGTTTCTTGTCGGCTGATGAAATGGTGACGACGGCTCCTCCGGTGGAGAAGCAATGGTGTTGTAGTTTGACTGCAGAAGCCTTTTAGAGCTTGAGGGTCTTATAGGATATAGTTGAATAAAAAGATGATGACGTTCCCTTTCTCTTGCTTTTGTATATAACTTTAAGTGTCTACGTGCTCCATTTTTGTGCTCCCTGTAGTTCCCTCATGAAGTTCATGAGGATTCATTTTTGTATATAAATGAAATAGCGTTATTTTAACGAAATATTTTTGTTCTTTCAATATGTATCGTTTAAAAATTGTTATAAGTTTATACAATGGATATACCACCAAGCATCATCATTATCAAGGAAAAAAGGCAAGTCAATAATTTATTATCGTGTTTATGCAAAAAAGAACATAAACAAAATTTACGATTTCTTTCTTCCTAACAATCATAATGTATCTTTATGCAAAACTAGAGTTCAATCACCCTAAAAATGGGTAAGAAAATAAAAGAAATAATATTAACAGATTTTAAAGATTTAGTTCATTTTCAAATCAAAATAACATTAACATTCACATTTTTTCTATAACAACATTCACTATTTGTTCCACTATATAATCAATAGTACATACTGAGATGAGACATGCAAGGAGTTTCCAAACCCCAACCGCTGGAACTCTGTTAAAAGTAACCACAGTGAAACTGAAGCTGCCACTGAAACCACCTTCGACATAAACCTAATTCACATTCTTCGCAAAAGACCCACTTTAAACAAGAAGTATGTACTACAATGTAATGAAAAATGGTTAACGGTGACAAGTGTTGCCAATGTAGAGGAACAATACATAGAAAGGATTATGCAATTTTCCATTACAAAAACCCTTATGATGGCCTTTACAACCTAAAATAATTTTGGTATTTTAATGTTATGTAGAAGGAAAATAGAAGAAAAGAAGAATCAATTATAGAATAAAGATAATATGAGTTCAAACTTTACACCAAACCCATGGAACATGTTGGTTTCTTCTACACCTAAACCATCACTTCAGTGCACATATAGGCAACATTTTCAAATTTTCATATGTTCCACATTTTTACTTAAGTGCTTTCAACAACTCCTTCATCACTTCTTTTTTTTTAGAAAATCTTCTTCATCACTTACGAACTGAAAATATAGAAATACATCTCCACAAAAGAGACTATGTACAAAAAAAACACACCAAAATAAATATCATAAATCATTTGTTCTCCAACTAGCATCAAAAGCTAAATAGACTTGCAAAATAAATTCTATATATCACGGTTAGAAGCTCCAGCTCCGTAGTAAATGATGCAGAGAAGAATAGTGACATTGATCCACAAGAAGCTCGGCAAACTCATTACATCACACAAAACTCCCAAATAAATAAAACAGTTATATGGAACAAGCTGGTGACAAAATGAAGACCATGATCTTTTACGAATCAAGTTGCACCAAATTTTACAAAAAAAATATAAATGTAAAGCAATTAACCCCGCCCGTAGGGCGGGCTAACCCCTAGTAAAAAATAAACTTTTAAATTTTAACGTTTTTAAAATATTTTTTCCTTTTTATTAAAAATTTTAAAATTCAATTAAACTTTTAAATTGTGTTTTGGGTTTAATTTGCTTAATCAAGAGTTAGTTTTAAGATTATGAAAAAAATTATACTAAAGAGATAACTTGGATGCTATTGTGCTAAAGGGACAACTATGCTGTTTTTTGTTCTGTTTTGGCAAATTATTCTAATTAATTTTAGTATGTTATGAATTTGTTATAAATCATATAGTGGATGTCCATAATCGGCCCAATGCTAGAGAGAGAGTCGGCCGCGCCCTAGAGGAGAGAGAGAGCCGGCGCATAGAGAGAGAGTCACCAAACTCTAGTTTCCGCAAACTCCCGCACCTGCAACCGCAACCGCTATGTTTGACCAGTTGGGCCCTATATAGTATATGTTTGTCTTCCTTCAAATTTTAAAATACCAGCTCCTGAACCTTACATTTTGACGATGTAAGTTCTCTACTCTCCTTTAAGACTTATTTTTGGGTTCACCCCTAGAGGT
Source organism: Brassica oleracea var. oleracea (assembly GCF_000695525.1). Taxonomy (NCBI): domain Eukaryota; kingdom Viridiplantae; phylum Streptophyta; class Magnoliopsida; order Brassicales; family Brassicaceae; genus Brassica; species Brassica oleracea. The sequence continues at coordinate 11,695,213 of NC_027751.1, forward strand.
TCATCCCTACGATAAACTTCTAGGTTCACCAACCAATATAATTGTGTTATTTCATATTCGATAATTTAAAAAAAAAAGAATATTGTCAAGTTGTATTATATTTAAAAATAAAAATAAATAAATAAATAAAAATAGTAATAGTTACAGAAAAAAAATATTTTTAACGTCGTCAGCAAAACACTAAATCCTAAATCCTAAATCATAATCCCTAAACCTTAAATCCTAAACCCTAAACCCTTGGCTAAACCCTAAACCCTCGGATAAATCCTAAATCCTAAATTCTAAATCAAAAACACTAAACACTAAAACATTCAAAGATTTAGGGTTTAGGATTTAGAGTTTAGGATTTAGTGTTTTAGTGTTTAGTGTTTTTCATTTAGAGTTTAGGATTTATCCAAGAGTTTAGGGTTTATCCAAGAGTTTAGGGTTTACCCAAGGGTTTAGAGTAGTGTTTTGCTATATATTTTTTAAATTTTTTTATAACTACTATTATTTTTTATTATTTTTTGTTATTTATTATTTTTTTTTTGTTTTTTTTTTTTAAATATCGAATATAAAATAACAGAGTATAACTCCTCCCACTCAAACCAATGGGTTGCTCCTGGAGTAAGAACCAGCCGCTGTCAGATGGAGAGCTACAGAACATACTAGGGAAGCCACTTGAAGACATCAAAAAGCTTTACAGCTTCGGCAAGGAATTAGGCAAAGGTAACTTGGGAACAACGTACATGTGCGAGGAGCTTCTCACAGGCGGAAGCTACGCCTGCAAATCCATTCAAAAGGGTAAGCTAAAAAGCGAGGAAGACAAAGAAGCTGTGAAGAAGGAGATTGAGATCATGTTTCGCCTTTCACGCCAGCACAACATAGTCAGCATCAAGAGTGTGTACGAGGACAGAGAGTGAACACATAGTGATGGAACTGTGTGGTGGTGGAGAGCTATCCAGTAGGATTGAAGCACATAGCTATTACTCGGAGAAAGATTCTGCTGGAATCTTGAAGTCTATCGTGAATGCTTAGCAGACTTGTCACTCGATGGGTGTGATTCATCGTGATGTCAAGCCTGAGAACTTCTTGTTCTCGAGTGAGGATGAGAACACCATGCTCAAAGCTATCGGTTTCGGATCTTCTGTTTACATCAGACAAGGTGAGCCGGGATGTATTTAAAGATTATCATGTCGTATAATCCTTAACAGAGCAACTGACTCTGTTACGGCTATGTTATTAACTCTGTTTCTGATACTTGAGACTGTTCTAGCTCTGTTCTGACTCTGTTTCTTTTATATGTGTAACAATTGCAGAAACAGAACTGAAGGGTAAAGTCGAGAGTAAATACTACCTTGCCCCTGAAGTATTACAAGGGAAAAGCTACGGGAAAGAGATTGACATTTGGAGTGCTGGTGTTATATTATACCTTCTACTCAGCGGCAAGCACCCATTTGAGACTGGTAAGAGCTTAAGCACCACTACCACATGCCTTGATTTCCTCATTTTCTTGGGAGGTTAGGATCTGTATTTATATCTACAAGCCCATGTGTGTTATTGTAGAGTCTGAGATTAGGAGAGGGAGTCTTGATTTGGAGAGCAAACCATGGCCTTGTGTATCTGAGAACGCCAAAGATCTTGTCAAGAAGATGTTAACCAAAGACCCTAATAGCCGAATCTCTGCTTCAAATGTTCTTTGGTTAGCCTCTTTATTAGTGATTCTAAATGATATGTTGTAGCGTGACAATATGAAATTTTTTGAAGTATTCATCTACTTCTGTCTAAAGTAATAGTGTGAGTTTACCAGAGGTTATTATGATAGATTTAGGATCTCTCTAACTCTGTAACTCTCAAAGAACTCTCGATTTACTGACTAAGCAAGTACTCGATTACAATGAACTCATGATCTCATAGCGATCGCTCTGTGACTCATAGCGTCAACAGAATTGTACATCAATCAAGCATAAAGCATAACAAACTACAACGACTCTATTTATACTCCAATCAACTTGATAGTAAAGACTCTGAGTCCGCCAGTGTCTTTACTTTACTCTTCACTTTCGTAATCCTCCACGTCAGCACCCGTCCAATTACCATCTCCCTCCATATTCAAATTATCTCCCTCCAATATCATATTCTTCTTTCCTCTCGATCTCTTCCTCACATAGGCTCTCTTATACTAATCAATACTCCCTCCTTTAAAACCCAGCTTGTCCTCAAGCTCGAAGAGTGGAAACAAACGCACAAACTCATCAAACTGCATCCAAGAGTTGTCATCCGAAGGACTGTTACTCCACTGCACTAACAGCTCAAGCTTCCCATCTGAATCGTAACGAGTTGTTAAAACTGCAAGTGGTTCCACCATATCATGCAACTCCTCCGAACAACCTGGTGGAAGCGGATTAACTTCCTTGCCTGATCCCAACACCGCCTTCAATTGAGACACATGAAACACAGGGTGAATCTTCGACGAAGGAGGTAAAGCCAATTTATAAGCGGCCTTTCCCACCCTCGCAATAACCTCAAAAGGACCAAAGTACTTCGCTGCTAATTTCTGGCAAACTCTCCTCTGGACAGACTGTTGACGGTAAGGCTTCAACTTCAAATAAACATGAGTGCCTACCGCAAACTCCACGTCTCTGCGGTGTAAATCTGCTGACTTCTTCATCATTGCCTGCGCTCGCAACAGATTAGCCTTGATATCAACCAACAATCTATCCCTTTCACGTAAAGCACTCTCCAACTCAAAGTTATCCGTTGAACCCTCCTCAAAACGAACAATCGTAGGAGGTTCGCGGCCATAAACCACTTGAAAAGGAGTAGACTTCAGAGAGGTGTGAAAGGATGTATTGTACCACAACTCCGCCCAAGACAGAAAACGAGACCAAGTACGCGGGTGTTGAGAAACGAAACAGCGGAGATACGTTTCCAAACACCTGTTCAGCACCTCCGTTTGTCCATCCGTTTGGGGATGAAAAGCTGTGCTATACTTCAACTGCGTCTCTGCCAACTTAAACAACTCCCTCCAAAAAGAACTCAAAAAAATACGGTCTCTATCAGAGACTATACTCCGTGGAAACCCATGTAAACGAACCACTTCAGCAACAAACTTCCTAGCCACGTCTAGCGTTGAAAAAGGATGTTTCAAGGGCAAGAAGTGCGCATATTTACTCAAACGGTCCACCACCACCAAGATCACATTGATCCCTTGAGACATTGGTAGACCTTCGATTAAATCTAACGAAATATCATCCCAAACTCGATCAGGAATGGGCAGTGGTTGCAAAAGACCCGCTGGAGAAAGAGTAGAGTGTTTATGAGTCTGACAAACTGGACACTCCGCGACATACTTTTGAACACACTTATAGATTCCCTCCCAATAAAAGGCTTGTTGAATTCTCTTCACCGTCTTCAGCACACCCGCATGACCCCCCGTCTTACTGTCATGAAACTCCCGTAACATGAGAGGAATAAACCGTGACTTCTTAGGAATCACCAGACGTTTCTTATACCATAACTTCCCACCACGCACCTGATAGTTGGGATTATCAAAAGAAGTACATTGAACCTTCTGAATAAACTCCTGAATGTCTTTATCTCCTTTAATTTCCCGTAATATAGCCTGCAACTGAAGCACTTCAGGCACTGTTAACGAAAACAAATGCATAGATAGGGACATGTGTTCTGCTTCCAAGCAACGAGAAAGTCCAACCGCAGCCTTATTCTCACACCCTGGCTTATACAAAATCTCAAAGTCAAAGCCCAACAACTTCACCAGCCAACGTTGATACTCCATATTCACTTCACGTTGCTCCAGCAAAAACTTCAAACTCCGCTGATCCGTGTGAACCACGAACCGATGCCCCAAAAGATAATGCTTCCACTTAAGAACAGCTATAACCACCGCCATCAGCTCTCTTTCATACGCAGGTTTCAGCAGTTCCCGCGGCGTTAAAGCGTGACTGAAGAAAGCTATGGGCCTCTTGTCCTGCATCAACACCGCGCCAACTCCAAAGCCAGAAGCATCAGTTTCCACCACAAACTGCTTGGTGAAGTCTGGTAATGCCAACACCGGAGCAGTCTTCATTGCCAACTTAAGCTTTTCAAACGCCTCTTGAGCCGCAGTTGACCATAAAAAATGCTCCTTCTTCAACAAAGTTGTCAAGGCCTTTGCTATAGTACCATAATCCCTGACAAACCGTCTATAATACCCCGTAAGTCCAAGAAACCCTCTCAATTGTTTCACTGTCTTCGGCATAGGCCACAAAGTCATCGCTTAGGTTTTCAACCCATCCGTTGCCACTCCATTCTTTGAGATAATATGTCCCAAATACTCCACCTGAGACACCCCAAAACACACACTTTTTCTGATTTGCAAACAACTGGTGATCTTTGAAGATCTGGAGAACCAACTGAAGATGTTGCAAATGCTCCTCCAACGTGCGACTATAGATCAAAATGTCGCCGAAAAACACGAGGACAGATTGTCTGAGGTATGGCTTGAACAACTGATTCATAAGGCTCTGAAAAGTCGCCGGAGCATTAGTCAAGCCGAAAGGCATGACTAAAAACTCATAGTGACCTTCAATGGTACGAAACACAGTTTTAGCCACATCTTCCTCCTTCATACGTATCTGGTGATAACCTGAGCGAAGATCAAGTTTAGAGAACACAGAAGCTCCATGTAACTCGTCCAATAATTGATCAATTACCGGAATAGGAAACTTATCTGGTATTGTGGCTCTGTTCAACGCGCGATAGTCCACACAGAAACGGTGTGAGTTGTCTTTTTTTTTAACCAGAAGCACTGAACTGGAGAAGGGACTATTGCTTGGCGAATTACACCAGAAGCCAACATTTCAGCTACCATCTTCTCCATGACAATCTTTGTCGCATGTGGATAGCGGTAAGGACGTACTGATACAGTATTGACTCCGGGAATCAGCGTAATAGCATGTTCCTTACCCCTAACTGGAGGAAAACCACTCGGTATCGCAAACACCTCCTTCCACTGCTCCAATAAACGTAACACTTCAAACGGAACGACGGGTTTGGTGGATGTCGAGTCAGCACTAACGTTAAGAAGTTCTCTCAAATTAACATTAGATGATCTCGATGGTTGCAATGACTTGAGAGATAGTCATGAACAATGTAAGCTTCGGTCTCCATACAAGGTCACTTTCTCTCCACGATAAGCAAATGAGAACACCTGCTCCTTCCAATCAACCTCACACTTGCCTAACGTTTCAAGCCATTGCACGCCAAGAATCACATCAACCGATCCCAATTCCAAGGAGATGAAGTCAGATGTGAAGCTAGTAGAATTTAATTCAAACGTAACTGCTTTACACACTCCCGTGCCTTTCACAATCACGCCATTACCTAGCAACACATCAAGGCCACAATCCGCAGAAACTTTCAAATGCAGCCTCGTCACAACTTGTGGTGAGATAAAGTTGTGGGATGCTCCACTATCGAGCATGACTATCACCTCCAAATTGCCAATCTTGTCATGTAACTTGGTTGTAATTGGCGAATCAATTCCCAAGAAAACGTCTGTAGACAAAGTCTTGAGTTCAGGCTGTGTTAACGGAAACAACTCTTCTCTCTCAACATCCATATCATCCAATATCTCCACTTCAAACCCATTCAAAACCGTTAAGATACGAAGTTCTCGGTTTGGACATTTAGCTTCATGAATCTTGGACCATTTATCTCCACACTTGAAGCAAATACCATTCCTTCTCATTTGATCTAACTCTGCATCAGAGTGTCGCTGTCTTGGTCTTTGAAACGCTCTCTGAGGGTTAACATTCTCCTTTTGATTCTTCGTATCAACAGTCAACAACTTCGGTTTCTCAGTTGAAAACCTAGATTGATTGTTATAAACGTTCCCTTGTTTGCCTGACTGATTAGGTGTCACTCTTGGTTTAACCTCTAATTTCGGTGCTTCACTCAACACTCTACAAAAGGTACTAGTTTCCATCCTCAAAACTGCTGCAATGAAGTTTTGTAACCCTTGAGGATCTTTTATACGGATTACCTCCTTCATCTCCACATTCAAACCATTGTAAAAAATACGCTCCATATGATGATCTGCCAAACCCGGGACCTGTGCAGATAACTCTTCGAACTCAGAGACATACTCAGCCACAGTTCCCGTTTGCTTGATAGCAAATAGCCTTGTCTCAGGTTCCTCTTCAATTGATTCAGAAAACCTCACCAACAGCTTCTGTTTAAAATCCCTCCAGCTCTGGAAACCTCCTCGACGCATCACCGATGCGTACCACTTCTTCAGAGCTCCACGAAGACATAGCGGCACCAAATCAAGCTTCGCCTCATCACCATACCTCCCCAAATTATAGAAATACTCAATATCAACAATCCAATCCAACACCTTAGAACCATCACAGAACGGCATCTCAACCTTTTTCAACATACTCTCATGGTTATCAAGGTTCAAATCCCTCGATCGAGAATCATACGGACTGTTACGATCCGGTTCCCAACGAGATCGATGTACCTGAGAAGCCGCAGCTGATGACTCCACTTGTTGATCGTCTTCGAAACAAGTTGTTTTCCCCAACGATTTCACCATCGCCTGAACCGACGAAGCTAAGGACGTCATCCTCGTCTCCAACGAAGAAGGTTTGTTATCGATCGAAGACGTCTTCGACTCCATCTGTGCGATCGCCGCGTTTGCTACACCTTGTTCTCTGTTCAAACGGAAAAACGCGCCGGAAAGAAACTCCATCTGGTTATCCAAGCCCAAACACCGCAGCTCTGCTTCATCGGCAATGTGTGAGTACACCGGAGAACCGCTCGTCGACATCGGAACGCTCCGAATCGTCGTAATCAAACTTCTCACCGCACCAATGATAGATTTAGGATCTCTCTAACTCTGTAACTCTCAAAGAACTCTCGGTTTACTGAATAAGCAAGTACTCGATTACAATGAACTCACGATCTCATAGCGATCGCTCTGTGACTCATAGCGTCAACAGAATTGTACATCAATCAAGCATAAAACATAACAAACTACAACGACTCTATTTATACTCCAATCACCTTGATAGTAAAGACTCTGAGTCCGCCAGTGTCGTTACTTTACTCTTCACTTCCGTAATCCTCCACGTCAGCACCCGTCCACTTACCATCTCCCTCCATATTCAAATTATCTCCCTCCAATATCATATTCTTCTTTCCTCTCGATCTCTTCCTCACATAGGCTCTCTTATACTTATCATATTACCTTAACTAGAAAGTATCTTTGACCATTGTGTTAGAGGTCCCCTAGTTCGAGTGACCGCTGGGACGAAACTATTATAACATGTTGTGGTTTCCGGCATGGGAGATTACGGGCTTCGACCCCAAATCTTCTGGTATACAAAAAAAAACGTGCGAGTTTATTTATGTTCGTATCTAAGTAGAAATCTTCTTGTGGGTTTGTAGAACATAGCTGGATCAAAATACAAGCTCCATATAAGCCTATTGATAATGTTCTGGTATTGTGTATGAAGAGATTTGGAGCTATGAACAAGCTTAAGAAGCTAGCTCTTTATGTAAAAGTTGCCATCTCATTGTGTTCTCTAATAATAATCCATATGAGTATGAATCAATATGTGTCATTAGTTGTCATGATAACATTAAAAGAGGCGGATCGCCTTGGCTCATGGTGTTTTCTTCCGGGTGGTGACCGCATGGATTTTCGTGTTCCAATTGATGGTTCATGCTATCAAAGGTGTAGTCTGGATACTGAGGCATGCTATCAAGTATCAACCTTCATTTGTTGATATCAAAAAAACAGAATTCAAAACACAAATGATGTATCTTTCTGTTCACGCTAAAAGTTAGAATGGTTAAAGTTTTTGCTACCGGTCATTATGTAATTAATTATAAATTAATACAATACACCAAAAATATAAATCTGTATAACTAAAGCAAAAATATATAAATAACAGAAAAGTAAATATTTAGTGATTTATAATTATTAATCATATTTAATTTAGTGTTTGTAATGGATACTGTTTCAATATATACGATCTTGTTATTTTTTAGATAATTTTAACCTTATAAAAAGTTGTGTAGCCTATAAAAATTTATAGTATATTTTATAATTGGTTAATAGTTTTTAATTTATTTTTAATAATACTTTTAGATAAAAACAATTTTTAATAATTATGCATGGATCTAAAACATCATATATTTTGAAACATAGAGCTTGTCTTTTCTTCATAAATGAATTTAAAAATTGAACCTCAATTTTGTAAGAATTTCAAAATTAAGAATCATAAAATAGTAAAGGAAATTAGAGTGTATTTGCACCGTCAGCACAGCCCTAGAGGCTAGAGCAGGCACTGTGGGACATTGATTCTTGGTACGCTCAAGCCTTCTACTCATCTATTGGTAAGGTCTGCTGTATTATCCATAACTTGGCGAGAGTTGGTCGCATAAAGTAAATAAAGAAATTAAAAGAGACCTGACTAACTTTTGGGGAAACTAATCAAAAGGAGATTGGCAACACAACCATCTCTGTCTCTCTATAGACAAAACCCTTCATAAAGGGTGTGATAGGTAGTGGCTGTAGGTGCTATCCACAGCCTCATTTATTTCTACATCACTAAATTCATAGCAATCAAGTTTTAATAAAAATTTCAAAATCACAGTTTTTGAAATAACCTACAGCTGTACAAGTGCTCTGCAGAGCCAAAAATCCAGAACAATTTTTTGGAGCTTTCTATAAAATTCTAAAGCAATAAAATCTAAAGCCACAGAAAAAATTCTACAGATTTTTTTTAACAGCAAATTTTTTAAAGTTACAGCCATTACCAATCGGACCCAAAGTGTCAGTCTTTTAGTATTCCAACGACCATAAACCCCCCCCCTCCTTAAACGTACCTCTCTCTCTCTTCCTTTCCACTACTCTTTCTCATTTCAACAATGGCCACAACGCCGCCTCACTGGTCCCTCTTCACCGCTACCACTGGTAACAATCGCCACACCCGTCATCAACAACCGCCAATGGCTTCCTCCTCGTGCCCCCCGCTCCCTCTCCTCACCATCCCATGTTTCCCTCTCCAATCGAAAAAAGCTCTCAACTTTCTCTCCTCAGCTAACCCCAAACTCTTCTCCTCCTCTCTCCTCCGACTTCTCGGGTCGCCGCTCGACCCGGTTCGTCTCCAAGATGCATTTCAACCGACCCAAAACCACAACCTTCACGCGCCACACCCCCGCCGCCGAAGACGCGCTCCATAGCCTCACCGCGTTCTCCGGAGCCGACGACGAGACGACGTTCCAGAGCCTAATCTCCACCTTCGAGCCAACGCTTCGCGGCTCCAACGACTACACATTCTTACTCCATGAGCTAGGGAACCGAGGCGAGTGCGACAAAGCCCTTCTCCTTTACGAGTTCGCTGTTCAACGAGAGAGGAGGAAGAACGAGCAAGGGAAGCAAACTAGCGCTTACTAGGCAAAGTAGACATCGCTAAAACCGTTTTCGAAAGTGCTTTATCAGGTGGGTATGGGAACACTGTCTACGCCTTCTCTGCTCTCATAAGTGCTTACGAGAGAAGCGGTCTACATAATGAAGCTATCACCGTCTACGACTCCATGAAACGCTACGGCTTGAGGCCTAACTTGGTCACTTACAACGCCGTCGTCGACGCGTGTGGTAAAGGAGGGATGGAGTTCAGCAAAGTAGCTGAGTTCTTCGACGAGATGGAGAGGAACGGTGTGCAGCCCGATAGATTAACGTTCAACTCTCTCCTCGGCGTATGCAGCAGAGGAGGGTTGTGGGAGGTAGCGAGGAGCCTCTTTGACGAGATGGCGAATAGAAAGATCGAGCAAGATGTGTTTTCTTACAACACCCTTCTGGACGCGATCTGCAAAGGAGGGCAGATGGATCTTTCTTTCGACATCCTCTCTCAGATGCGTGCGAATAGAATCACGCCTAACATTGTGAGCTACAGCACTGTCATTGACGGTTTTGCGAAAGCCGGGAGATTCGATGAAGCTCTCAGCTTGTTTGACGAGATGAGGTATCTCAGTATTGCATTGGATAGAGTTTCTTACAACACGTTGCTTTCTATCTGCACCAAAGCTGGTAGAGATGAAGAAGTGTTGGATGTTTTGAGAGAGATGGCATCGGTTGGGATCAAGAAGGATGTTGTGACTTACAACGCTCTTCTCAGAGGGTATGGGAAGCAAGGGAAGTACGTTGAAGTGAAGAGCGTTTTCGACGAGATGAAGGTCCTAATTTACTCACGTATTCGACGTTGATCGATTTGTATTCGAAAGGGGGTTTGTATAGAGAGGCGATGGAGGTCTTTAGGGAGTTTAAGATCGTTGGTTTGAGAGGTGATGTTGTGTTGTACAGCACGTTGATTGATGCTTTGTGCAAAAGTGGGTTGGTTGGTTCTGCTGTTTCTTTGATCGATGAGATGACTAAGGAAGGGATTAGTCCTAACGTTGTAACTTATAATTCGATAATTGATGCCTTTGGTCGCTCTGCAACCATGGAGTCTAGAGATGGTACATATATAAACATATTACGACAATATTTATTAATAAAATATTATATTAAAATATAAATTTTTAAACAAAATAACTTAATTAATATTAAACTTTAAACAAAATACCATATTATTCCATAAAGTGATTTTCGTAATGCATTTCAAAGTAAAAATGGCTCTCCTCATTTTTAATTTGTAGATTAGAGATAAAAAAAACTATTGAAATCGGGTGATATTAATACTTGTAAATACATTAGATCAGAACAAGAAAGTAAAAGAAAACATAAAATATTGCTAAAAGACTAATTTTTATCGATGGTATTAATACTCGTGAATATATTCAATATGAACAAGAAAGAATAGTACGAAAAGACATCATCAACAATTTTGTAGGGACCAAAATGCAAATAAAAATATAGAGTATCTTTTGGAGATGCTCTTAACACCCAAAAAGGAAGTTTTTGAAACTTCAAATATAGAGTTTCACTCTTCAAAACTTCAAATTTGAAGTTTTGAAGTTTCTTTTTGGAGACCAAAAACTTCATATTTGAAGTTATAGAGTATCTTTTGGAGATGCTCTTAACACCCAAAAAAGAAGTCTTTGTTTCCTTTCTGAAGAGCTGGCGAAGACGTAATCAGCTGCTGTTTAGCAAGCATGGTCCATTCCTTTCCCTCTCTCTATCACTGCTATAGGTGGTGCACCGTGCTTGTTTTCCCTCATCAAAATTCGTATCCTCTATCCTTGCTATTTCAGACTTAGTGGTTGGTCATTACATCCAAAAGACCATCACTGGCAGCTATTAGACAACCTTCTTCTCTTAACCTCGGCATAAATGTCACTTCTGGTTCTAGGATCACAAATAGCTTCAGATATTTTTCACCTTCAATATGGTCCATTGGAGGAAACACACCAACGATCTAATGTTTCTTGAGGGTATGAAATTAATAAGCCAACTCTGAAGACATTCATAGATGCATTACACGTAATCAAAAGAAGCATTGCTTATCAAGGGACGCAGCCACAGAGAGAACACAAAATACATAAGTGCCTTTTCATTGTATAAACTTCTCCCTAGCATTTTTTATTATGGCATATTCCCTCTATATTTGGCTGCAAGAAACATGAAGTGTATAAAATCCATCAGGTCGGTAAGATTTCAGATTGTTTAAGCTCTTGTATAGAAAGCAAAAGAAAGAAGCTCATATTTTACTGTGTTTGACTGATAGGGGCATGGCTTTTTCGCCATATAACAATGCCCTTAAATGACAAAACCCATATCAACATAAAACACTAAACATATATTTGAAATTTTGAATAAAGTGAAAGAAAGCTAGGCACTGAAGATAATAAGCTTGACGTACAGAACAACAAATATGAGTTTAGTATAGCGTAAACCTTGTATCTGAGATGAGGATTGTGGAGACGAAGCATGAGACGTTCCATTCTACGGATCTTGCACCATTCACTAGAATCAGTTACAACTCCTTTACGCACACCTGATTTCTTCTTTGTTTTTAATAGATTCAAAGAACCCCCCAAAATCTCTGAGCTCTAGATCTTGCATTACGTGATCTCCCGGAGAGGTTAGGATCTAAGAACCCCCACAATATATTTGAGCGCTGGATATATATATAGAGAAAGATCTAAATATATATCGTACTTATGGTTCTTAGACAGGGTCCTTTTCTGAGACATAGCTTCCTGTTACGTCCGTCCAAGAGCCAGAAGAAAGGCACAAAGAGAGAACATTGTAAGCATTCCTTCTCTCTATTGATCCAACCGAGAACAGCTTCTTGCAGCATTCCCAAATCCTTTTCTTGATGCCATTCCTGGATTTTTTACAGCTTTAAAGATCAGAACACGATTAAAAAACAACAACCTAAAAGCGCATAACTCTTTGTTTCCTTGACCTTACCTTGAAAGTATGTACACATTCCCTTGAAGTGGGATCTTCAGAGAAGACTGAGAAGAGAATTCCTTGAAAATAGCAGGGAGGAGGAAACTAATAGCACATGAACGATTCTTCACACTTTGTGACAAAAGCCTCTCAGTAGTATTACACAAATCCCAAGGAATACCAGCTGCAATATTCTCCACCTTTGGAGCTGCCCGGGGACTTTGAAAGCAGCATTCAGTATCAGGTTAAGGAGATGGCACGAAAGTGGAATCGGAAATGACTCAGACAAAGATCCAATGTAGTTTTCAACCATATCATTTGTACTCAAAGAGTCAAGAAGCAATATCTCTCCCCCTTTAATGAAATCAGGTTCTTCATGTTGAAGCATTCCCATAGAAACACCAACTGATTTCAGAAAAAGAAAAAAAAAGGCACCAACACTTCCAATACAACCAATGCACTTGTCTCCATCACAACTTCAAAGAACAATTGAACAATCTGATAGAGTCAAAGACAGGATGATCAAATCAGCTCAAAAGGAGGGCTTATTAATAGACAACAGGAGGAGGAAGATTCACCTTATTAAGAGTGGCCATTGAGGCTCTAGATACCGAAGATGGAACCGGTGGAAACTGCAGCATCGATGTTGCAGGAACCGTCGAGAGAATCGAAGACAACTAACAACTATGTAGTTGCAGGAACAATAGTTGGATCAAGAAATCAGCGAGGTAGAAAATGGATTTCGTCATATCTTCCTTCCCTATAGAAAAGCATTCTATCAATTAGTATTAGATGATTCCCAGATTTTGACAATACAAAAAACACACTTTCTGAAAATCTATACATATAAAGGCTTACGGGATTATGTATATAAACGCACTCTGTGAATTTGCCATTCTACTGAAAAGAATTTTCTAGTGTTTTTTCAGGAGTAGTGAAGATGAGTTTTACAGGGTGAAAGCTTACCCTCTTATATCTGGAGATCACCACCTTGAAGAGATGCATTGAATGTGTAATCGTGATTGGAATGGGTCTAAAGAGTTGAGAAGGTCGTCAATGCCAATGAATCTATGCTTCATGTGACGGTTCAAAGGAGATGAAACGGAATGACTCAAACGGAGCTCCACCCAAAGAATCATCACGAAGATGCGTCCAACACAATATTATAGAACATCCATTGTCGATTGACCTAATTGGTGCTCGATCAAAACGAAGAATCCTAGATACCAACTGTCATCATTCTTGAAGAAGTCGAAGGCGACTACGGCCAAACTGTAGTTTTGATTTCAGCCCAAATAAAATTATTCAAAGCCCATATTGCCAAGCCCATCCGATTGCCGAGTTCATGAAGTGACATATAGGTGGGACACGTGTCGAGACCAGGATACTCGAATTAATGACGTGGTGCTGACGTGGCGTCACATGAGAGAATGAAACTCTATTTTATATATATACTAGGGGAAACCCGCCCTACAGACGGGCAGAGAATGAATGAATAATATAAAAATATCTTAAATCGTAATGAAAAGGTGAAACTATAAACTTATTATTAGTTAAAATAACATAGATTTTAATTATTTGTTTTGTTATTTTTATCAGACAAAATTTTTCTCATCATTTTAAATAATTAGATGAAAATAATAATGGCTACATTTGATTTTTTCAATATTTGTTTTACTTGGCTATGAAAGTACGTTTACGATTAGGTATAAAAAATTAGAAATAACTTTTTATAGTTGTTTCATTTCATTTATATATAATATTAAAATTATTTAGGACAATAAATATTTGTTATATTTAGTTCATCCATGATCTAAAATCCTTAGATTAAGATATTGAAACACTGGTGCTAATGATTCTTTAATAGAATGTTTGACATACATTCAATCGATGATTGAAAAACATTATGTTTGCTTTGAGTGCTGTTTGGATGGTTTGATTAATATTGAAAATGGATTCAAATAATGTTATGTTTCAGCAGATTTTGATTTTTTTTTTCAAATATGCTATGATGGAATTTAAAATATATCATTCATATAATATGAATTAATAATGTTAACTTTTTTTCTCAACGCAATAATGTTAACTAAACAAATTTTAAAGAATATTGATCGCTGGCTCCCTTCTCTCCAACAGAAGGGTGATCTTGTTTGTTATTAAGAAAACTGGTCACTCAAGGAACATTCTTATCTTCTCTGGAAAGAGAGGAAAAACAGGTTACACTCATGTGTTGCTAAACCTCATGGTACTACCTTTGCTCACATTGACAGGCTCACCCGGAACATCCTTCACAAAGGTTCAACAAAGGATGTGCCAGTCTCCTTTCAGTTTATAGCTAATCCAAGTTTCTCATACTGATTTTCACGTTTAGCTTCCTCTTCTTTTTTACCAACGAAGCTCTCTGCACCTAGCTTGTAACAAACATTTACTTCTGATAATATAATTTACATTTTATCAAATAAAAAAGCATATAAGATATTTTACCCATGTGTGATCTCGGTTCTTCCCATCTCATGTTTGATGAACCCTTGCAACTATAAAGAATCAAAGCAAAGTTTAGTTATGCATTATCATACGATCTAAATCATAGACATGATGAGATGTAAAGATTTTGAAACACAACCTGGTGGTGGTGTCTAGTAACAGCAACCCAGAAGCTATTTTAGTGAGACAGGGCTTATGTGAGATATGATTGCACAAAGAGAGAAGCCTTCTTTCCATCCCAATGAACGTCAAATGCTTCTTGAACTTTGGGCAAATGTTTTCCTTGGATGTCAATAATGAGCTAAATAGAGATATACGTAATGAGAGACTTATAAGATGATTAAGCTACGGTAAAAGCTTTTAGACTTTAAGTACGACCACTGAATTCTCCAAGGTGCAGTAGGGAAAAACAAAATGATCAACTTTGGTAATGAGTGAGTACTACGGTTAAAACTACTTATCACAACTCACAAAATCCAATTGCATTGAACGACAAACTTTAAAGCAAAAACTAAAGACCTGTTCAAGCTGCTGAGCCTGAACCCATTGCTCCGTAATTACTTCGGTGATCTAAAAATAATTAGAAAGGTAGCTCAAGACAATAAGTTCATGACACATTTTGTCAGAGCAATTATATGAAAACTGAGTTACATACAAACCATATTAGAACCAAACAGATTATATTTGCTACCACAACAGCAAAAAACCTCAAAGTCAGACAAATCTGAGCAGCCGCACCTCCACTGTGGAAGAACACCGGCCGGTCTTCAAATCAAACCCGACGACATTAAGGGATGGATGTAGAGGGGAGAAGTACTGAAGAGTTATTCCGGTCCTGGGAGAGGTGAGAAGTACTGAAGAGTTACCATAGTACTGTAAATAAACTTCTCTCGATATTAAGAACCGTAAGGATGATGCTAAAGGGAAGAAGACATACTTTTTTATAGGTGATAATCACCGCCTGGATGAATGATAAGAATCATTGAATGCACGATTGTGGTTGTAGTGGACATGAAGAGTAAAGATTTTGTTAATGACGTTCAATCAATTAGATTTGTAACCGTTCAGAGATTAAGAAGAGAGACCGAAAAGACATGAACAGGCACTGACTTGACGTTTATAGAGGAGGTCACACGCCTTTTCAGAACCGCCATGGATGGCACACAACCAAATTTACGCAGGGACGATGAACCCTAAGAATGAGATTCATGAAGAAGAAGGGTGGAGAAAACAGGCTTTCTTGTTTGTTAGTCGGTCCAGAATAAAGCCCATCAAAGTGAAGTTTAAATAAAACGGTGTCTTTTGGATGCCATGGACACGTGTTACGCTCTCAAAGCACGACTTTTCTGACATGGAATCCCATGTAGCAGCTTTGAGAATGAGTAAAACACTCTTTTATATAATAAGATAGATAGATAGATCTCTTGAATTAACCTGTTAATCTTTTTTTTTTTTTTTTTTTTTTT
>NC_027751.1:11712931-11714143 GCF_000695525.1 Brassica oleracea var. oleracea
GATGCATTCCTGTAATACCGTCCCTTGAAAACCCGGGAAAATAAAATATTTGGCTTCTCGATCAGACGCCACAGCTGTTTACCAAGCATTGCTGTGTTAAAATCCGTAATATCCTTAAAACCTAGACCCCCATCTTCCTTATCAAGACACACTTTATCCCATGATTTCCAGTGCATACCCCTTGTCCTTCCCCCTGTACTCCACCAAAATTGTGCGACCGCGGTCGTCAGTTTTTTAGTTGTTGCCTTAGGTAGCCGGTAGCAGGACATCACATGGTTTGGTAATGCCGTCACCAAGGATTTAATAATCACCTCCTTTCCCCCCTTTGTGAAAAACTTAAAATTCCATCCATTAACTCTATTATTTAGCCGGTCCTGCACAAAGCTAAAAACTTGTATCTTGGATCCTCCCAAATTTTCTGGAAAGCCTAGATAAGATCCCATACCTCCAAGATTCTGGATTCCCAATATATCTCGTAACTCCTGTCTAGCTGAGTCCTCAATATTGTGCCCAAACTGGATAGAGGACTTGTCAAAATTTATAAGCTGACCAGATACAACCTCATATTCCTTTAAGATCCTAAGGATAGTATGGCATTCCTCTTTTATAGCTTTACAGAAAAAAAGACTATCATCCGCAAAAAGCAAATGAGATATCGATGGACATGCTCGAGCTACCTTCATTCCCGTTAAAAGTTTTCCTCTTTCCGCTTTTTTAATGTTTGCTATTAAAGCCTCAGTACACAGAATAAATAAATAAGGTGATAAAGGATCCCCTTGTCGTAAACCCCTCTGTGGGACGATAAGACCCCGGGGTTGTCCATTAAGGAGGACCCGATATTGAACCGATGATATACATTCCATCATTAATGTAATCCAATGAAGATCAAAACCCATCTTCTGTAGGAGAGCCTTTATAAAATCCCATTCCACTATATCATAAGCTTTACTCATATCATTTTTAATTGCCATATATTTTCCCTTGCACGCCTTATTCGTCTGTAATCCATGAAACATTTCCTGAGCAATAAGAATATTATCAGATATTAACCTTCCTGGCACAAAAGCCGACTGGGTTTCTGAGATGAGGGAAGGTAAACATATCTTCAATCTCTGACACAGAACCTTCGAAATAATTTTGTACCCAACATTACACAAACTAATCGGCCTCAATTCGGTCATTCTTGTAGGCCTCTCCGTTTTTGGAATCATA
>NC_027751.1:11715566-11722711 GCF_000695525.1 Brassica oleracea var. oleracea
TTCCAATCATGCT
Organism: Brassica oleracea var. oleracea; assembly: GCF_000695525.1. Classification (NCBI taxonomy): domain Eukaryota; kingdom Viridiplantae; phylum Streptophyta; class Magnoliopsida; order Brassicales; family Brassicaceae; genus Brassica; species Brassica oleracea. The sequence continues at coordinate 11,715,580 of NC_027751.1, forward strand.
GATCCATAAAACGTTTTAAGGCTTGGGTAGCTGTTTCGGGTATGAGGAACCCTTCTCTTCCACCTGCTTAGTGCCCCCACCCTTACGGAGACTCTGTTTAGCTGCAGCACGCTTGCGAGGCGACAGGAGGACTTGAGCGAACTTGGAATTGTTTCCAACAGCAACTGAGAACAAAGGCTTACGCAGCCCCGGCTTCTTCTCCACCACCGTTGCCCCCTTACCCTCTCCAATCTCTCCAGCCATATCATCTTCGACAACTTCTTTTGCCTCCACCTGTTCTACCTGATCCATATCTTTTCCTTCTCCATCTGTAAGATTCTGAAACTCATCATCAAGCTCCAGACCCGAACCTATCTCCTTCCTAGTGTGATGATTCTCACCCAGTTCCATTCCCACCTCTCCAGACAAAGCTAAATCCGCAATAATCTTATCCTTATCCAGCATATTAGTTCCATCTTCTAAAAACTCGCTAACCAGATCCAAACCATTTTCTAACTCTCCCGTAATTAAATTTACCTGATCAGGATCACCGGGGAGTGGAGATGTCTCCTGTACAGGTCCTGGTGGAAAAATTAAGCTCTTCTCCACATCTTGCAACCTCCCCCTATCACTCCCATCAAACCTTATTTCTCCTTCTTCACGTGGCTCCTCTCTGTTCCTGCTCACCGTACTTCTTTCACCTCGTGGTGGGGTTCTTTCTCCACGCATTGCACGAGATGGTCGACTCCTCTCCTCCTCTAAATGTCGTCTTGTTTGTTCCCACCGAGAGTTGCGGTTCCTGGAGCCTCCGTCCTCAAGTTTGTTGTGATTGCGGTTTGAGAAGGATCTTTTACTTCCTCGTTCCGACACCCGTTCCCACCTTGATTCTTGTTCCTCGTACATCTTTCCTTTCCCCTTACCTTGGTATCTCCTTGTATCCTTGTCATTCTCTTGATGAGTCCCCTCTCCATTGATCACGACTCCCTTATAACTCCTTGCTCGATCATCCTTTCTGACAGCAGCACCCTCCCTGCCCTCCTTCTTCTCCGGGTTTGGATTCAAAGGGCAGCTCCCCAGATCATGGCAAAGACTGAGATAGAGAGAGCAGTGCCCAAACAACTTTTCAAACTTTAACGTGACAAGAGCCTCCTCTTCCTCATAGTATTCTCCACCTTTGAAATCAACTGTTGTCTCAAAACACAACTCCTTGCGTCCATCTATGATCACCCGCTTCTTTCCATAATCGAGATCCACATCTGTAGTCTCACCAATAGCATCGCCAATGCTCTGGAACGTTGGAGTTGACCAAAACTCTGTGGGGACACCCTCAATCTTGATCCAAAAAGGGATCTCTGAAGGAAAGTCTCTCATCATCTTTGGTTGCCACCTAGCGAGCGCTATCATCCAATAATCGAAATGATATGGCTGCATCTCCAATACCGCCACAATGTCTTCCTCTTTATCAAAATGAAACTGGAACCGTCCCATTCCCAGGTCCGCTCCCACCACTCTCTTTTCCACCTTCCAAATTTTCGGTAACATCACCAGCAGAGCCGCGCCATCTTGCTTCGCCGGATTCATACATCTCCCGATCAGAGTCTTCGAGTAACTCTTAACCAGATCAGAGTTGTCAAAATGAGGAATAGAGATCTTCAACCGCTTACGATTCCCCTCCCCATCCTTCCCATCACCACTCTTTCCGATAAGCTGCGACTGAGACATGATCGCCAAAGCCAAGAACAAGAAAAAAGAACAGTTTAGATCGTATGCTAGTATAGAAGAAACTGTTTAGATCGTCAAAGACATGAGACATCATACTTTTTTTCGTACGCGTCTGTGACCAAAGTCAAAGTCTTCAAAGAGCAAGTCCAGTTATATACTACCTCTGTTTCCGAAAGTAAGATGTTTTAGATTTTTTTCTTGTTCCACAAAGATAGATTTTCTATATTGTTAAGATACTTTTTTATATTTTTGAGGAACATTAATTGAGAATATTTGAATTGATTAAATTTCATTGGTGGAAAGTTATTGGAAAATGTATAATAAAGTAAAAAATAAATTAAATTATAAACATTTATTAAATTCTTAATAAGCGTGTATACTCTAGAAAATCTTACTTTCAGGAACAGAGGGAGAGGGAGTAATACATTCTAAATTACTAATGCTGGACCAATACTACTTTGAATAATTAAAGACCAACTTTTGGCAAGGAAGAAGAAGACCAGGTTATACTTAATAGTATAAGTTTGTTTTCCTTCAAATTTAAAAATATCAGCTCCTGAACATTACTTACATTTTGACGATCCTAAACAAGATCTCTGACAACACCCACTCAAACCAATGGGTTGCTCCTGGAGTAAGAACCAGCCGCTGTCAGATGGAGAGCTACAGAACATACTAGGGAAGCCACTTGAAGACATCAAAAAGCTTTACAGCTTCGGCAAGGAATTAGGCAAAAGGTAACTTGGGAACAACGTACATGTGCGAGGAGCTTCTCACAGGCGGAAGCTACGCCTGCAAATCCATTCAAAAGGGTAAGCTAAAAAGCGAGGAAGACAAAGAAGCTGTGAAGAAGGAGATTGAGATCATGTTTCGCCTTTCACGCCAGCACAACATAGTCAGCATCAAGAGTGTGTACGAGGACAGAGAGTGAACACATAGTGATGGAACTGTGTGGTGGTGGAGAGCTATCAAGTAGGATTGAAGCACATAGCTATTACTCGGAGAAAGATTCTGCTGGAATCTTGAAGTCTATTGCGAATGCTTTGCAGACTTGTCACTCGATGGGTGTGATTCATCGCGATGTCAAGCCTGAGAACTTCTTGTTCTCGAGTGAGGTTGAGAACACCATGCTCAAAGCTATCGGTTTCGGATCTTCTGTTTACATCAAACAAGGTTAGCCGGGAAGTACTTAGAGTTTATCATGTCGTATAAGCCTCAACAGAGCAACTGACTCTGTTACGGCTCTGTTCTGACTCTGTTCTGTTTTCTGTATGTGTAACAATTGCAGAAACAGAACTGAAGGGTAAAGTCGGGAGTAAATACTACCTTGCCCCTGAAGTATTACAAGGGAAAAGCTACGGGAAAGAGATTGACATTTGGAGTGCTGGTGTTATATTATACCTTTTACTCTGCGGCAAGCACCCATTTAAGACTGGTAAGAGCTTAAGCACCACTACTACATGCCTTGATTTGTTCATTTTCTTGGGAGGTTAGGATCTGGAATTATATCTACAAGCCCATCTGTGTTATTGTAGAGTCGGAGATTAGGAGAGGGAGTCTTGATTTGGAGAGGAAACCATGGCCTTGTGTATCTGAGAGCGCCAAAGATCTTGTCAAGAAGATGTTAACCAAAGATCCTAAGAGCCGAATCTCTGCTTCAAATGTTCTTGGTAATGTGATTCTAATTGATATGTTGTAGCGTGACAATATGAAAAATTTGAAGTATTTTTCTACTTCTGTCTAAAGTAATAGTGTGAGTTTACCAGAGGTTATTACCTTAACTAGAAAGGATCCTTGACCATTGTGTTAGAGTTCTCTAGTTCGAGTGACCGCTGGGACGAAACTAATATTACGTTTCGGGCATGGGAGATTACGGGCTTCGACCCCAAACCTTCTGGTATTAAAAATAAGTGTGAGTTTATTTATGTTTGTATCTAACTAGCAATCTTCTCGTGGGTTTGTAGAACATAGCTGGATCAGAATACAAGCTCCATATAAGCCTATTGATAATGTTCTGGTATTGCGTATGAAGAGATTTGGAGCTATGAACAAGCTTAAGAAGCTAGCTCTTAATGTAAAATTGCCATCTCATTGTGTTCTCTAATAATAATAATAAAATATGATACTAATATCTACCACTGCCTGCCTTTGGATTGTGATTTGTGTGTTTGATTTGCAGGTTATCGTAGAGGGTCTAGAAAAAGAGCTAATCAAAGATGATAAAGATAGGGTTTTTAAGAGTATGGATACTGACGGAAGCGGGTCAATCACTTACGGAGAACTAAGAAACGGGCTGAATGCACCTAGATCTCATCCTAACCTCTCTCTAAGTGAAGCTAGGCAACTCATGGAAGCCGTGAGTATCAAGAAACCATCTTTATTTAACTGCTTTGTGTGTTTATGATACATAACAGTAAACTTTGTCCAGGCTGATGTGGATGGCAATGGAAGATTGGACCTCTACGAGTATATCTCAGCGACTACGGAGACAAACGTACTTGTTACAGACGAAAATTGCACAAAGCATTCCAGTTCTTTGATAAAAATGGTAGCGGGTAAGTTAATGAATCAATCTCCATCAATCATTCTTTTTGTGTGTAGAGAACCAAATATTTGAAAATGCAAAGATCTGACTAGTGACCATTCGGAAAACCAGAGGAACGAATAAAAAAGAAATGTACGGGAATAAAATAGCATGAATGAAAAAGAATGATTTTTCCTTATCAAATTTAACAAGGAATAATTTTGTTTTTTAATTCTCTACAAAAAAAAAATGAAATGGAATGAGAGGGAATTATTATTTCTTTTTTTAGGAACGTTAGAGAATGCATTATTCCTCGTCGTTCCCTGGTCACCATTCATAATGTTTTGCGCATTAATTTGGATTTGCTTATTTATACAAAAGGTACATAACGAAGGATAACTTGATGAAGCATGTTGTGGGAGACGAAGCTATTGCCAAAGATATCATATCAGAAGTTGATACAGATAATGTAAATTGCCTTTTTTTAAGTTTCTGGTTTTTTATTTTTTCGGTTTAACATTTAGCCGGTTTTGTGCAGGATGAAAGAATAGACTATGAGGAGTTTTGTGCGATGATGAGAGATGGCAAATTGCAGCCACAAGGGAAACGTGTTAGGATAAATTGATGCTCATAAGCTCTTGTTCTTGTCTCACCCGAAAGTGGTTTTGTTTGAACCCTGAGATGAATAGCTAAACCGAGGTGAGGAGGTTAGAGTTGTTAATCTGGAAATTGTATTACTGTTCTATGTCTTCTTGTAAGTTGTAACTTAAGTTCCTTGATCCTTGATCCTTGATCCTAATTCTATATGATTTTAAAAACTTGTGAAAATCTAATAAATGGGTATCGATTAAATTGTTTTCCGAAATGGTTAGAAGAAAGAACATCTTGTTGCACAGCATTTCCATGTTTTAGTTGTTAGTAAACCAGGAAATTATACTTTTGGTATATAACCAATATTGATTATGAATCAATATGTGTCATTAGTTGTCTTGATAACATTAAGAGAGGTGGATCGCCTTGGCTCATGGCTGCCTTCTTCTGGGTGGTGACCGCATGGATCTCCGTGTTCCAATTGATGGTTCATGCTATCAAAGGTGTAGTCTGGATACTGAGGCATGCTATCAAGTATCAACCTTCATTTGTTGATATCAAAAAAACAGAATTCAAAACACAAATGATGTATCTTTCTGTTCACGCTAAAAGTTAGAATGGTTAAAGTTTTTGCTACCGGTCATTATGTAATTAATTATAAATTAATACAATACACCAAAAATATAAATCTGTATAACTAAAGCAAAAATCTATAAATAACAGAAAAGTAAATATTTAGTGATTTATAATTATAATATTTAATTTAGCGTTTTGTAATGGATAATGTTTCAGTATATAAGATCTTGTTATTTTTTAGATAATTTTAACTTTATTAAAAGCTATGCAGCCTATAAAAACTTATAGTATGTTTTATAATTGGTCAATAGTTTTTAATTTATTTTTAATAATTCTTTTAAATAAAAACAATTTTTAATAGTTATGCATAGATCTAAAACATCATATATTTTGAAACACAGAGTTTATTTTTCTTCATGAATTAATTTAAAAGTTGAACCTCAATTTTGTAAGAATTTCAAAATTAAAAATCCTAAAATAGTAAAGGAAATTAGAGCATATTTGCACCGCCAGGCTAGAGTCGGCACTGTGGGACATTGATTCTTGGAACGCTCAAGCCTTCTACTAATCTATCGGTAAGGCCTGTTATATTATCCATAACTTGGCGAGAGTTGGTCGCATAAAATAAATAAAGAAATTAAAAGAGACCTGACTAACTTTTGGGGGAGCTAATCAAAAGGAGATTGGCAAACACAAACATCTCTGTCTCTCTATGGACAAAACCCTTCATAAAGTGTCAGTCTTTTAGTATTCCAACGACCATAAAACCCAACCCCCTTAAACGTACGTCTCTCTCTTTCTTCCTTTCCACGACTCTTTCTCATTTCAACAATGGCCTCAATGCCGCCTCACTGGTCCATCTTCACCGCCACCACCGGTAATCATCGTCAGACCCGTCAACAATCCAACAACCGTCAATGGCTTCCACCGCGCGTCTCTTCCTCCCCTCTTGGCTCCCACTCCCTTTCCGCAGCTCCTCCCTCTTCCCCATCCCCTGTTTCCCACCGAAAGCTTCCAACTTTCTCTCCTCTGCTAACCCCAAACTCGTCTCCTCCCCTCTCCTCCGACTTCTCGGGTCGCCGCTCGACCCGGTTCGTCTCCAAGATGCATTTCAACCGACCCAAAACCACAACCTCCACTCGCCACACCCCCGCTGATGTGTCGCAGTCCACGAATCAGTACATGGAACCAGCTCAGCATGGAGTTCATGACGTTCTGAACATTTCAACCGAGGTTCATGTTTTTCACCACGGATCAGTGCAGTGTATTGGACCGTCCCGCATGCGTCCGGAAATGAGCTTTGGCTGGAACTATGGCCGGATGACCGATCTAACCGTACTGGAGCTTGCCTTTCCCGTCCAACTTCACATTTTAAGACATATGGTCGAGCTAGAATCCACTTGGGATGAGCTGGACGAAATGACACTTACTTGGGCGAGCTAGATGAGCTGAGTGAGCTAAGTGACACTACTCTGGAGCTGGATGAGCTGAGTGAGCTAAGTGACACTATGTTGGAGCTGAATGAGCTAACTAACACTGAAGATGGAGCTAGTTCAGCTGCTGGGCGAAATGGGTCTTTTCATCCCAAAGACAAGTTCATAAAAAGTTCATTATGGGATTGTTTCTTTCCAAATTCGACTAGCCCTTTCCTCAGTCCATTTCAAGCTCATTCTCATCAAGAATACCAAGAGGGAGTCAGCAAGGAAGTCTTGGTCGTGCATGGGAAAAAGAATTCAACAA
>NC_027751.1:11722762-11729106 GCF_000695525.1 Brassica oleracea var. oleracea
GTTTTAGCACATTCTTCTTTGGATTTCTACAACTTGTAATCCTATAAATAAGGCCTAAGAGCCACGAAATAATACAGATTGTTTTGCCCTTTTTATGAGTTTATCTCTTTGTTCTTTGTTTAGAACACCTCTTAGTTTCTTGGTGAGGTTATCTCCAAGTTTCAATCCTTCTTTTGTTGGACCGGTGCGTCACATCCGGCAACGATCGAAGTCTGGTAGTATCAAGAGGTCTTTCTGCAGCCTTTTGTGTCACCATTCATCCCATCCAGTTCTCTTTTGGAGTTCATATACATTCCTTATCAATCCGGTTGAGTGTTCGTTCCTTAGGGTTCATCAAGTGGTATCAGAGCCACTCTTCCGGTATTGTCTATTTCATTCATCTTTCTTATCTTCCATTTTCTTATAAACACTTCTTCTTATACCTTTCTTAAATCCGGGCCCCTCATTACCATCAACCATATCAACAAAAAACACCTTTTGTTTGCTTGGATCTACCCATTGGGATTCCTTGATCTGTTCTCTTAGAACATTGAGAAGAAGCTTGTGTGATTACCATGAAATCTGAGAGAAACACTTGAGAGAGTGAGGATTTGATCTAACCTTTTGTGTTGAAAAATTTTCAGGTTAAGATGTTTGGTCTTCAAAGGAAAAATTGCAAAGAGAAATCCCCACAAGGTGCAAAGATCATATCAAAACGACCAGAGATGTGGCTGATCCAAAAAGGCGATTACTTCAGTTTGATGTCCAAGAAATCTGTGACAACTTTGAGAAGAGAATGATGAAAGACCTCAAAGACATCAGGAAGAGCCATAAGAAGAGCACATCCACACGTGCACCTGTAGCTGAGCCATCATTGTTCATCAGTGAAAAACCTAAAGGTACATCTGAAACTCATGTTGAAGAGTTTAAAGATTTTTCAGATTCTTTACCCATCTTTGATGAATCTGATGAAGAGCCAATTGAAAGCTTGATGACTTGTGAGAATAAACGTGATCTTCCTTCTCTTGAACCTGAGTTTGTAACTGATATTGAACATGCTATTGTAGAACTAACCATTTTGCAACCGGAGCATCTGAGTAGTCTTGTTTTGTCTCCACAGGTTTTTGAGGAAAAGCCACTAGAATTACCACATCAAGGACCACATCTTGACACTAGGATATCTTCTGATGAAGATCTAGATCCTATCTTTGATGAGGAGGACGAACCTGGTCCAGCCTTTGATGAAGGAGCAACAAACATCACATCCATCGCTATGGAGAACCATCTTTGTTTTGATCCCGGCACAACTCCTGGCCCTTTGTCCTTTGAACTGCAAGAGCACTGTGAGCAATCTGATTTTCTTAATTCTCAGCCTGATATGTTTGTTAAGATCAGTTCTCTTGATGTGATTCGTTTTGGTCTTGAAAAGGTGAAAGATTTTTGTGTTTCAAAATCTGTTTTTGAAAGCATGATTAATTCTCTTAAAATCTTTAAACCTGATGAACTTCTTGATCAACCACGTTTTCAAAAAGACAATGGCATCAATTCTGGAATAATCTTGAGTTTTGATCAGTTCTTAAAGCATAGCAAAGGCTTTGATCGTTTTAAAAAATCTCTTGAGCTTGATTTGTAACAAACTGATTTTTGTGCTAGAAAATCTTTTGATTCGTTTGTTTTTAAAGATAATGGCTTTGATCTGAGTTCTTCTAAACATGCACTGATCACTGATGATTTGTTTCTATCCTCTTGTGCATTGGACGATTTCTTGATTAAAAAGATGTTGAAACAGAAACCACTAGAAACTGAAACTGATTTTTGTGATCTCGATTTTTGTGATTCTGTTTTGCAGCCTGATCTCTTGAGTTATGAAACTGATAAAACATGGCATTTTATGAGATCAATTCTTGATAATTGTGTTGTTTTGAGCTAGGATGATATTGTGGTTTACAACACTTTCTTCGAAAAACATCTTGAGTCTTTAATAGTTGATTCTCGATCTGAACTTAAGCTTGTGTGTTCAGATGTTGAGCAGGAAATGCATGTCTTGAAAATGAATACTATTGTTGCATATCTTGATAAAATTCTGGTCTGTAATGTCTACTTTGATGTGCATCTTGACAAGCTGAAATGTGTGCTACTTGTTCTTGGAAAAGATATCTTGATTTTTGATTTGAACAAGTATTTGTCTTGCACATTTGATCCTGGTCTTTTAGTGTTTGTTTTTAGTATCCAGGAAAGAGAGGTTCAGCTTCTGAAAAATGAAAGCATTGACCGTGCCCAACAGCATGAGATTTGGAGAAGCTTTGTTGTCCAAACCGGCTACCTTGGAGATGCCAGCGACAGGGTTCAGTCCAAAACGGATATCTCAACATTCAAAAGGTCCTTTGTCATGAATCCAATTTCCCTGGAAATCCAACTCAACAAGGATTCACTGAGGCTTGGAATCACTTGAAAATTTTCACGGAGGAAGGAGTTATGAATTTTCCAAACCGGAGGTTCTCCAGCCCGTCTATCCGCGAGTACCAGACTTCTAAAGGAGATTCAGGCCCAAGAAAGAAGCGGCCTGAGCCAAAACCGACCCTCCATGAACCAAAGGTGTTTCCTCATTCAACCTCCTGTCCAAAACAAAAGCACTGTAAGGATCATGGGTTGATTGTCTCTGCTCATCATGAAAACGTTTTGAATCCGAGAATTTCCAAAAGAAAACACATCTTTACTTGGTTGAAAAACGTTTTGCTTAAACCTTTTCATGAATTGTTTTACTTAAGCTGTGCTTTGAAAGAGATTTGGTGTAGAAAAATGCATGAACCAAAATTACTTAGGCCAAAGAATCAATTTGATTTCGTTCATGATGAGAATTTTTCAGATTTGGCATTGTCTCTTTCTTTCCCTAACCGTTTAACAGCTTGGCCTAATTTTAAAATTGATAAACCAATTTTTGGTGATCAGTTTACTTGCTTGATGCTTGCCCACATGCTTGATGATTATCCTAAGAGTTTGGATCTTGTTTTTGATGTCTTAAGGATAGAGAAACCCTTTGATTATTTCTTTATCAGATTTGATGTGGTTTCTCTAGTTGTTTTGAATGAACAGGATAAGCATGATCATTTCCTAAGGAGAGCAAGCAATGATGGACGCCAAAGGACTTCGAATTACTTGATGAAAACGACTTCAAACCTCCAAGGAAGTTTCTGTCCAAACTTTTCATTCACTGAATTTTCCATGAATTTTAAATCCTTTGTATCTAATTTATTCCCTTTTGATACAAGTACAATGGATTTGAGGACAAATCCTTTTGAAGAGGGAGGGAATGATGTGCCGCAGTCCACGGATCAATACATGGAACCAGCTCAGCATGGAGTTCAGGACGTTCTGAACATTTCAACCGAGGTTCATGTTTTTCACCGTACCGGACAGACTGACCGTGCAGTGTACTGGACCGTCCCGCATGCGTCCGGAAAGGAGCTTTGGCTGGAACCATGGCCGGATGACCGATCTAACCATACTGGAGCTTGCCTTTCCCGTCCAACTTCACATTTTAAGACATATGGTCGAGCTAGAATCCACTTTGGACGAGCTGGACGAAGTGACATTTACTTGGGCGAGCTAGATGAGCTGAGTGAGCTAAGGGACACTACTCTGGAACTGGATGAGCTGAGTGAGCTAAGTGACACTATGTTGGAGCTGAATGAGCTAACTAACACTGAAGATGGAGCTGGTTCAGCTGCTGGGCGAAATGGGCCTTTTTAGCCCAAAGAAAAATTCATAAAAAGTTCATTATGGGATTGTTTCTTTCCAAATTCGACCAGTCCTTTCCTCATTCCATTTCAAGCCCATTATCATCAAGAATACCAAGAAGGAGTCAGCAAGGAAGTCTTGGCCGTGCATGGGAAAAAGAATTCAACAAAAATCATTAATTTCGGTTTTTAGTCAAAGTCTTCATTTCTAATTTCTATGTCTTGGTTTTAGCACATTCTTCTTTGGATTTCTACAACTTGTAATCCTATAAATAAGGTCTAAGAGCAACGAAATAATACAGATTGTTTTCCCCTTTTTATGAGTTTATATCTTTGTTCTTTGTTTAGAACACCTCTTAGTTTCTTGGTGAGGTTATCTCCAAGTTTTGATCCTTCTTTTGTTGGACCGGTGCGTCACATCTGGCAACGATCGAAGTCTGGTAGTATCAAGAGGTCTTTCCGCAGCATTTTGTGTCACCATTCATCCCATCCAGTTCTCCTGGGGAGTTCATATCCATTCCTTATCTATCCGGTTGAGTGTTCGTTCCTTAGGGTTCTTCACCCGCCGTCGAAGACGCGCTCCATAGCCTCACCGCATTCTCCGGAGACGACGACGAGATGACGTTCCAGAGCCTAATCTCCACCTTCGAGCCAACGCTTCGCGGCTCCAACGACTACACATTCTTACTCCATGAGCTAGGGAACCGAGGCGAGTGCGACAAAGCCCTTCTCCTTTACGAGTTCGCTGTTCAACGAGAGAGGAGGAAGAACGAGCAAGGGAAGCAAACTAGCGCTATGATAGGCACTCTCGGTAGGTTAGGCAAAGTCTTCATCGCTAAAACCGTTTTTGAGAGTGCTTTATCCGGTGGGTATGGGAACACTGTTTACGCCTTCTCTGCTCTCATAAGTGCTTACGGAAGAAGCGGTCTCCATAATGAAGCTATCACCGTCTTCGACTCCATGAAAAGCTACGGTTTGAGGCCTAACTTGATCACCTACAACGCCGTCATTGACGCGTGTGGTAAAGGAGGTATGTCTTTCAACAAAGTAGCTGAGTTTTTCGACGAGATGGAGAGGAATGGCGTGCAGCCAGATAGAATCACTTACAACTCTCTCCTCGGTGTATGCAGCAGAGGAGGGTTCTGGGAGGTAGCGAGGAGCCTCTTTGACGAGATGGCGAATAGAAAGATCGAGCAAGATGTGTTTTCTTACAACACCCTTCTGGACGCGATCTGCAAAGGAGGGCAGATGGATCTTTCTTTCGACATCCTCTCTCAGATGCGTGCGAATAGAATCACGCCTAATGTTGTGAGTTACAGCACTGTCATTGATGGTTTTGTGAAAGCCGGGAGATTCGATGAAGCTCTCAGCTTGTTTGACGAGATGAGGTATCTCGGTATTGCTAGGCCTGGGCGTTCGGGGTACCCGTTGGCATTCGGGTCGGGTTTTCGGATTTTCGGGTTTACGCTTCTAGGTCCCATACTAAAATTTTATTAGTACGGGTCGGGTTCGGATAATAATACTTCGGGTTCGGTTCAAAATTGTATTGCATCATAAAACCCATAAAGTAATCATATATCGTACGGATTCGAGTTATATCGGTTCGGTTCGGATATAACCAAAATAAAAAACAAAATTTTTGAAGTAAAATATAAAGAAAATCATCTAAATTAAATAAAAATTAATCTATCACATATAAAATTGATAATGGATAACGGGTCGGGTTTTTTGGTTTGGGTTTGGTTCGGATTTCGGTTCCGGATTTTATACCCAGGCCTTGGTATTGCGTTGGATAGAGTTTCTTAGAGCATCTTTATCGGGCGTATATAGTGGGTTTCCTATGTTAAAAAGAAAATCAAAATACAAATAAATGGAAAACACGTCTCTTATTTTGGCTTAACAAGAGACAGTTTTAGGGAACACGTGTAGGCAAAATAAGAGGAGAGAGGGGGAGCGGAGAAGGCGATTGGCGATGCTCCCTCTCTCGCCGTGGTTCGTTGACATACCAGCGATTCTGCTCTTTTGATTCTCTACTACAAGTGTTGAAACTTGGCTTTTCTTTCTTCCTTTTTTTGATTCTCCTCTTTTTGATCAATCTCTGGCGCCATGGCTCCCAATGATGATGAATCTGTGAAGCTCTTCCTCAGCATCGGTCTGGACAAGAAAACTGCCACCACTACCATTATCCACGAGGTATCGTTTCTAATCTCTCCTCCTCCTTCTCCCGTTTCTAGTCTCTCCTCCTCCTTCTTCTCCCCTCCTCTGTTGACTGAATCCAAATTTTATGAACTCAATTCGAAATTCTTGGTTTGATTGATGATTTGGATTCTTTGCATGTATGCCTCTGGTTTAATTTGATCACTTGGCTTGCTCAATTTCATTATCAAAGCTCTCTTATCTTTTGTACAGGCTGGGGTAACTAATGGATGCGATCGAACTACTGGAAATCTGTTGTACACGGTGAGATTTGTTTTGATTAGCGTTTTGAATTTGTATCATTGCTGGAAAGAAACTTATTGATGTGTTAAAACTCCAGCACAATTGGATGCTGCAGTTTCGTTTTTTGACAATCACGCTCCTGAGGACTTCAAGTTAAATGAATTTGAGGAGGCATGTGGTGTTGGTAAG
>NC_027751.1:11730544-11746411 GCF_000695525.1 Brassica oleracea var. oleracea
TTCTCGTCAAAGATTACATCTCTACTAACAACTATCTTCTTCGCGACCGGATCATAGAGTCTGTAAGCTTTTGAGCCGGGCTCTATGCCTAGGTTGATCACCATCCTTGATCGATCATCCAGCTTCTTGAGATGAGGACTGTTGATTTTTGCAAAAGCTACACATCCAAAGACCCTTAGATGCTCAATGTTCGGTTTCTTAACATACAAGCTTTCGTATGGAGTCTTGTCTTCCAAAGCCTTTGTAGCAATGCGGTTTATGAGATACCAATTAAAGTTGATTTTTGCAAAAGCTAACCTCGCTCTGATACCAATTAAAGTTGCACAAACACAAAGATTATAAGAACTTCTCTTCTTATTAGATTTAGAAACTCTCTCAAAACTAAACATTTCAATGTGTTTCTCTTAGTGGAACATCTCTCCATGAGAACTCTTTATATAGGAAGAAACTACATCTTTTCCTAAGAGCGAAGCTACATCTTTTCCTAATAATAATATGGAAACATTCCTAAGCTCGATATGTTTCCTTAACCCATCAAACTTCACTTTAATGAGTTAACTTGCTCCTCAAGTTAATTGGAATTATCCAACATTACCTGTTTTTTTTCCGAGGCATATCCTTCTGTGCATTTATCTATATTTTTTTTTTTCAAATAACCAACTTATTATGTTTCTTGGTTGAACTTGATGTATTTGTGTTGTGTAGTGGGTCAATTGCTTGCACATGTCCGGAAAAGTTTGCCATGGGCAGATCCTAAGATTGTAAAGGTGAGCTAACCATTTTAGCACACTGTCTTCTTTGCTTGCCAGAAAGAAATCTTAGTTTTCTTATTTTGTCATATTTCTGTAATAGGACGTCATAGACAGAAAAATGTATGAACTGCTTGGTGAGAAAACTGCTGCTGAGAATGAACAAAGTTCACTTGATGAGCAAGAAACTGAATAAAGCTTTTAGGTTATACTAATCTTTGTTTTTAGTTTTTTTTTATAAATCTATGTTTAAAATGTTATGTTTAAGAATTCAATAAATAAATTTGAAATTTAATAAAATAATGTTTAATCTTTTTTTTTAAGAACCTTTAAATAAGAGACTTGCAATGGACCACATAAATATACTCGTCTCTTAACTAAGTCTCCTAAACCACTTTTCCAACTAAAAAATATTAAAAAAAAATTAAAAACCCCTAAATGAGTATGTGGGATAATGATGCTCTTACAACGCGTTGCTTTCTATTTACACCAAAGCTGGTAGAGATGAAGAGGCGTTGGATGTTCTCAGAGGCGGATGTACATGGACCAATGGGGTGTCACTTGACACACCATTAATTAAAAAAATTAATTTATGGTTATGTGCTTTATAAATCTGAACCCTTAAATTTGATAATTGACACCCCATTAACGAAAGCCCACTCCTTGTATGGATAAAATATTAAAAGTCCACTAGATTGTACAACATAGATAATCAATATTTCTTTGGCACAAAATTGGAAAATAAAAAACAGGCTTAACTTGTTGTTCAAAAGAAATAAAAAGAAAACAGGCTAACGTAACTAAAGCCCAAACAACCTTTAAACGGAATTGGGAACGTCTCACCTCCAAAATTTTCGTCATCTTCTCTAGAAGAGGAACTTATCAAAAATCACACTGATTTTTTCTCTAAATTTCCATCCGTAACTTGTAAGTTTATATATTTAACTAGTGGTATTCCGGCGCTACGCGCCGGGTTCATATGTTTTATTTTCTAATGAGTTCAAAATTGTTTGTAATCATGGAATCACCGGTATCTCTAGATAAACTCTTACATCGTGTGTGTTTGTTCTTTTAGCTGTTTCATGTGATATTGCTGGGAGTTACATTTGATGGATGTTGTTGGGAGATGTTACATCTGATGGTCGATACGGGTTTCTAGTAAACATAGATTATGTTACTGTGTTTTCTAGTTGTGGGTATTCTTTCTTTTCGTTGTTCATTGGCATATATAGTTGTTTCTACTAAATAGTAAATTAGTAATTTGTTTTAGGAGAATTCTCATATGCAATTAATGTATTATATCTTCAGAAGTAATTTTGTTTCTAAATTTCCAACGTTAGTCTTCGTATTGTTTTGTTGCTGATTTTGAATTGTAAATTTACTATAATGGGCTAATTATATGTTTATTTTAGGTCAATAGATGTGTACTTCCATAGTTTTACAGTCACAATGAGTATTTTTATTTTTATATAGTTTAATGAGTATATTGACACGTTATTCGTCATTCTATTATTTTCAATTTTGTATCTCTCAGTTCATTTGTTTTTATATGTTTTTGACATGATTATTTTAGTATCAGTGATAAGTTCAGTGTCACATTATATTTATATCTATTTATTTTTGGTTTTCTAGCCATTATATGTTTTTCATTGCTATGAGTAAATAATTTTATGTTGTTGATTTTCTTTTCTAAAGAATACCTAATAATGTACATTATTCGTCTTTAATATTTTATTTAGTCTAGTTTTTGATGTATATTTATTTGATTAAATTTGTTATACTCCATGATTGTTTTATTGTTTGGATTAAGCTTTTTCATTGTATATTGAAATGTATATCATCTGGTGTGTCAATTACCACTTGATGAGTCTTTCTTCTCAACCTTTCTGATTTTTTGACATTAAATGTTATGATAATAATTTTCTATATTGTATAATTTAAATTTCAGTTATTTATTTTTATATATATATATATATACATATGTTGTTTGGTCATCAAATTTGTTACTATGATGTGTTAACTACCATTTGATGAATCTTTCTCATTAAAGAGAGCGAGATAGTGGATAAAGAGCTGTGTTAAAACATTAGATTTGGGTTATTTATGTTGTTTATGTTGTGTAACTTGCCTGCAAGACTGTTAGAGGAGCCGAGTAATAGTGAATATACAAATATTTCATCTTCTGAATCAGATGAAATATAATATAAATTTGAGAACTTCTTACCTGGTCACAGTAATCTGAGAAACCAAAATAGATTGCCTTCAACTGGCAGGTGTCTTCTTTAAAGGTACAAAGAGAATTCTGTTCCAAACCGTTCTAAGTAAACTTCAAAAAGATAGCGATGAAATATCAAATGTATAAGTTGAATTAAAGAGCTTTGTACCACCTCGGGTTTGAGATCTCGGTGTACAACACCTTGGAGATGACAAAATGCAACCACATTCAATATTTGTATCATAACAGTCTTTGCGTCCTCCTTCGTGTACTTCCCACCTCCGCACATAAAACACAACCAAGTCCATTATAAAGTGATCAAAACCAAAAAATAAAAAAACAACAATCATACTACTGAAATTGACGGTCCATCTACCTGAGAGTATTCAATCCAAAATCTCCCCTCCTTCACATAACGTAAAACAACAAACCACTTGTTAAGATTCTCCCAAGCTGTATCTGGAATAATGTCTGAGCTAAAAGAGAGTTTACTCCATCACTGTATAGACATTATCATGATCCCATATGCATCAAGGAAATGAGGAAAGTTGTCATGACCAGAGAAAGATCCCAATATATTCACTTCTCTCTCACATCTTGAATTGTCATCTACACAACACATTACAAACAATAAATCAATTTGACACCAAACTGAAATTGAAAAAACATGACATTACATCTTTAAGATCTCATCACTACAAAGCACTTTTATTTGCTTTGAATAACTTTAAGAAGAATGACGTTCAGAAAAGTATGAGAATAAACTGAGCAAGCAGCTAAGGATAAGACCTTGAAAGTTTTCACTATACCAGAAAGACACATCATTTGAAGTTTATCCATTTCCAAGGTATCAGTCTCCGCGGATGATTCATTCTTCCCTTCTTGGGTATCCTTTGAGCTTTCCAGAGATTCCAGCCTAACTCCTCCTTTATGCCGGTGATCTAAATTAGGAAACAGATCAAGATACCTACCAAAAATCTTCCCTTTCGGTTTCATGGAGACCTTGGAACCCTCTTTTGGCAAGTTGATCTCTCCAGAAACTCTTAGAACCGAATCAACAGTTGCATAAAACCTCACTGGTCTGATCAACTCAAGCAGGTTTTGTGTAGTCTTTTCTTGAACATTGTTATTATCTCTTTGAGCACACATCCAAGGCATTCTATTATAAACAGCCATAGCTTTCGAGCTTGAACCCGCATCGTCTTTGGTAGTATTATCTCTTCAGCGAAACCTTGAACATAGGAAACGACAAGATCTCGACTCCTTCTCTCCAAGTTTTCTCTCTTTGACATTATCTTCAGCCCTAATCAACTCGTCAGAGTCACCACCACTACTATGATATGGAATGGTTTCTTACGAATTTGTCAAATACTTCATCTCCACTGACAAGCTCAAGAACGATATAGAGCTTTGTTTTGATCCCCAAAACCTGGCCAGCCCAACACCACATGGGGAAGTTTACACGGTAAGATTATTAGCACATAGAAAGTTGAATAAGATTAAAAAATTCCATAAGCTTCTTATATGGCTCAGTGATTTCGACCACATTTATATGTTTAATCAGTTACATTGTCAATTTCTATTTTAAGCTGCACAAGAACGTACGCCCATTATATATCTTCTCGATCTTGCTCATACCAATATATTTTTCTTAGATTTAGGAACCAAATTAGAAAAAAAGGAAGGTACTCTAATTTAAAACCATATAACATGCCACCATAGTCGTGATCAAAACCATTATAGATTTTAAAAGGAATGAAAATACCCAGCATTCTTCTGTTCCTATTAACCATTTTAGGATTCGTATTCTTAGGAAAATGGCTCCGTGCAAACTCAGGAAATGCCATAGCTTCATAACCCTGATAAGAGCATAACGACTAATAGTATTAAGGTAAACGAAACTCCACTAAGTAAAGAGGAGTTCTCTGTAAAAAATGTATTTGGATATTGATTACCTTATTGATCCCTCTTTGTTCGGCATGCCTCTGGAACCAACTTCCACGATGCTGACCATCTAGCTTCTTGTCACTTTTGATATTCACCTTCAACTTGAGTCTCCTAATAATAATTAGAAAAAAACACTTCGTATGATCTATTATTGAGGATTTATTACCTTTCAAAGAGGAACCATGTTAGTGTTATACCTTAACAGCCGCCGAAGAAAAATCCCCATTTAGCATGAGGCTCATCTTCTGCGTCATTCCTCTCTGCCTTTAAAATCAGATAGCCTATAAACACAGTTTCTTTCATCTCAAAGAAGAGAAAGATATGGAGACGAAAGGAAAAAAAATTACAGGTCGAAGAAAACTTCTACTGGATTGGGATTCGAGTAGCACCTGATCAGAGTCCGAAGCCTCTCCGTAATCTGATTACGATATAGAACCGTCTTAAAAAAAAAAAGAATTGGAAGGGAGACTTAAAACTGAGAATGATATTGAATTGGAATTGAGAGTAACGAAGCCATAAATCTGGATCTTAAGCGTTACCGGAGAAGCTTCTAGGAGGTGGGTAGAGGAAGAGTTGGCCAGAAACCCAGAAGACGATAGAGGATAGTAAGCTTAAGTTTGGGCATGCCACGTGTAAACAATTGCCCTATGCTTGATGCTGATGTGGCTTAATGAGGAGAGAGGCAAGTCTGTTTTATTGTATAAGATATGTTTAGTGATTCCATCTAGTTCCATATTATTTTGGTAACAGTCTTTCTCTTCTTTTTTTTTGGTCAAGAGCCAGACAGAGTAACGTTCTTTTTCTTCTCCATGGAGAATTGGAGATTGCTTATGTTTATCTAAAGCTTTGAATATTCTTTTAACGCAATATTCTTCATACATAATTTGCTGAATTTTAACGTGTTGTGACTTGTGAGATTATCAAATTTATTTTTTCTGTTATATATATTTAAACAGAGTTGTTAATTTTTTGTTGTTGCAGATATAGTTATGGAGAAATTTTTGAACGGTTTGAAAAGAAAAACTCCATCTTCTTCTCAAAATGATTTAGCTGATTTAGATGATCTACCATGGGATCCTGCTGATCGAAAAAGAATATCAGAATATCATGTGAATCAAAGAAACGAGGTAATCCGGAAATATTTGATTAGAGGTCCTTGTCAACCTCGTGGTCATATTTTTAAACAATCAATGGTCGGAGGCGTATTGAGGCGATTTAATTCTGCTTGGTTTGATCAGTATCCGAGCTGGCTAGAATATAGTGTGAAGAAAGATGCAGCTTTTTGTCTAAATTGTTACTTGTTCGGGGATAATGCTTGTAAAGGAGGCAGAAATGATGCATGTATTGTTGATGGTTTCTCTAGCTGGAATAAGTTTAAAAAACTTTCAGAACATGTCGGAGGTGTTAACAGTTTTCACAACAATGCAGTAATGAAATGTGAAAACTTGATGAGACAAGGTCAGTCTATCAAGGATGCTTTGCATAAACAAGGTGATATCATGAAGAATGAGTATCGAATTAGGTTAAATGCCTCCATTGATGTTCCTAGATTCTTGTTGCGTCAAGAATTACCTTTCCGTGGTCATGAGGAGAAAGAAGAAACAGCTAATAACGGTAATTTTTTTGAGCTCTTGAAATATACTGCTGAACAGAATGATGTTGTGAGTAAGGCTGTTTTAAGAAACGCTTCTGGAAACAATCAAATGACTTCTCCAATAATTCAGAAAGATATTGTGCACTGTTTTTCAGAGGAGTTAGTCAAAAGTATTATTGAAGAAATTGATCATGATGTTTTCGGTTTGTTGGTGGATGAGTCAGCTGATGTTTCTTATAAAGAACAAATGGTAGTGGTGCTTCGGATTGTTGACAAGAATGGGATAGTTAAAGAGAGATTCATCAGTCTTACTCATGTGGCTGAGACATCTTCATTATCTTTGAACTCTGCTATTGATTCTTTGTTTGCCAAACATGGTTTAAGCATTACATCATGTTCTTAGAGAGATGGCGTCGGTTGGGATCAAGAAGGACGTTGTGACTTACAAATTAGTGTAAGAAGTAAACAAATATTGTAGTTTTCGAAATATAAGCTCATTTTCAAATGTTTCTCAAATCCTATGTTATGTAACTCCTTTCGTATACAAATGAAATAATCGATGTTTTAGATTTGGTTATCGCAGGGAAAACGGTCATTTTATACTCTAACATATTGTAATATGTCCAATTCATACCTGACTTATATGGTCGTGTTAAAACATATCTGAATTTTCAAAAAATTCAAATAACATACGCAATGTTTATTTTCTTAGCCAAATCATACCTCGGTCGCCACATCAGCTGCCACATCATCTAATTTTACTGACCTGGATGCTACGTCGCTAATTTTGCTGACGAGGATGTCACATATACATTTAAAAATAAAACAAATAGTCATTTTATAAAAATATTTTTTTTAAATGTAAAATTTTATTATTTAGTGAAATTAACAAAAATAATTAAGGAATTAAATTTTAATCTTATACTATAAGAGATAGATGTGTAAATGTGTCGATCATATCACAATATCGTCCTCATAAGAGTTATATATGTGTTGTAATTATTCAAATTCAATGCTAGTATCATAGTCGTGTTACTCTCGACTAATTATGGTTGTGTTTATTTAAAAAAAAATTGTGATATGTTAATCTAAATTCTTTAAATGTAAATAACATATTCATAATTAATTATGGTTGTGTTTATTTAAAATATTTATTATATGTTAATCTAAATTGTTTAAATGTAAATAACATACTCATGATTCATGAAGAGTAACACAATGCAACAGTAGTATTGAATTTGATACATTACAACATATATAACTCTTATAAGGATGATATTATGATATGATCGAAACATTTACAGATATATTTCTTATATAAGATTAAAATTTAATTATTTAATTAATTTTTGTTAGTTTTACTAAATGATAAAAGTTTATAAATTTTACATTTTCTAAAAAAATATTTTTGTAAAATGATTCTGTTGTTTTTTCAAAAAAAAATGTACATGTGGCATCTTCGTCAACAAAATTAGTTGACCTAGCATTTAAATCAGCAAAATTAGATGATGTGTCAGCTCATGTGGCGACTGAGATATGATTTGACCCAAAAAAAAAATATATGTATGTTATTTGAAATTTTTGAAAATTCAGATATCTTTAACACAACCATATAAGTCGGGTATGAATTGAATATATCTTAATATTATTAACTAGTACCCAGTCCCATCTTTTTGTCAACGGTCACTCATTATCTTTGTCAAAGTCAACGGTCACTTACAAAGTTCCATTTTTCTGTTCCTGTTCTAGTTCATACTATCATAAAGCTTAGATCTTTCTCAGTTGAGTTTGTATGTACAAAGGTTTTTGTGTGTGTCAAGATGGGAGGTTGTGTTTCAATATCAGTGCTGTGTGATCAAACACTCTGCCAGATCGGCCGCTGTTTGACTCAGAAAGCAAGTTACATTCGTAAGCTCCAGGAAAACGTGGGAACTCTGCAGACGGCAACGCAAGAGCTCAAGGATCTCAGGGATGATTTGCTGACAAGAGTTTCTTTAGAGGAAGAGAAAGGTCAACGACGGCTCGCAACCGTTCAGAGATGGCTTTCAAATGTTGAGACAATCGAATCTCAAGTCAATGAATTGCTGCTTGCATCAGGTACTGCCGAGGTTTCCAGGAGTTTCAGGTCGAGGTTTGAGTATGGTAAAAAGGTCTTCAAGAAAATCAAAGAAGTCAAGAATCTCAAGTCTAGAGCAGATTTAAAAGTCATGGCCGAGAGAGTTCCTAGATCTAAAGTGGAAGAGAGGCTTATCTACCCTGTTGTTGGTATGACAGCAATGACTGAAAAGGTATTTAGCAGTCTAATGGAAGATGAAGTTGGAACATTAGGTCTTTACGGAATGGGGGGTGTCGGTAAAACCACACTCCTGTCTCATATCAATAACAGTTTTGTTAACACAGGAAATGATTTTGATGTTGTCATTTGGGTTGTGGTGTCTAAAGATCAAAAGATAGAGAGTGTTCAAGAAACTATTTTGAGGAGACTTGGTCTTTGCAGTGAGGAGTGGAAACACATAAAGGAAGAAGAGAAAGCATCAGAGATCAAGAAAATGTTAAAGGGTAAGAGATATATGTTGTTATTGGATGACATATGGAGTAAAGTAGAGATTCAAAGGATAGGATTCCCTTCACCCACAAGAATGAACCGATGCAAAGTAGTGTTCACTACTCGGTCTAAGGAAGTGTGCTCGGAGATGCGGGTTGATGTTGAGATGGAAGTCAAGTGTTTGGCGTCGAATGAAGCATGGGAGTTGTTCCGGATGAGAGTTGGGGATCTAACCTTAGAGAGTCATCCATACATTCCTGAAGCTGCAAGAATAATAGCTGAAAAGTGCTATGGTTTGCCACTGGCGCTCAATGTTATTGGGGAGACCATGTCATCTAGAAAGCCAATACAAGAATGGTCTCACGCCCAGGATGTCTTGACTTCGTTTGCTGCTGACTTTTCGTGTATGCAAGACAAGATTCTTCCTATCTTGAAGTTTAGCTACGATAATCTAAAAGATGAGATGTTTAGAAAGTGTTTACAATACTGCGCTTTGTTCCCGGAAGACTATGAGATTGAGAAGGAAGAGTTGGTCGAGTATTGGATATGCGAGGGAATTATAGATGGGAACAAAGACAGAGACAAAGCTAAGAACCATGGTTATGAGATCATAGGTACTCTTGTTCGTTCTTGCTTATTGATGGAGTATGAGCATACAGAGTTTCTCAAGATGCATGATATGGTTCGTGAGATGGGGCTGTGGATAACAGCTGAACTTGGTAAGAAGAAAGAGAGCTTCATTGTGAAAACTGGTTCCGGGTTAAGCCATGTCCCAGTGGTGCAAGATTGGAGCGTTGTCCAGAAGATGTCATTAATGGGAAATGAAATTGAGAAGATTAATGCATGTCCTTATGGGACAAAGAAACTCGCAACACTCTTCCTTCAAAACAACAAGTTGGTGAGTATCTCAGAGCGGTTCTTTCAGTGGATGACAGAGCTTAAGGTTTTGGATTTATCTTCCAATGAAAGTCTCACCCAGTTGCCTGCAGACATTTCAAAGTTGGTTACCTTGCAGTATCTTAACTTATCAAGTACAGGGATCGAGGTTTTGCCATTTGGTATAAAATCTTTGACAAAACTGATACATCTGAACTTAGAGTTCACACACAAGCTCAAGAGTGTTGTTGGGATCTCGAATCTATTGAGTCTGCAGGTACTAATGCTATTTGAGTCCAATATTCCTCTGAATAATGGCTTAGTGGAGGAGGAGCTGAAGTCCTTGGAAAATTTGGAACTTTTGACTCTAACTCTAAAAGATGCCTTTGTGATGGAACGACTCCTAAACATCCACAGTTTAGTGAACTTTACGCGCCATTTATCTCTCGATAAATGTATACCAAATGCTGTCAGAATATCATTAGTGGCAGGGTCGAGTGCTCCATCTGGCCACGAGGATAGGCCACTGCAGCACATGAAAAGTCCAAATCCTATGTACTTCCGGAGCCTCTCACGTGTAGACATTGTGAACTGCGAAGGTCTAAGGGATTTGACATGGCTGATGTACGCTCCTAGCCTGACGAATCTGCATGTGGAAATGTCATTTCAAACAGAAGAGATAATAAGTAGAGAGAAAGTGATGAAGATTGATGGAGAGAAGCTTACTACGCCTTTTCTAAAACTAGAATCACTCTCACTTGTGTTTTTGTATGCAGTGAAGAGTATCTACTGGGGTCCTTTACCCTTTCCTGCTCTTAAATATCTAAAGGTACACAGATGTCCAGCTCTCAGGAAGCTTCCACTCGATTCTGCAAGCGCCAAGGGGTGTGGTCTTGTCCTAGATGCTTATAAAGAGTGGTTGAGAGATGTTGAATGGGAGGATGAAGCTACTAAGAACCGGTTTTGTCCAACCTGAAAACTGTTAACCTGCATTTACATTTGGTTGTACTTCACAATGTCTTATGTTTGTGGCACTAGGGGTTTGTCCAGATATTATATTTATGTAGTTTAAGATTCGACATTTTTGATATTTTTATTATGTTTTGGTGTTATTTGTTATCAAACATATTTCATGACATTGTATTGTTTTAATTGTTATCATCTTTTTAAGTTGTAACTTTTGTGTGGAAACACATCATCTTCCTAACATTTATATACATATGATCTAAGACCATTAAATAAAATCTATAAAGTTTCCTCAATCATTAAAACTGGTAATATATCGTTTACATTAAATATTCTTTATGTAGATAAAATAATAATTTCGTGATTCAAAAGTAGGGATTGATTTTTCTTATAATTTGGCAACCAAAAATTATGCATTTTGAAAATTATATAATTTAATTATGTGCATATTGATACATACATTGTATATGTAAACAACAACAAAATACGCTTGTTGAAAATGAAAAGAAATATATTTAATCTAACATATTTTTTGATAAACAAAAAAGCTCCCACGCCTAGGCATGGGCATTCGGGGTCCCAATCGGGTTTTGGTTTTATCCAATCGGATCTCGGTTTTTCGGGTTTATCAAAATCAGCCACATTCGGGTTATATGAAAGTTCGGTTCGGGACCGGTTCGGGTTCTATCGGGTTCGGGTTCGGGTCGGGGTTAGTAAATCTTCAAAGAACCGGTACAACCCGATATACTTTCGGGTCCCAATCGGTTCTTCGATTTAAAAGTACTTGATTTATACCTAATTTTTAACCAAAACATAAGTAAAATCAGTTCTTCGGTTTTAAAAGTACTTGATTTGTACATATTTTGTAACCAAAACATAAGTGAAATCGATTCAAAAATAAGAAAAAAACATCAAACATGATCATTCAAAATCAAACGAAAGATAAGCATAGTTATTGATAGAAAGAAAACCAAATAAATGAAAGCATAAAGCGAAAAAACAAGTTCTCATAGAATGAAAAATATTAGGAATAATATCTTAGTGTATTTTGGATACATATTAGGAATTAATATCATATTTGGTACAAGAATTTTTTTTTTTGGGATTTTGAATGTTTCGGGTTCTATCGGATATTCATTTAAGTTCGGGTTCCATTCGGATAATACTCATAATCCGAAATACCATAAAACAAGATCCATTCGGTATTTATGTCGGGTTCGGATCGGTTCGGATTCATTTTTATCGGATCGAGTTCGGTTCGGATTTTCGGATTCGGTTTATTTGCCCAGCCCTACCCACGCCAATCCGTTAATTAAAAAAAGGTTAAAATAATTATAAAAAATTCCAATACTTATATTATTTTAATTTTACAAAATGAAATTTATTTTGGTTTCAAAAATAAATAACTAAAATATAATTAAAATAATTTTAATTGTTTTATTTAAAATTATATGCGTGTCCCGTGGATTACCCATAATTTTCAATGGAGCGGGTGCGGATCAACTATTGTAGTAAAGGTTATGCGGTCGGTTAATTAATCAAAAATGATTATAAATAATGAAAATATTTATTTTCACTATAAAATATTTATACTATAAACACATATCATCTTTAATTTTTTTATTACAAATCACATACTTTAAAAAATAAAATAATTTTCAATATCAATACTATTACATCGGGAACATGACCTATTGATATATGTTTAGTCCAACAAATATAAACCAAATTAAACAAACTGTACAACTATAATTATCTTTTATTAATCGATGCCTATTTTATAACCTAAACTCCAATATTTTAGGCACCACTTCCGACAGTTATATATATAATAACAATTATTTCTTCCTTTTGTGTTTATACCAATTTGTGATTGGTAATCTAGGTTACTTTATTATAGTAAAATTATAATTAAAATCTATTACACTATATACATGAATAATACTGTGATATTAGCATGTATTCGGTTACATTTGCTTTTTGTAAGCATTTAACCCAAATTAATTTATTTATGGTATTCAGTAATCTCAACCATGTTTTGAGAGAATTTCAACTTTTTATTTGATTAATATAACACGTTACTTTATAAAATAGATTTATGTATACAGTTACATTATTATATGTTAATTAATTACTCCTAATAGTATTGGGAAAGAAGTATAAAATGTGATTATTATTGTAGTTACTTAATATTTGTTAAGAAGTACAAAATAAAATACTTATAGTAGTTTCACTTTTTATTGTCATCGCTAATATTACTTTTAAAGTAATACTATTTTCGCAAACTATTACAGTATAATTTTAGACTTGTTATAAATCATGGAGTGGATTGCCATTAACCAGGTCCGGTCCATAAATCGGCCCATAACAAGAGGGAGACGGCCCAATCCTTAGAGAGAGAAGCGGCGGCCGAAACCCTAGAGAGAGGAGAGAGAGAGGCGGTCGATCTGGAGAGAGAGAGAAAGTCGGCCATGACTTTCCATTCTTCTAGTTTTCCTATTCCTTGTTGGTTTATGATTTGTTATCTTTCCATTTATGTATTTCCATTTATCTCTCATGTAATCCTTATATAAAGGAACCTCTATTGATCATTAATAAACACAGAAATATTCAGTCTCTAAACCCTCTATTTACAACACGTTATCAGCACGATATACTCCAAAACCCTGAGACAAAACCTAACCTAAAATCCGTCACACATAAACCCTAAAACAGGCGCAACTTAAAATCGATATATCTCTCAAACTCCGAGGAACCAGATGACGAGCCACATATCAGATTGAAGCTCTTGACGAGACGAATCCATCAGCGTAAACCGTTTGTCGATCCAATCTCAGACGCGCCCACACTCGCAGAAACAATATGCGGCGCCGTCTTGGTCTTTTGGAACCCTAATCCCGAAGAACCCTAAATTGTTCTTGTTTGCGTTCCGGCTTGAAAACTCCGATCAAGCTCAGCTTCAGACGTTCCATGTCCGTGATCAACGTCCTCAGCCTCAGCTCAGCTTGCGTCCAGCTCAGATCAAATCCCCGACCAGACGCAACCGTCCGCGAGAAGAAACAAGCTCGATAGGAGCCGTCCCGCGCCCGTTCGTCTCAGCTCGTCTCTGATCTTGGTGGTCCGGGTTTCTACAATCTGTAAAACAAAGGTAATCCTAATTCTGAGAACATGAATTGAACATGGTTGTTTTGTAAAGATTAAAACCCTAAAATCAGAACTCTAAAGATGAAAGCAATAGGAAAAATAGATCAAATCCTAAAGAGTAAATCGGAGCTCGAATAAGTCCGATCTCCTAAACCATAAATCGAGATTTGATCCATTGATCAATTAGAATCAAAGTCTTAATGATTTTGAATCTCAAATCAAATCCCCTTGATCAAAGATCAAAGTTTTTCGAAATCCCTTAAAAACCCCTAATTTTGAAAAATCGGTTTTAAATTGTTTGATTTGAACTTTGATTGTTTGATCACCTAGAGCTATTGATAGGATTGTTTAAATTTGAATCTAAATCACTCAAACTGAAACCCTAAAAGTTTAAATTCGGTTTTAAAATGTCTTTGTTTGATGATTGATGATCTGAGATGTTAGGATTGATAGATTGATTAATAGATCTAATCTCAAAATTCAAAATCCTTAAGGCCTTGAAACCCTTAATCTTGATTGATATTCCTAAAGGCCTTGAAACCTTAAATCTCTCATTACTTAAAATCTTGAAAGATTGATTTAAAGATTTTATATATTGAATGAGAGTTAGGTTGCTAGATTATTTAATTCTAAAACCTAATATGCAACTAAGAAATTGGATTGAATGCATTTATCCCATTTTGTATATGGCTGTGTGGCCTAATGCATTGCTCACACTTGCGGCCTTGTGCCCTTGATTGATTGAAAGCCGTGTGGCTTAATGCATATCTAAGTGACCGTGTGGCCTAGTATCCGGATGGTTATATAAACCGGATTGCATCATGATCCGATCCTTAAGATCGTTGTATCACATAATGGCCGTGAAACCTAAGCATCACAATACATGACCGTGTGGTCCAAGTATTATAGAGAGACTTATGAAATCATGTGCACTGATTATTTAAATTGGTTGCAAGAATTCTAAATCAATGAATTGATTGATAATATGATTTCAGATGCCGAGATTTGAACCCATGGATTATGCCATTCTAAATCTCTCTAGGAATAATTATCTAGAATGGGAAATGAACACTTCAATTGCCCTGAAGTCTAGAGGACTCGGGAAATGTATCATTGAAAGAAATGATGAAATTGAAAGAGAAAAGTTAAGAGCCATAACTATTATGAGCCATCATCTCACTGAGGAACTGAGAAATCAGTATTTACATATCAAGAATCCTCGTGACCATTGGACAGAATTAAAGTCCAGATACACTATGGTATTATTACCAAAGGTCAAACATGAATGGATGAGTCTCAGATTCCAAGACTTTGAGACAGTGGCCGAGTTTTACTTTGCCTTCTCCAGGGTCGTGTACCAACTGAGATTATGTGGAGAAGAGGTAACAGATAATGATTGTCTATTCAAGACATACTCCACATTCCATCCAGAAGATTTGTTCTCGAAACATATCTACATAGAAAGAGGTTCTACCACCTACAATGACCTGATCTCTTACCTAACGGTGATTGAGAATGACAAGATGCTAAAGAGGAGCAGTGAGATGAGATATCCTGATAAAAATAAGACTGATATGGATCAGGATGAATCCAAGGGAGCCGTGTCCAATATAACTCAAGGAGTGGCCGGCATGTTTATTGACTAAGAGGGATCTCGACATTTATATTTTAAATCTATGATTTTGTGATTTGCTTTGATGTTTCATGATTTTCTATATATAATGGAATTGATTTTGATTTCATTATATCTTGTCTGATCTTACTTGAACATATAAATGATTTTAAAAGAGTTGCCTAAAGGGCATAAAACCAAGTAAGAAATCATGAATGG